>NC_091530.1:4920418-5235836 GCF_041682495.2 Bombus fervidus | reverse complement strand
TGCGACTGAAATATAAGCCTACTATTCATCGATAATGTCTATACGCTATATATTATGATATATACATTTCTTCTACATTGATACATTTATCGCTTAAGAATATTAATAACATTCTTCGATGTAGCATAAAATCGTACATATGAATCTGTCGTTCATGTAGCTTGTCAAATCATTCTCGAAGAAAAATAAGCAGGCTCTGGAAGCGAAAGAGAACTGCTGATATTAGTGTAACAAGATATAATCATGTACTTTTCTGACAGAACCAGTCTGTACGTATCCACTGGCTAAGTGCAACGCGTAACTAATTTTAACACGTTTGAGTATTAGTTATTCCTGAACTTTCGAAATCTTTTCAACACTTCGTTACGACAATCGCGATTCTTATAGTTTCCGTACAATAAGAACAAATTATTATACTTGACATTTAATGTATTACTAAAATTAATTTAATTAATCGAATAACACAAGTAAGGAATAAAAAAATAAGAAACGAGACAAATAAATAAATGAAATGAAATTAATAAAATGAAATATGCGTTATAGATACAAGACCTATGACATACATTGATCATGGATTTCGAAAGAGTTAATAAACCGAGGAATTAATTTACCAGACACGAAACTCGCAGCAGTAAACGTTACTTCGGATTGTCCGTCATTTGTTAATTTCGTTTCCAACGCGAAGAACAGGATCGCGTTATCCAGCGCGAATGGGAAATATTTTTTCTCTCGTTTCTCCATTTCTCTTCTTCGTTCAGCTCGGTCGTGGTTGATTCTTTCTGTCTTTCGTTTTTTTCTCATTTTACACGAAGGTAACGACCATACGAATTTTCGCCATTTGTATGCGACACGGCGGTGCTGTCAACGTGGGTCGACGTGAATTATCGCGAGTGTCAGGCCTTACGACCCGTCCGTATGAACGGTTTAATTTAAGGTCGCTGGTTTAATTCCTGGTAGAAAGCGCGTCCTCGTAACAGTAGCTGGAACAACAGCGCCCAGGGAAAATAGAGAGAACGTTAATTTTGACTCGATGACTCCGCTACTTTGTATGTACGTTTCGTCTGATTTCTCAAAACGATGCCACCCGATCGAGAGCCACTTAAAATCCGGTCTTTGTATTAAGTCGTCCGTGACTCCTTTCATGCGTATCGTACAACGAAAGACGAAGTTTATCTAAATATCCTTGACAAGGTAAGAACGAAAAATTATAGGAATAAATATTCTTATTACGAATTTCACATTCACCAGAAATAGAATTAATAGGAATTTTATGAAAATAATACAGCGTCTGAGAACGATGAAATCGATTCGACGAGTTGCTTTAAATCGATGTTCTTTTACGAGATTATTTTCCTCGCATCGTAGATACATTTCTTTCGATCAAAACTGAGATCCTTTCTACGTGGATACGTATCTTCACAGTCGACTTTTCTGTGATTCTTAAAGAACAGAACGGAAAGAATAGAATAGTTTCGAAAGAACCCGATTCCGTTTGAATTCAATTTTTTTTTTTTTTAAATAAAAAATTGTCTCTTTCACTCGAAACGAGATTTCCACGAGACTCGAACTTGTAGCGATTTCTCCTTTGAAATTCTCAATCCTCCTCGTTTTCCGTACCTAATCCACCTTTCCGTTTCATCAAGATTTCCAGGGAAATTCGGCAAGAAAGGGCAAGAGTAGAGTAGTTTGCCGGATTGGAGATAACCGATCGCATAAACCGGCGATGTGCCGTGGATGAAAATGGCCGTGGTTAGGGTAGAATCCAGAAATTCCCATCTACGCGATCGTCTATCTGAAGGCAGCGCGAGGAAACGCGAACGATGCTCCGTGGGCGGGGATGATTTAGTAATGAAGATATTAACGGACCGAAAGCGCGCCACAGAATACTGAGATTCAACTATCCAACGGCTGACATAACTCACGTTTATGACTCGAAGCCGGTTGCTTCCACTCTCCCAGCCTTCAGACCCTTTTTCTTTTCGTACACCCGTTACATCGTGGCAATTAATGCCCGAATCGCTGGGGAAACGTTTAGTCTGCGGTTTCGACGCGGCACGGGGATGTTTTTATGTCTTCTGTAATTACGTGGATTAATTTGATGTCTTGATTAAGTGACCGAGAATGCTTTTGTTTACGATCGAATGGAAACCGTTAATAGCTATGTTTAAGTAATGATACCACGTTTGGAACGACGATATAGAAGTTTTTGGCGAGTTATTAACAGCCAAGCTAATTGAACGTTGGAAGTGTCGAATAAATGTGCGCGTGCCAAAGCTAAAGTTTTGTGGAAAACAGTCTTTCGTTTACCAAAACGTTATTTTTCGACCGAATATAACGATGTAATGTAACGAATAAATATAGAAAAGAATATATAAATACAAGAAAACTTATTTACACGTGCTATACCGTTTCGTATCGTAACTTTATAATATTTTTACTTTTAATATATCAAAGACTCGTTAATTAACAGTAAAAAGAATTTTATATTTTAAGAAAGAATGTAAGTCCATTGTGTAGCTTCTCTAAAAAGTGCCAAGACAGAATTTCTTATTCGACGAGGATAATTGAAGCAGATTTGCTTTACGCATATGTTCAAGTACGAAAGAGGAGCTCATGACACATACAACTCAATTTAGGAAACTGATCGTGTAACATACATCCTGTATCACACGCGAAACCCTAAAAACTGTACGAATTATAGTGATAACGCTTCCCTGCGTGATTATCGATATTGCTCGTCGTGATAAAGAACCCGGATTTTTACTTCCGCTCTTCGATTACTCTTTAGAAGTGGCATGTAAACTAGAATCAGGTTAGTAGTAATTGTAGGACAATTCTTTATTATATATTTACTTATTATTCCACTTTACATATTTCAATCTATCGTTAACAGAGTAAACAAGATTTTAACGAAACACATTTTTAATAAATAGTTTTCTTCCAGTCTGACTAAATATAAAGATATCAACTGTTAGAGACGATTATAAATTTCCCAAACAACGTAACGTTAACGCTTCTCGCGTTCCTGTGTTATCAATAATAATAAGAATTACAATAATCTATGTTAACGAAAACGTACAATCTGTCATAGCATTTTGTAACTTTGATAGCAGTTTTTATAAAACCGAATGAAATTGGATGAACTTTGAAGTGTTCTATATCTGTCTATGAACGTTCCTAAGTAGTCCAGCAAAATATAGAGATAGAAAATTTGTAGCTTTCGCGTTTTAGCGAATGTAGATCCTAATACAGACTGTTGCCTTTCTTTATATTAGCGGAGAGATAGGTACAGGGGTTGCAGAGGGTTCGGAGAAAGGGAAGAGACTGGCTAAAGGGAGAGATCGTAGCATAGAATAAGTTTCGCCGGGATACATTAGCAGAGTTATGCTCCCGGAGGCACTGCTGGCTACGCCGTATATCTTGGTTATTTTTTACTATCACCCCTGGCGGTACATAGACACACGCGGAAAGGGTGATTTCTTCACCCTTCGACCGGCCCCTTTGTACTTTGTACAAAAAGAGGGCCAGTCAACCATCGACTATCCTAAAACTTTCGTAAACGTTTCCGTAGAAGTGTACCTTCCTAAGTTTTCTTCAAAGTTTTTACAACGGTGTATCGTTGATTTTCAGATAGCATGCTATATCGGACCGGGAATTTCTATCGCTAACAGTTACAACGCGATGAAACTAAAAATAGTCGTGGCGTTTGTTTCGACGTAAATGTGTCGAAAGATCGGCATAGACTTGAAGAGATTTTCTGACAGAGATTATTTAATATTTTTTAAAAGAAATATAGATATACAGAGAGTATCAAATTGCCTATGTTAAAAAACACGTTAAAAAGTAATACGAACTCTTTTAAATTGTCATTTGAATATTAGCCGATGATACACATTCTCTTTTCACTGAAAGAATCTTTCATCGGTAGCAACGATCGAACAAAAGTTCCATATGTCGGTTTCGAATTGTATTTTCCACGGGGCCACATTTTCCCGCGTGGCTGATAGAAATTTATCCTAGGGGCGAGGGTTATTTTTATATTTATAGCACCACGAAGGGCGGGGGCAAGAGTGGTACTAATGTCTATATCCCCACTCTTCTTTCTTTTGTTGTTAATAACCATCAACGATAGGCACGCAGACCAAGAAGAGTCGAATTGTGGGGTGGGTGAGGATATTTCACAGGGTAGAAAAAAAACTGTGCTTCGAAAAAAAAAACTGTGCTGTCTATGGACCGCACGGGATGACGATATGATTTACGCAAACTGCCACATCTTTACGCGATCTGTTCATCGTGTAACGACGCGTTTATCCGTTTTTCGATAAAATTTCCAGCCGATTTGATTAATTAACACCTTCGTATTAATCTTTAAAATTTATAAAACGCTCGTGTAAATTTCACTTTATGTGTATAAAGATAAAAAACAAAATACTGTGTCTAATTAACCGTTGTTGCCGAGTAAAAAATTCAACTAAATATTTTCAGACTTAACCAAATATCGTTTATTTTCGTAGAAACGAAATTTTATTATTTTATTCAATGTCATGCACGAGTAAACTTAAATAAGTTGGGGTTGTGCCGTAGCAGAATAATGGTAGGTCGATGATAGGTTGCGTGCCCTTAAGAAAGGGTCGAAAAATGATAATGGAAAAGATTCTACATTATTGTTTTTTGCAACTAAATAACGTTCAATTTACAAAATTTCATGCTTCGATGTTAATTATTTATTCCCTTCGCAGGTAAAACTTTACCGGGGGTTCGTTCTCTTTCTCTAGAAATTTAATATTAAAGTTTCTGCTTTGTCATACGACGTAACTCGAATAAATTATTAAATTGTTACACGTTGACGATCAAATTGGAAAACTTTATGTTCAATTTTATCTTGGACTTTCAATTTTGTGCTATTGCGGTTTAACCGTGGAAACTTTCATTCTTAATATTTACAGATATCGTCGTTATTGATCAATTCTACTATTTCTATTTATGTACTATTTATATTACTTACTATTTATGAATTATTCGCTATATTTTTTCCCTATCGATAACGATCTAGTCGTATCTTCACATAAAACTGAAAGAAATTTTACCAACATTGCAATAAATTTAAATACACGTTTAGTTGTTGTTTCACATTAAACGATAATGATTTCCAAGAGATACGAATAGAGATCGAATAATAAAAGTACAGTGAAATTGTTGCTATACTATTTTTATCAGCACCTTCGCGTAAAAAGCTTTGCAAGCACCCAATTACAACATGTATTTTGTATGTAAAGCCACACTACCCTTATTAATACTTCGTTTCAAGCGGTCGCTCGTTTAGTATACGGGGGTGGTAAATTAGTTCTCCTATTTTTTCCCCCCTTATACGCGGATATCCGTTATTATCGGAAGTATGGGGGATGCGTGCTCACCCCAGTGATTCTCGCAAATGTATTCCGATTACATACATAGTTTCTTTGTATGGTTGTGCGTTGCGGGCCGCAATTGCCGCTGGTTCTTACGGATAGCAGGCGTCGAAACAAAAAATAGCTTTATGTCACGAACGGTCATTACCGAAGTTTTTTCAAAGGGGGTGGACGCGTGGCAGGGTCAGGGATGACCCGTAACCTTGGACAACGCGAGGAGACGGTCATTCGCCTTGACGATCGTGAGTCCTGCAGGTGCTGACCAATCCATCGTGTCATAAAATAATCATGTGTATGTCTCTTTGTACTTCTTTACTTTCCTTTTTATCATATACCGTATTTCATTCGGGACTGTGAAACTTCGTCGCTTCACGATTGTCATTTCACCGCGAGTTTTTCTGTCTACACGAGTTTAACGCGTTTGCTACGGACGTCGTGTATGCGTGCGACGCTTTAAGAGTAATTTATACTTTGATCTAATTTTATGCTGCGAAATAAACGAATATACGTACATGCGAATTTTATAATTTATAACTTTCAATTTAGTATGACACGACGGACCATTTTCAACCTGAAAGAAGCTAATTTATACGATATCGTTCCATCGGACGCGATTAACCTGGAATCAATCGGTGATGGAGGTAGAATACAAAACGACTATTTATACCGAGCAATTACTGTCATTCCTATTTAAAACATTTTAATTCGGACGTCGACCCTCGGTATCTCTGTCGTGACATTTCGATACGCGACAGAGTATCGTCGCGAGCAGACACGATGGTGTACTAGTCACGAGATCTACCCTCTCGAATATATATTCCCTGAATGTACAATCGAAAGAAATTATATTATTCGTAATTGAGATGGAAAAATTACGTTTTATCTAATTTTGGTAAAATTTCTTGCAACGTTACGCCAAGTCGTTGGAGCGAAAATATAGTACAGTAACAGAATTAAGATCGTTAATGACGATATCTTCAAACATCAGGAATACAAGTTTTCGCGTTTAAATTGTCATATAAAAGATTGAAACTGTAAGGTAAAAGTCTTCCACTGCGATCGTCAACATGCATCCGTTTAATCGTTTATTCGCATCGAACTGTGAAATTTTACGAGTTGTATCGTTCAACGACGCGGCAAATTCGCCATTGAATTTGTAGAGAAAGAGAAGGGACCACCCCCTTGCCCCTTGGAAACGATCGCTAAACGACGAAAAGTAAGGAAGATGGAAGCGTTTCGAACGGTACATACATCGTTTTCACGGTCCGTGTCGTCTGTCTACGAACGTGACACGCTGTTTAGTCGATACGACAGCGCGATCGCTGGTGCAACCAGCAGCTGGCACACGTGATTTTCCAGAAAAGAGTAATTTCCACCGTCTAACAGCCTTTATTTCACCCTCTGCCACCTTCGTAGCCTTCTTTTTATTTTGCCCTTTCTCCTCGTTCTTCATCGGGCTCGCCTCATTTCTCGTCGATCGAACGTCGACGTTCGACGATCGCCCTGCCTTCAACTTCAAAGCGAGGACGTCTCATTATCGGACTTTCCGCTTTCTTGACACTGCATCCTCGCCACCTTCCGCTTACCCTCTCTTCGTCGACCATCACCCCCTTTATTCCTTACGGACGGAGCGAGGCTATCCGGGGAATTTATTTTTGCAATTCCAGCACGATCGGATGTCGTGACCAGGCGATAATTGGATACCCTTCCGCTTTTAAAATCCTTTTGTGAAACGTTTATTAGAACGCCACGGTATGTGATCGAAGGGTGGAGGTTTCCAGGCGCGGAATCGACGATCATTCTCGTGTGATCCTGCGAACGGTGTCTTCGTGACACCGATGATATTGGGATGTCTGCTTTTTTTCCTCGTTTGATCGATAATTTGTTTATACGTTGCTTTCGATTAAAGGACGAGAGGTATTCATAGTGTATGATTGACGAGCGACGCTGTCCATGCAAATGGTTCTCTTGTATTTAAATTACACTAGAAATTCCTCTATCTACGCGAACGATAATTATTATAATTATACGTGGATTTTTTTTTTTATATTTTACTTGTATCCAGCTATTACTGTACGCGTAAAATATAGAACGATCCGGTTACGCTAACGTGTAAGATCTTTTAGAATTTAGATGGCTAAACGCGTCGAGATAATCCAGCTCTAACATATTCGCTAGTTTCCTTTATTCGAATCATTTAGCATTCGTCCATCGCACAAAAGAATGAAACGTTAGCGTTAAACAAATCTTTTACAAATCCCAAAATTTGTCCACACACACGTATCATGGAAATTTACGTTTTGATTTTTGCACGGTTAATCCCTTGTTTTCGTACCGAAACGATGTAAAAGCATCGTTGTTTTCATAGAAGACTCTCGAATCTATCCGTATTAAAAGAGCGTGTAGGCGTCAGGATAGTACCTTCGAGAGAAATCGATTTGGTTCATAAGTGGGGTTATAAATCATTGAGTAGTCGAGCTGTGCAGCATTGTTGCTGCATACGTACCGAGGGGTTCGCCTTTAGATATCGATCAGACAGTTTATCTTCTCGCTACAATAAAATAATCGTTCGTATCATTTGCTCGCTTTCACCGTTTTCGCGTCACCACGGAAATATTTCTTCCGTGGTATAATATTTTTAAGAACTTTCTGTCAAACCTACAATCAACGCTCGTTACGAAATGATGTACGCTTCGTCGTATTTCCTTTGTACACAAACGATTACGAAATCTGTTATTTCACTTTCAATACCTAATCGTGGTAAAGAATATCCGAGTTTTTTAATTAAAGATTTGTAACCGTTCGTTGCTGTATTATCTTTCCGTTGTGAGTTAAGCGAGCGTTTAAACAGAATATTTTTAATTAAAATTTTTCTTAGAAAGATAACGAAAGGTATTTAATTAATTTTTAAATCTGGAGTAATCGTTAATTCCATTAAAAATAATTCGCGAAATTAGACGTACAAATTACTCTCGAGATTTCTGATAATTCTATCGTTTCCTAGTATATTGCCGATTTACAAAATATAAAAATTCTTGTATAGAAAATTTTGTCATCTTCCTAAGAAGCTATCCGTAGTTTAATCGGATGACAGTGAGTTTAATTGCGATTCAACCTTCGATGCATGTCGCAAACATTTTCCATGAGAATCTATTTAAAAAGACGGCGCGAAACGAGAGAATAATCGAAACATGTAAAACACCAGGCAAAGAAATTCAATCAAAGCGTAATTTTACGGCTAGATGGCCAATCATCGTACCAATGCAAGGACTGCTAGAAGTTCAGCTTTTCTTTGTCGACATTTTTCTTTGTATCGAGGCATTTTTTGTCGATCGTAAGCAAAGGTTTCAGAAAAGGCTAAACACAGTGAATACCAGTCTGACTTTAATAAGCATTCACACTATTCCTGGGACTGAATGCCTCCATTGTTTGGTACAATGCGGAAGATTACGAATCTACATGACAACAGGCAGACTTTGACGGTTTTTGGGTCGTGTTAAGGGTCGAGGTGACGTCTGGTAGACCTCACATCGAGTTTATTCTTACATACTTAATCGTCTCCTTTATTTTCCTTCTTTCATTGCCACGTCACTGTTTTAACGCCATACAGGGTATATTAAAAAAGGGAATTTTATCTATCCAGGATGCTTTATGAAATACGAAATAAGATTAAAAATATTCAGGAGGCTGACTTTTAGTCGTAGACGATTTATATCGTCTTGTGTACAAAGAATATGAATATTTATCGTTTCGATTAGGATTGTTAATAACATTAGAAAAACCGTATGCCGGCCGTTATACCAATTTAACGTAATATTATAACGTTTTAGTAATATAAGGCGCTAATAATATCACAGCGATAGTTGGTACTAATCGCGTTAATATAATTTATTGTTTGAAATTCGTTCTTCTCTTTCTCAAGAATGGTACGTCGTTCGCAAAGTATCTAATCGTAGTTAACGCGATTTCGCACGCGACAGGTTAATCAGTGCAACCCCAACAAACAGAGTACGCGGCCAAAGCCACAAAGAGAGGCGTTCTGCGTCGAGTATTTCCTTTCTAAACGAGACGAGCACGCCCTTGGCACGGGGCGAGGAAGATCCGCGATACGCTCATTTGCATGGAGGGTGAGACACGCTGGAGTAGAATTGAAAAAAGGGGAGGGCAAAAAAGCTTCTGGTCGCGCGACCCAACACAAAACAAGGTTACCCACCGTGCAGGTTTCGAGTTTCGTTCGCCAAAGTAGGGGAAAAAAAAAGAAACAACAGCAACAAGACACAAGGCAGAACGAGGGAAACATTGGATGTTTGACGGGGAGCTAATTTGAGGTTAGACTAATTTCGCACGCAAAGAAAAAGGTCGTCCATGGCGAAGGCAACAGGGTGTACGGCGACGAAAAAAAAGTCGAACGCGGTTGGGGATTGGGGAAAACAAGGGGTGGTCGTTTGGACGTGCGAGGATAACGGTGGAAATTATTAGGATCGTAAATTAATTCGGTGCCTGTTTAATCTAAAATTGTAATTTTAGATATGGGTTACGAGATACGTTGGATTTATCTTTAAAGAGGAAAGGAAATCGTAAGACATGTAGAAAATTAAAAATTCGTTCAAAAGTCTATTTTGGACGTATAGATATTAGATTTTTAAGTACATTAAAAGATGTATTTAAATTTTTAATAGAAATAGCTAGATCCAAAGACACCGAATTAATACATAGACCTAACAATTTTACGACGATTTAAAAAGTTTCACGCGTATATTAGGAGTAAGAAATATTAAAAAATGTTTAGAATTTTGTACAATGCTAGATATCAAATAATATTTTTCGTAGTCTAGTAGATGATATTTGAAACGCACTGAAAAACAGCTTCGAGAAGCCTTTTCCTTCGTTGTCAGTGGTCAACAAGTTTCTTTGTTCCCAAGTTGTTACGTTCCTGCATAAAACGCGCGACAGTTTACGAGAAAAAGTTAAAGCGAACTATCGAAGTATGTTTGGTGAAACGATAATCGATAGGGCCACGACGCGTAACAGTGGCAGCAACCTGTTCTACGACTTTCTCTTTCACGGACTATTAAATAAATAATTGCACTGCCACGTTGTAATTGCTCGCCGAGGTTTTCTATACGCGTTATGAATTTGTCGCTACTCGATATAAATCTCGTGTTATGTTGCAGTTTACACGTTATGGACAATATTTCATCTTTTCGAGCGTGCGTTCAATGACGTAGTTTTAACGATTATTGGTCTACTTAAGACGGGATTTGAAAAAGTGAAATTTACATGGAAAAAATGATCAGAAGTAGAATAAATTATACTTTGAAAACATTCGCCTATATTGTTGGAACGAACGTTGTTTCAAAAATTGTTTTCAATTTCGTAGTAAGAAACGTAGAGTTAACTGCTACATAATCATAAGAATGTAAAATTTCGGATCTGTGTGAGCCGCGAACTTCGAGTCTCGAAACTTTGAATTTCAAATTATTGCTCGAACTATTTATTACGCGAAGTCTTTAATATAGAAACGAAATAAGTAAAATATCCATCTCGAGCTAACGAAAAATCAACATATTTGATTATCAAAATTTGTAGGTCGAACGTTCCAGATTAAATTGTACGTTAATCAAATTTTCCTTAAGAAGAATTTAGTATTTTGTAAATCTTGCTACACTTATAGCTTTCGTTTCAAAAACTCGTTATCCGAATATCATCTATACATACTTCGGGTATCTGGGATCGTTCGAGCACCTATATATTTATCACTATAGTAATATCGAAATAAGATACCTAACTCACACAGCATAATATTTTTTTAAATTTCAAACTGGTTATATTATCAGGCTAAACGAACCAGCAGATACCTTATCCGACTCATTAAAATTAATGTACCTTTTCTTTTCAATAATTTCCATTTACTGAGAATCCAAGGTAAAAAGGTTACTCCTCGTCTGACACAGGCAAACACATCAATACTGTTATGAAAACGATAGTATCTACATACAAGTCAAACACGTGCGAATGCGTGCCATGTAATTTGCGCACCGTTATCTACGCTATCACGTGTACCGTCATCATCGCCGTTTTCAATTAAACGATCCATAATGCGTTAACAACGCAACTATACGCTTCTACGATAAAACGCCGATTATCCGGATTTTACCGATTTTTTACGTTTTAAATTGTATATTCTCCTATTTATCCAGATAATCAGCGTCCTACCATTATAACATAGAACGCTGTTCTCGCCCGTCTGTCTCTATCCGCACGCTTAAGTTTGAGTAATATGTATGTATATTTATCGTTGTTACTGACCTGTTGATGGCCAGGACGCGACTGAGGCTGGGAGAGAACCTGGCCTGCATGGTCTACTTGCACCGCTGAAACTATCACAAGCATTTGGTGTTTTATTCGGTCGTGATGTATTCTTCTTAATTCTTTCTTTTTTTTTTTTTTTCTTTTTAATTTTTCATACACGAAATAATTTTGAATAAAAGGAGAAGAGGGTCAGGGCTAAATCTATGTAATACCTCTAACGAACATCGATTCGATTGATTTATTCCGTTCTATTGGAACAAAATTATTGAAAATTTCAACGTTATTAAAGACGATTAAAAAAAATTCTTTTCCAACGAAAGTCTTTTCGTTAAAAATGAAATTGCTAACTTCAGAAATGGATTGGAGATAAAGATCAGTCGTTATTAATTTTGGAAGCCGATTGAAAGAAACCACAGAGCAGGCCAGACTCTCTTTCGCCTCGAAACCGGCGCCTCCGTCGCGTCGCCGTACTGCAGTAGAATTCTTTATACAGCCGTTTCACTCTGTCTGCCGTGAACAGTCTCTGTTCGCTTTTTCGGCGGGTTCGAGCATTCCCGCGAACGATAAACATCGAGGACGTTGATCGTTCAAGTAGTAGAGATCAATAATATTGTTGTTGGTGGGTCACGTTATGGTCGATTGTTGTTTCGTTACTGGCACGCGGAGGCCGGTTTAGTGCGGCCGTGGACACTTTCGTGCAGCGTGATTTATATTTCGTAGGAAAGCGGTACGAGAGTATCGTACGCGTCGATGGCAACACCACGTAGGTGCAGCTTGATAAGCGTGAAAGTTTATGCCACGCTTCGGGACTCGATTGTTTTGCGTGTCACTTTCTATTATATAATCAATTTTTTCTTTCATTTTCTTTAATTGACTTGTCATTGTCTAGTTTTTAGCCAGCCTACTGATACGTTCATCGAGCCAAGTTACGCGTCTGATCGAAATCCTACGACGAAGCAAACGCGATTGAAAATGAAATTTAAAAGGGAAATTTGATGATAATTCGTAAACGAAGCGCGCATGTGTAAGGATAAGCGTAAATGTGGATTCTGCGAGAAAATATCTTTTATATTACACGTTCGCGAATTAGATACTTAACTATCGACGTTATTATTCCTACAATTTGCAGCAAAAACTATAACCCAACACGTATTATTAAAATATAAACAAGACAAGGTAATACAGAACTTTTAAACGAACCTCGTATTCAACTTGTTCGACTATAATTTTCTACATCGTCGTATAATAATGATGGCAGTGGTTTCAGAAAGAGCAGAGATAATTCACAATTACATTTGAACAACCCGAAGATGCCGAAGCATCGTTATTGCGCCTAACTGCGGCACAATTATAACGCGAAAAACTATATGATTAATTAAAAAACCCAAAGGGATTATACACATCAGCGAGTCCTTTTTTTTTTTATATGCTACATTTACGAGCATATGCGTAAAGAGTTTCATAACGTAACGATGGTATCGGGGTGTTATAGTTTTTACTACGAAACTTCGTAAATCTTTGCCTTTGTACGAGCGAAATAATTCACTCGGGTCGAGTACAACGCTGTAGTTAAGTATCGGCACAAGGTAACGCAACCCATAATTAACATGGTGCGCGGATTGCGCGCATATAAAATAGCAGTTCGTCGAAGCATGTTAATAAACCGCGCTACGCATCGAATCGTCTGGAGTCGAGGCTCAACTCTCAAAATGTGATTTCATTGCTACTCGGAGAAATCCTGCGTTCCTGTTGAAACGTTGAATCGTTGAATCGTTAAGAGGCAAAGCATAAAGATCGATGCTCGGTGATACGAGAATAAATGAAATAATACGACGCGACACGGTTGTAAATGAAATGGACGTCGTTATGTTTATAGCAGATCGTACAATGTACTTATTTATCCAGTTGTAACTGCGCGTATGGATCTTTAGTTGTCGTTGTTGCGTGAAAACTATAATTTCGTATCACTGACCCAATTCTTCGAATCTTTTCTCCTTCGTGTTATTAATTCGGAATTACTGCTTGACCGACCAGGTATTTTATGCAACACGATTTACAGATAACAATTATTAAGCCTGACGTGTATATCTCTTTCGAACGTTCGTGGATATTTTGAACGAGACAATATCTAGTACTATGCGATATCGTTGCGAGTATTTCACAGCGTGCAAGGCGAAAAAGTCTACGCGTATCGTTGCAGGAAATCGAGAAGACGATCGATCCTCGACGATATTCTGACTTATCGATTGAATACAAGAGGATGCAGAGACGTTTCGGGCAACACACGTATTCTATGATTATGGTAAATAAACGATAATTATACCAAGTAAGACGACCAGCGTCCGCGAAACGATATCTTCCAGGGCATCTCGATATAATAAACGCCTTAATAATTTACCGCTTTACTCATCGATACACGAACAAGTGCCATAGAATGCTCAATAACATCGGTACTAAAGCTATGAAAAAAGAAGGCAGAGCACGATAGGAGGATGGAGAAAAAGCGCGTGGAATTAGGATGGCGTGGTAGAGTGGATCGAGGCGGTGATCGCGGTCGCCGATGGGGAGCGGCGCGGTTCGAAAACGGGGCCCGGAGAGCCGTTTCATCAGCTCGTCGTTTCCGTAAATCATGCGAGGCATCCTTTCACTTTTATTCCGCGGCGTGCAGAAGGAGAGAGAGAAGAAAAAGGCTCGAAAGAAAGCGTGGCCAAAAGAACGAGGACAACGGGCCAGCGGGGCAGCTCGGGGCAAGAAAAAAGGCTATCGGGGTCCTAGGGGGAGATCACGAACCAGCAGGGTGATCCCGCGATGGAATTTAGTTAAACAGTCGTCGTTGGAGACGACGAGGACGAGGACGTTGCTCGGTCCACCCGGGTGCTTAATAAAAATCGAAGTCGTTCGTTCGTTTCTCCCCCTCGAAGCCCTCTCTCACACGTTCTACGTCGACGAAAGAGAGGAAAGGACGATTGAAGAGAGCGTCCAAAGGAGAAAACAAGAGGGAACAACCACGATGGTACCCTCGACTCACGGATGTGTGTTCCCCTTACACGGATTTTACGGGGAAGCGTGTGTTTCCTCTGGCTACACGTGTGTCCTTCTCGTGTTGTTCCGCGATGGTACACGTGTGTATATAGGTATATCTATTTCTATGTGTGCACGTCCGTCTCTTCGTCCGTCTGTACACGTTAGAAGAGCGCGAGGAGCGCGCGCGAGCGCCCCTTTGGCCACGAGTACGGTAGCGATACGTTTCTCCGACAAATAAATAAAACGAAACCGTAAGCGAGGGAATAAAATGTGATTTACAACGGTGGAAAGACAATGGCCGAGGCTCTGCACGATAATGTATGCGGATGGCGCGGACTGGTACCCGGGGATACTGACTTCTGATTGGTCGTGCCCCGACGCCACCGCTACAACGGAAAGCGATAAATAACTACGAGCAGATAAAACCTTTCTTTCTGCCTTGGGCTTAGCCTGGCCACTCTCTCGCATCGGGCTTAGCACTCGAGGCTTCTCTTTTCTCTTTCTCTCTCTCTCCTCTCTCTCTCTTTCTTTTTCCGTTCCTCTATCGTCTCCTCCCTTCTTGTCTCACCTCTCCTTCGCCCTCCTTTCTCGCTTTTCTCCTTCGTCTCCCTTTCCTTTTCTTCTTTTCTCGCCGTTGTCTCCCGTTCCGCCGCTTCCATCGACCGATTTCGAATCGTAAAGGCCGGTTCGCACGAATCACGACACCCGCGATACGCCATCCCTTCTCTTCTCTTGCATTTCCACCCTCGCATGCATCGACTGTACCGTGGATTTTTCTACGGTTTTTCTCATTTCTTCTTCGTCGATCGTTCACGCTGGATGGAACGTAGATTCGCCGAAGGACTCATTTTTGTTGGTGTGGTTCGAGGAACGGGCTTTCCTTCCGTCCGGTTTTCGTGGAACAAAGATATCACGGCGACAGGAGTGGCTCCGGTGATTTGAACGGAAGATCGAGAAAGTCTTGTCGCTCGGTTCGGCGCCGCCCGGATTCGCTTTCGTCCTTTTCTGACATTGTAACTGGTCGTAGATTGCAGCGTGGTTGTAGAACGAGGTGGATTTCACGGAGGAGGCGGTTTATCGCACTGATTTGTGGTTTGGATTATTATCTCGAAATTTTGATTTGCAGTTTGCATTATTGTTTTACGGATATTTTACGATCGTTATTTTACGCGCTATTTTAAAAGAAGTAACTTTTAACCCATTTAACAAATAGATAGGCAATCTATCGAGGTTTAATAGTTCAGAGAAAAGATACGCGTTTATTCGAAATTGAAATATTATCGTAGAAGTAGTAACGATAATTGACGCGAATTGTCGATACTCTGTCGTTATAATTCTTACTTACGTACTCGATAATTCGCTATCAAAAGCGATTAAATTCGGTCTAGATAAATATCATGCGACAACGTCCTTTCCCTGACAATCTTTTAATATCAGTTGGTTTAAATAAAAATATGCTATTACGTGCACAATAACCAACGCGTAACCAGTCACATTTACATTCATATTCGGTCAATCGCTATAGAAACCTTCTTCCAACGTTCGATACGTTTTGCATGCGATTTCTCGTCACGTTTATTCGTAGCGAACCCAAACACGACCATACTGTCGCAATCGAGGATGTAAATTTTTCCAGCAGTTTTCCTCGCTTCACCCTCTGGCCATACTGTGACAATAGAAGGGAGAGACGGAACCAAGACGATCGATCGTTCACCGGCTCGAGATGGCAACTAAACTTAAAGGGGGACGACAAAAGGAGACGCTCGAACTGCCTTTACAGAAATATGATATTTTTCCCCATGGAGCAGCTTGTTAAAAAGTATCGAAAAGCGAGGGTTCGACACCCTCGAAAGCGAGGAAAAGGTCCTTTTTAATTTTTCAGGGTTGCCGTGTTTCTATCCAGCGGTGTTACACCTCTAACGGCCATTATAATTTGCATAAAAAAAAAAAAAAGAAAAAAGACGAAAGAACCAAGAGGAAAGAAAAAAGATATTCATTGACCATCGAATTCATTGAAATCAATAGAACAGCCTGTTCAAAGTCCCACTCTCGTGCGAATGGAATTTCCACGGGAACACGATCGAATTTCCATTTCAATCCCGCAAATGACTTTTTTACCCCCGTCGATTCGCGAGTATTCGCGCTCAGCTTGGGCCGATAGCCAATTTCATAGAATCCCGTTTGGCAACGTGTCGCGCACGAGTGCCAACATTTTTCTTTTCATCGATCTCGGCCGCCAGTCAGAGAGGATTTAATTAAAAATCGCGAGTTACCGAAGCCATCCGATGAAAAACGTGGAAACGTCGCGGAGGGGTGAAGGTCGGAGAAGGGATAACCCAGGTCGATTTCAAATATTTTGCGCGAACGAGCGAGGAAGGGACTCCGCGACCGAAGAGGTATAGAGATGCAGTTATTTAAAACAGCAATCACGGAAATGAAAGAGCGGATTGAATAGAGAGCCACCAGAAGCTCGGTGAATATTCGAACGGCTTTCCCAGCTGGAAAAATTCTCTAAAGGCTTTCCTTCCGGGCCGGCGAACAGCAATGCAGATCAAAAATCAAACGTAACCGTGGAGTTGCTCGTTTTTTTTTCACCCCGAGTTTTTTTTCTCGTCCCACGTTTTTCGTTTCGGGCAGAGAAACTCGCGCACATGTGCATTTTTAAGCACCCTCGCTTTTAATCTTCGGTGTTTTATTTGCTACCGTAACACGCGTGCAGCGTGTGTCGGAAAAATCGATGGGAAAGATTCGTGTTACGCGTTCGAAGATGATCGTAAAAATGTTTGAAACGAATGAAAGATCTTGTTGAAAATTACGTCGCGTGGATCACAGGTTGCGAACGTACTGTCGGCACAGTATCATCACGCCTAACTTCGAAGGAAACATCAATTTCGTTTTCGAAAATGACAGTAGTCGGTATTAGAAGTGGAAAGATTTGTGATTGCATCAGTGGATCAACAACCTTTTAACCGGTATACCAAATTTTCTAATTCGTCCTATTCAAATACCTTTACTTGTGAATTTTTATAAATCGTTAATTCCGACGATCTATGCATAAAATCGCTAAAGATGGACATTGTCTATTTTTCTTTGTATTTTTATTCGTCGTATAAACGAATACTTTCGTATATAACTCTCTAGCGTTTAATTTACTTATATTCGATCAGGCGGCGGAATTGTTTGCCTTTTTCCTTGGATCTCGTTACGTTGCGTACCATTACCGCTGTACCTTTTACCGGAACCATTGTGCGCAACTAATGCGCCGGAAAATGCAATACGCGGAAGGGATTTTTATTTGTTCGTTAGCGTGCCGTGCGCGTTACTTGATTGTTCGGCCTGCTTTGTTCGTAAGGGAGCAGGCTGATTATTCTCTTAGAGCTTTTATGTAGTTCGAAGGTTGCACGTTGTACGGAGATTTTCTTTTACGAATGTCAATCTCGTTTCTGGATAATCGTAAATAGGTTTCGTTTGGATGTTTGTCTGGGTCTCTTTTTGATTCCAAGCACAATGGCAAATCTCGACTAATTTATTCCTTTCTCACGTACCGATCCCGTTATATAATAGATATATCGATCATATCGAACGTTGTCTCTTCAGACGATCCGAAGGAAATTCCTCAGCGATCGATTTACTTTAAAAAAGTTCCGTTCATCGTTGCACCGATAGCAAAGGTATCCTTGACAAAGTCACTAAATTTACGTTAGTTTCCTTCACGATACGCTTACAATGTCGACTACGCGAGTCGCGTTTGTGTAATCGAGGGATCATCTCTCGGGCGTTCAACTTTTCAGGCAGTTCGACGCGAAATGATATTAAGTTTATTGTGGAAGCATGATCGATGGTCGGTCGAACGATTACGTCGATTACGAAGAAGATCCCTGTATTTACTCACACGAGACGGACACCCCTGATCAAGGTTCGAGAACGACCTTTGCCACCTTTCCCTCCCTTGAATCTGCCCTCGGTGACTTCTGCCGCCTTTTACCGGACCCTCTTGAAAACTGGCTGTCGCCTTTTGTGTTTGCCTCGCACCAGTGAGAAGGCAACCCTCCCCCGGTATTCGCTATTGACCCTGATGATTGATCATTTTGATTTGATAATAGGCTATGATAGCATCGACGAAGAGTAGGCGGAGACCAGCGATAAAATGCTTGCGATATTCTGGACGCTCTTTGGTAAATTAACGTGGAAAATATCGCGACTTCTGCTTTCAACGTATTACCAATCGTTGGTATAGATTTGTTTGCACTAAACTTTCACGCTATGGATATTAATGCAACGATTCCTTATTTTACATTATCATTGTAATGGAATAATTATCTATTTGATCGCATCTGCCGGTTTTAAGAACTTGACAGTTTCTTCGGAGCAATTTTATTTCTGTAATATTTATTGTATGATAATGGAGCTAACAATGCTCGTCAAAATATTCGAGTATTCTGTATTAATCGCAATGATAAAATCAGCATCATCGTCAAGTCGAATATTCTCGCAATATTACATTCGAAAATAATCGAGTCGTGGCTCTTGGTTCTTGAAAGCTAATCACAGTTCCTAATTGTTGAAAGGGATTCTACAAGCAACGTCGATATCGGTCATGCTCTTCTCCAAACGATCTTTCCAACAATGCCTAAAATATAAATTTTCGTATAAAATCAGCAGAAGCACCACAAATTTTTAAAGCTCGTTGAAACCCTCTTCGCTCGTCGCTAACAAATCGCGTAAGAAATGCGTGGGCTAAGATTTTACCAACAGTTCTTCCTTTTTCTAGGGGCTTCGGGTATCAGGGCTTTAATATTCCTCGACAAACGTTCCATCCCTGAAGACCAGCGAGACGGAAGGGGGAGTTTCCGCTCTGGTCGCCTCGCGGTTCGCTTCGAATTTTAATAACTCGGGGAATGCTCAGAATCCAATAATGTCCCCCGATCGACTCTGTTCGTACGAGTACGCGCTTTTCTTCGCGTACGAGTCGCCAGATTCGCTGGCTTATGCCGCTCAGCCGCTTCGGTGCCCATTATATCCGCTTCTCTTTCTAGCTTCTCTCGCGAATTCTCCCTTGGACCTTCTTCGACCCTCGATCTCTTACCTACGACCACTCCCTCGCCTCGAACTGCTGGAAATCTCATATTCTGGAATGACGACGCGACTTCGACCCCTCGATTCCCCACCCCTTCCTGTCTTTCCGTGGATATTCTTCTTTCTGGCACCGAAATGTTCGCCATACCGCCGTTCCAGCCTCGATTATGAATAAATTTCGACCGTGTTTCTCGAGATACGGACGGTTTCATAGTTGATGGCAGATGAATTGTTTGGTAGCTATCTTGGAGGCCGGGGAACGTTTGCCTCTCTCGCTTGCTTTCGGCGTAATACGAGCTCCATGGTATTTTATATAGTATTTGAGCTTAGTCCATGAATATGGTAAATTATACGAATTATATGGCGAACTAAAGTATAAATTATAACGTGACTTATGTTATAAATAATATTTTAATTGCGTAAATAAATCACTGTTTTACGAGGTAGAAAGTTTTGAAGAAATTAGATTTGTGCATCGGGAATGTAGAAAGATTTGTGCTTCTTTCGATGTATTATCGTCTCATCGAGAATCGACGATTTGCGGTTTCCCTCAATTAAAACGTGTTTTACAATTTGTTCAGTTGATTTTTGATCGATGGTTGGTGTTTCGTGGAATTCTAAAGTAAATTCTAAGTCCTTTATTCGTAGTTTGTATATTTGTTGCGTAACTATTCCATCTGAGGCGAACAATAAGATTCCACGAGGAAATAAAATTTGCATTCCTCTCGAAAAATTCGAAACGTTTGTTTCTTTGCTACGCGCTCGACAGAATCATTAAACCGTGAAAGCTAAATTACCAACGATACCACCGTTTTTCTCTGTGCGATCGGTATGCGATAGATCTCTCGAAGAAACTCCTTTCCCTATAGTGATATTTCGCCTGCATATTTGTCACGGCCGATGCTCATGGTACCGAGCCAAGCATTCCGGGATTAAACTCGAAACGACTAAAATTCGAATAAAACCGGCACTGTGTCCGCGCCAATTGCGAAAATTTTCTCGTAAAATTCTCCTTTACTTTAAAAGACAATAAATAGCTAAAAGCTATCGAAAAAACTATTTCGCGTTTAGTCATCGCCGAGTAACGTTAAAATCCGCAAGCCGATAAAACTGGACTTATCGCGTTTCTCTTACTACCTTCGCACCTAAGATCGGCTCTTTCATTTGTAACAAAAAACCACCTAAATGAACCTGATGAACTAAACTATATGTTAATTACATCCTTAAACGAACTCCTAAACTGCACGATCGAAGATAAAAATTGTGCGTACTGCATAAAGCAACATAAGAAATGTGCATATACTTGAGACAGTTTTTTAGAATTGCTTTTCCTATCAGGTAATTTTGTTACGAATTCCAAATTTCTTCTCCAGATATCGACAGTAATTTCCCTTACTTTAATTCGTTTCCTACGAAAGAATTGCCGAAGGTAGCAGAATCCTTCTGAGCTCATTTTCTCTTTAAATTCTTAGATCTGCTTGGAACGCGTACTGATTCCAAACTTTTGACCGATTTTTTCTCAACCTACGACTATTTCGTTAACAAACCTCCTTGTGGTAAATCTTGTCGACTATATTCAGCCCAATTTCAACTACTCCTCCTTATTCTACCCTCATCTTCGTCGCTCTAACCCTTTTTCCATCTCTTTATCCGTGTTTCTCAGTCGTAGCCGGAGCTTTCGCGAAGAGGATCAGCTCTGCGACGAAGGTGAAAGACCATCGGGGATTTCGAGGGTAGTTGTACCCCGAACGATAGATTTCCAGAGCTCTCTGATCAGGCAGAAGGGAAGGGGGAAGGGGGTTTACGTGGAACGCGAAGTCGCTCGCGATAGAGTCACTCTCGTCGACGTCCCGGAACGAGAATGGCGAATCGAGGATCGTGGAAGAAAAAGAGAGGTTCGATGGGGGTTGGAGGGGTTCTCGGAATAAGGTAAGGATAATCGAAGCAATCGAACGCCGCTGCCGGGCTATAGACGAGGGCGTTGGGCCGCGAAATGAATTCCACCCTTGCAGCTCGAACGGGGCTGGAAGAAAGCGAGCGCCCTCCCGCTATCGCACACGTATGCACGGACACATCGTCGCCGTGAAACGACGCTCCAGGCTGCTCGGAGAATGATAACGTCGCGCTAGAACGAAGATTTGTGAATACATTAGAGAAAATGCACGGTAGTCGGAGGAGAAGGAGGGTGGACTGTGAGGGATAGCGGGTTCCTCGGGGGAAACGCCTTGGAATCGTCTTCTGCTCGTGTATTTATCTTCTTAGGTTCGCTTACGACTCGTGGCGAGTCAACGAACTTGGAACTTGGCCCTCCCTGGTATTCCAGGAGAGATTGTCGCACCCCGAGACAACAGACGAGGGTTGTGAGCGTTCTTTGATTGCTACGAACTTTCGGCGATGTGTAGCAGTGTTATTTGTATGGCGGTGGACTTGACATTTGGCGAGGGAACGGACGGAGAGAATGGAAAGTTTCGTAATAGTAGAGAGTTTCGTGGTTTTGAGTTTCGAACGTTTTCGAATAAATTGGCTGAAATGGGTTGTTCGTTACGTCGGTATGCTAAGTTACATGATTAAATTAGAATTGCAACTTTCCTACGTTTCCGCAACTATGTAGCTTTAACGAGCAACTCGAACTCATAGTCTACTGTGATTCCATAAAAGGATAGCAAATACTACGTCTAATTACCGATTCGTTATTAATTTTCATTTTTTTGATCGAATACCGAATTCGATTACCAGATTCAAATAGGAAACTCGAACGATACATAGAAACGCTAAATATCAAATTTAAGTGGCCATTTCAATAAACGTTGTTTAAAATATCGCCATTAAGAATCAAGCAATTTATCTAAATACTTATGAACGATGATCTACGTATCATATACACTGGCGTGTGGAACAAGTAGATCGCGAATCAATTTGCGCTCGTTTAAAAAGCTTGTTAGCGCCTGGTAGAGATCGTTTGTTCTCGGTCCCAGTTCTATCATCCTCGAGGACGCCTAATTCTCAGCTGGACAAAGCGATCGACCGGATCTAAATTGCCCCCGTTACTCTCGTTTCACGAGGCTAGACTCGAAACGTTCAAAGGGCAACGTGTTTCGCGACAGTGACAAAAAGAGTCGTCGGTATTACGAAGGTGGAGACATCGTTTGGTGGGTCTGGGTCGAACGTGTTTCCCTTCTCTGTTATTTCTTGAGGGCCACCTCCGCCACTTTCTTGCTCGCGCACTCTCCTGGCGAGAGACTGATGGCGGTTTATATTACGCGGATTCATATTACCACCAATTAAACTCCTATACTACCTCGAGCCTGTGGTGTTCATACGTTATACTGGGGGATACGGGACGTTGGTACCTGGTGCACGATTCTTCTACACGTTCGCGTTTAACGTTTTCTAACGGGTGTTTCTACTCGATCTCTATTCTAGGTTCTGTGTTTAAGATTAGACTGCGGATTTTACGAGGAACTCGAAAGTATAAAATTGTACACGATACGAATAGCTTCTAACAAAACGATTGTTGTCAGCATACGCTTAAGAATAGGAATTGGCGTAAAAATCAGCAGTCGAGTTATGACAGATAGATATACGATTTTAGAGATTTGTAGATGTTTCATGGAATCCGGTTTAAGAACGATCTGCTGTACGCTGGTGATCAATATTTTATCTTCTCTTGCGTTTATCTCTCGAGCAGCTTATTCTGCTTCGTCTTTATCCATGAATTTTAATTCTGTGGATTTTTTGAACACCGTTCGCATACATATTTCATGATCGTGACACTCGAGGAATGCAGATTGTTCGATTCAGTTGGTCATTAGTCGAAGAATCGACGGTGTTGCTTAGTCCTCGTGTATCGGTTTCAGTTCATTATCGCAATTAGAAGAATGTTTGCTCCTTCGGAAATTACCTGGCGACCTTTGCGTGCAACGATTCCGCTTGCGAAAAGTCCCCTGGGCGAGGTGACTCGCAATTATTGGCAAAAGTCATGCAGTCAGAACGAACGAAGAAGAGTCAAGGAGGGTCAATGATTTCGATATCTTCGTTAATTCTCTCCTTATCGCCGTTCTTACGGAAACGAAAGTTTCCTCTTTCGATAAAGAGTCAACGTAAAAAGTCGCGTGAAACGTAAGCGATCGAAAGCAGTTTTTCATATTTTTCAGTATCCACAAAGATTTCGTGACAGCATCGTTTAGGAAATTACCTAAAGGATATCTCACGTTGGATATAATTTTTTTTATCGATCTAAGTTTAGATTTCAGCGTAGAAATTAGACAATTTGATACAAATTTTAGCTACGAAATATTGATTTGAATATTATTTGGAATAATATTGCTACTTCGATCATCGACTTTCCAATTTTTTAACGCAAATTCACTTTGTAATGTCTTGTTTCGAATATCGTTGCACGTCGTTCAGAGTCACCCGGTGTGTATGGATGCGAGGATACCACCGCGCGAGAGGAGACATTAATATTAAGCGTCCCCACTCGAGCAGCACAAAGATCGCCGATAAGATTTTTATAGTACGACCGGGTGGCGGCAGACTCGCGCATTGCCAAATCGCGCTAAGCTTCTTCGTCTTAAATTTTACATCGACCAATATTACGTGTCACCTTCTTGCATCCTCCTGTCTGTTCAGAAATTAACTTTTTAAGTCGAACTGATCAACTTCTTCGAGCTTAATCTTTTAATTAAAAATAAAAAACGAAAAAAGAATCGCATACCAATCACGCGTTTTAGTGATAAAAATGTTTTAAAATTAAGATCAAGAAATATTCCGAAGGTTCGGTCGATCGGTTTAACTTTCGAATGTTATAAACATTTCGAAGAATTTATATAAATATCCAATAGTCTAGCGATTTCCTAGTTACAAAGATTCTACGAAGCAATATACAACAGCAAAATTAAACGCTTCTGTCCGAGTTAAATTATCCTACTCCTGCGTCCTTCGTCGCTAAGAACTTCCTCGACCTCCAGCCTCTCAGAGAACGTATTCGTTTCATCGGTTAAGTTTCCAGTGAGGAAGTTGCCAGCCGAAAGATTTATTTTAAGAATCTCTGGCCCGTGACGTGGAAGGACTCACTGACCGTCGGAATGTCTTCGGCACAGAATTATCCTGCCGGATTGAAATGAGTTCTAAGAATCGGGGTACGAGAATTGGCTCGCTCCGGTACCGTTCTAGAGAGTCTAGCAAATTAATAGCTCCTCTATTGTTCAACCTGCTAATTTTAGATGAAATGTTTTTATATATATATATATTTCTCGTTATTATTTTTCGTTTCGTTCATTGGAATTATCTCATCGGAAGACGTTGATTTTCGAGTATTAATTCACTCGATGCTAACTGGAATAAGTAAATGCGCTTTCGAAGTAATTTGAATCGCAAAATTCTTGTGTAATTTTCGCTCTAGAATTTCTATTGCCGCGTAAAAGAAGGAGTAATACGTTTGCTTCGATAGTGCAAGAAATTTCACGAAGATTGCATAATGAAGGATTCTACATTTTTTTTTCTTTTTGCAATGACTATTTTAACGTGTTTGGACTTTCACAGTGATAGATTTGCATATTTTCTCTAGTTATGGCGTGTAACCAACGAAACAGGAGAAAAGTCGTAAACGTAGCTTTGTAAATCGTTCGAGGTTTGAATCGCTAACTACATCAACTATCGTCTAACAAATTTAGAAAAGAGAAAACAGAAAATTCTGTAAGTAACGTCATCTTCCAACATCCCAATGCCCAACGTAATGATAATAAAAAATTCGCCTGGAACCTTTACGAAATTTGTCATTTACACAAAATGCAACGACACGCTACCTGCCGACGTCTTTCTCAAATCTACACTTTTTTTTTCGTCCCTAAATAACAAACTAACAAAAGAAAAAAGAAAAAAAAAGAGAAAGAAACGATAAAAGTAAAAAACTGTCTCTGAAATTCACGTGGACGATCCTGGCCGAATCCTGGCGATTCGATCTTGGCCGGAGAATCATAGTGCGGCCAGTCTGACGAGGAGGAAGCTATCGGCTCAAGACACGAGAATTCAGCGCTGGACTAGCCCGAAGCTTGTTCGGGATTGAAAGTTCACTGGCATTGGAATTATCGTGAGGGCAACGATACGTGCGAATCACGTCGCGAGTCACGGCCCCTTTCGTGACCGGCGCTCGTGAATGCCGATGGGCGTATTCGTGTATACGTCCGAAAGGGAGAATCGATCTGAAAAGATCGAGCGGACTGTCCGTACGGAGGCATCGGTAGCGGCCTTCTCTTATTGATTAACAGAACGTTACGCCTTCGCTCCAACGTTTCCAACGTCGATCACCTTTGAATCGGGTGATGATCGTGCGACGTCTCATCGTGATCGAGTTGACGGGAGGATCTTGTCTCGTAATTGGAACTTTGATGGGATAGATAGGTATTAGGTTGATGCATGTGAAACCATTTTTCCACGTAAGAGTTCGATCGAGACAGTTTCTTTGGAACCTCGTATCAAACCATAGATTCTCTCCTTGAAATCGTATTTGCAGTGCATATGGAAAGTATCCTTTTGGCAGGTCTTATATCTCGTTGTCAATTTCTTTCTTTTTTTTTTTTTGCAGTTAATTGAAGATACGATTAAATGGTACGAAATTTAATATACGATAGAACTGTACTAATTGAAAGGAAATTGTAATTAGTGCACGGTTAACTGGACTTTTGTCCATTGAGTACATTCGTCTGAACGCGATCTCCTGTTATGCGAACGAAAAATAATAAGCGGCGGAGAAAATGGATAAACTTGTATTACGTAAATTCCGCGGTTATATAAACTGTTCCCCTCAAGTTTGGACAAATGAAGTTTTACTTCAAAATTTCACGCGTTCTCCGTTCGAATGCAACGTCGCGCGTAGCCGAAGGTGGGTCCGTAACATTGTTATCATCGCTGGACGTGTAAAAGTCAGCCCGTTTCGTGGCGCACTTTGAAATTTCGAATCACGTCGCAGAGACGCGGCCGTTGTGTCCGCGATCCTTCGCGATCGGTTGTAAACGCCGCGACGTAATTTGTGGAAATTCGCTTTATGGCCGTACGCGATCGGTGTTCGATCCAAGAAACCTCGACAACGAACGAGCTTTTCACCGTGAATGTTACTTGAAGTTGGCAGAATAGTCGAGAATCGAACATCGATCCTGTACTTACGTAACGAAGTCAAGAAATCAACAAAAATTGATCAGTTCGACTTCGCAGATGCCTGTACGTATTTCTCTATAAGCGAGCATTATCCTCGAATGTTTCTCTTTTCCACGAACGTTCGCCCTCTGTAAAAGCCTCGGCAACCACCACTACGGTGTCTAACTTTTCATTCGTCCGCTAAGTTTCTTTCTTTATTGGGCGACTGTGCCGCAACGAAAGCGTTTAGCTTTCGAGGAAGAACTTGGCGAAGATAAATAAGGAGAAGTCACGGCGAAAAGGAGAGCTGACCGTACGACAGAGAAAAGGGGAGAGGGTGGAATTTGTTCGCGAGGGAAGCTGAATAAAAGTGGAAGAGCGAGAAAGAGGAGAAGCGCGAAGCAAGCAAGTGGCCCTTTTGTAGTCGTTGGGTGATAATTTTTAATCAGTGCGCCCGTTGGTCCACCGTGAACGAACTCGTTCCTTTGTGCTCCTTTCGCGGGCAACTGGCCAAGCAAAGGTATTGACCCAGACCAAAGGCTTCCAGGCGGAAGGACAAAAGTTTCGGGATAATTGGAAGTGGCCGGACGCTGCGGACCCGAAAATGCATAATCGTGCCGCGCTGATTTTCAATGGGACCCGGCGTTATCTTTGAAATCGTGGTTTTAAGGGCTCCTTAGAGGTTCACGAGGCTGGTTGTTAATTTAGAAAGCGATCATCCGTTCCAAGTTGCATTAGACGGGATTATTCGCTACATTTTTCGTCGCTCTGCTGACAACGGCATATCGGAATAAAATATCGGGATGAAGCGATCGAAATAAGATACTTTTAATCGACCAAATATATTTTTATTCTAAGATCGCTATAAGCTACTTTGCTTACAAGCGAAAAAGGAACACTTCCGCAGAAAGAACGCTCTTTTCTATTTCATCTTCCCTCAACGTTCGTTAAGAATATTGTCCGAAATTTTATATTATAGAAACAATAATCGCCGTCTGCAAGAACAAAAGTCCAGCGAAAATGAAACTACAAAATCGAATCGACCGATTTACACAAGTACGCCTTGCGTAAAACATCATCGATCTCCTCTGAAATCTGCATTCTCAAAATTCTTAAACCTTCTCGCTGTCTGTGCAAATTTCTTACCTAACCTAATCCAGCGTTGCTTACACTCGGAGTTTTCAAGACGATCCGACCATGTTCAAACGTGCAGTAAACTCATTTCGGTTGGCGAGGCGTTCTGACGATTTGCCGGTCGCGCCTCGCGCACCCAAAAGAACGAAACGAAATTGCGTGGCTACCATAACCCCGAGGTCCTCTGCCGCGTTAGCCGGTGAGCTCGTGGCACAGCTTCCTCCAGGGTCCACGAAGGTATGCGGCCACGAAGAGGACTAGACTGCGGGGCACGCGGAGCGCCACCGGAGGCTATTAGGTGTGCGGCATTCCGAGGTTCCTGGCTTTGCAAGGGCAAACCGCGGCGATCTACACGTCCACGCAGGCGAAATCGTTCCTACCGGCTAGAGAGTCCTTGCTTAACACACTTCCTAGCAATCTGATTTCGAATTGCTAGATCGCCGATCCTTACGCGTTTATGGGAAACTTAAATGGATGCGGATGTATTCGGTTGGCAACTAAGTGATTGCGGATTTTGTCAATACCACCTAATGACATAATCCGCAATCATTTAGTTGCCAACCCAATACAAGATGCATGTAAACGTGTACAATTTTCAAAGCGAAAGATAAAATACGAAGTCGGTGATGATGATAGATAAAGAAGTAAAACGAGAAAGTCATTTCATCGTAACTATTATTTTGAGACGAAACCTTACAAGAAGAAAAGAATAGAATTTCTATCAACGTTAATTTACGTCACGAATTCTTTACAAATTATCGTACGAAACGTGAGTCGTCTGAAATAGGGTACTTTATACAAAATTCTATGAAAACGATAATTTGAAAATTCAAATCGTACTTAGTTTATATATTTCCAAATGTTAAGTGAACCTGTTACTCGGCTCGTCGATTATTTAACAAATCAATCGTACGAAGATACCGTCGGTTCGCTAATGGATCCACGCTGTGCGAAAAAATAAAAAAGTTTGGAAGTTTTATATATAGAAAATGCAGGAATAGAATTGGTTTGGTATCCGTCGTTGATGGAGCAGCTATTGGTGGCGTGGGTGAGCGGTCAGGCGGATGTATACGTGTTTGCGTATAAAGGGAATACACCGGTGGTGTGGGTGCCGCATTCCAAGGCCCATTCAGACGGCCATGCCCAACGATGTCAGACATGCCCACAAACAGACAGGCAGACGCCCGGGCGAACCTTTTCTCAATCAGGCCGATGCGTTCTAAGTTAATTGTCCCGCACTTTTGGTATGCCGTCGTAATTCTTTCAGTCCCGTCTCGTTAAAACGTGACCCACCACGCAAGAAAAATATCCGTCCTTTGTGCATCGATTTCCCGTTCATTTTCGTTCGTCTGTTTCATCGTCGAACCTGTCCGTACGATGACGTGTTAAACAGACGAGTTTTAATCGTTACCGAAGGATAATAAAGCGGACCGAGTTCATAAATTATAATATTTAAAACCGCGTTATAAATTATAAATAAGTTTCAGTTCGACAGTTGTGTATAAGAGTAAAAATAAAGTTGAACTCATAGAGACGGTTAATTGTAAAAATATCTGTGTAATTTAAGATCGTCTGGAATCGATCGTTTCTTTAAACATTGTTACTGCGGTGTATAGAACTGCATCACGCGTTATTTATATCTAATTGTTTCATCAAGAATCAAGATCTTTTTGCGATAACAGTTTGTGTCAAAATTTACCCACGTTCAATCGAATCGAACAATACGATGAAAATAAATTATACAAAATAATTAAATAGCTACGTGAAATATAAAAGAATAATCTTACGTCGTCACGATAACTTGAGCCGGATCGACGCGACGCTTCGACACAAAACCTTAACATCCTTTTACACAATGAGAAACCGAATACCACCTTTCCAACTCCAATAAATCCATCCAACCGAGCGAATCTCGTCTAACCACACGATCGAGCCATCCTTGCCATACGAATATTAAGAAAAAAGAAGAAGCTCATTAACTATGCGCGGCGTACGATTCCAAGGAACTCAGCATGGACCTAAGGGGTCCGAGCAAAAAGGTATCCGAGAAGGTTTCCTAGTCAAATTAAAGCCTCTGCCAACTGTTCGGTGAGCGAGTTTTAATCCAACGAAACGAGAGAGGACTGGCGATCGCGTTTAATCGGCGGAGACCAGCCGCGGATCGGCATTGTTTTGTGGAATTAGGATCGAGATTCGAGAGCGGCCTGGCCAAACGTAGAAGAAGAACGGGTCGTCGAGAAGATCGAAAGAAGAGCGAAGAAAGGAGAGAGGAATGGAACAGGGACGAATCCTCGAGGAGGAGACGGAGATGCCGGTGGTTTTCGCATACCTTTAATATCTCCGCACACAGAAGAGGTCCTTTGGATAGCTGTTGGACAGGCACGGCGATGACGTGACACTACTGGAGTTAAGTGGCGAAACGCGCGGACAAAAAGCCCCATGAAAAACCGAGGCGAAACCGAGGCGAAGCGGCTAAAACAAAGGAGGTGTGGAGGTGTGACGAAACGCCGTGAAGAGAACCGAAGGAACAGCTCGCCGGAACCTTCTATCGGTCTCTCTTTCTCCTCTCTTCCGTTCGCCATAAAACGCGCTCCCAAAATTCGCATTTTCGTTTCTTTCTCCTCCTTCTTTTTTTTTTCTAATATCTAATTTATTTTTAAGGTTTTTGTAGTTTCTTGGGATTTTCAGAGATTTCTTGATTGGACAGAGTTGCGATTTATCGTTAATGTTAAATCAACGATATGTCGATGGAAAATAAAGTCGATGGGATATATCGAACTTGTAACGAAAAGCTTTTAAATGCGGTGGAATCTTAATTATTTGTATTGTAATTATGCCCTGCGATATGTAATTTAATTTTTCCATTTTTTTTTTTCACTTTTCAATAAAAATCTAACAATTTCTGTCAGTCTCTTTCCGGCCTGTGTCTAACAGTGTCGAGTTTTAAAGAAGACATTTATTGGCTGCAAACAGCAAGAGAATGAAATATCCTCGGTGCAGGAGGACCATCGAACTCGCAACGAAACTCGATCAGACCCAGGGAAGATTATGAGGCTAGCTCGCGTGAGTCGGGATAAAAATTATTTTTCGCCTTGATTGAGATCTCTTGGGAACAGGTTCGTGAGGCAGTGGTACGTACGTGTGAACCGTGTTACAAGATCCAGCCCTATGAAATATCAATGGCTTATTACTAATGTAATCTTTCGTTCAATGCTCGATGATTGCCAGACAAGCTACCGTGCGCTTCGGCGTGGATGTTCAATGGAAAAACTTTTTTTTTTTGTTTGTACAGGTGCCACGGATTGTCGATCCTTTATAGAATTGATACAACAAATTATTCATCTACCAAAGCATATTATTACATTTGTTAGTTAGAAGCAAAGAAATATTTGTATATTATTGATTAAATAGATCTTTAAACTGTGAGATTCGCAGCTGCCAAAGGTCTTTCCATAGGATTTAACCGATCGTTTCCGACGAAAATGTTCGTCATTCAAATGACAGACGTTAAAAGGGATTTAAACAATTTTTCGATAAAGACATTTTTCATGCCAGACGATAATAATTTTTATTAAACAAAATAATGAAAATTCCATTCTGAAGGATATGACGTCTCGCTCTTAGGATTAATCTTCTCAAAATATCTCTAAATTTACGACTGTCGTGCAAAGGAAGAAGTGCATCAGGGAAAATCATTTTTAGAACGAGACAGGGATACACGACCGATCAAAGAGTGTTCTTTCATTCTCGATCGGAAGGAGGACGAGGGTGAAGTGACAGGGGTTGGAAAAAGTAATCGAAATAAATCCAAGAGAACGGAGTGAGCTCGGGCTTGCATGCCAAACGGCCATTTTTAAAACTCCGTCGGGAAAATAAGAAAAACTCATCAAGTAGGGATGATTGCCGTTCCCTCCACCGTGAACCACCGACAACCCTCGCCCACGGGAGCCACCACGGGTCTCTATGCTATTCCACGTCTGTAATCTAGGCTTCCCCCCTTCTTCCATGGGTCCTCAGGAATTCGCCTACGGGTTATTGTCCAAGTATCTTCGCTATGTTGACCTTCAATAATGAAAGAATACCTTGGAAGAACGATACACAGGAGTGGATCTTCAGGGACGCGAAAGATGCCGAAGATTAGGCCGAGAGTAATATTAAACGAGCTGGTTGGGTTGTTACGGTGGTTGGAAAAATTTGATGAAAATTTTAGGTGAATTTAGAGAAAGTCTCGTTGTCTCTGTATTATTATTATTGTTATTATTATCATGATTATCGTTATAACTAATAATCGTGGTTTAGTTTCAAATTTCGATTGTACGAAGATCGATGGACATTTTAGGTAAATTTGGAGGGAGTTCTGTTATTTTTATATTATTATCGTAATTAATAATCGCGAGATGTTATTCGCGATCACAACGATTCCTTCGTATTTTACATAATTTTCCGAAATTTCGTGACTCTAGAAACACGCGATTGGGTGAGAAGTGACGGAAAGAAACGGATAACCCTCGCGTGATGGAGATTTCGTTATCTTCGTCACGAGTATCGAGTGTTTTATTTTATAATGACACAGCAAATAACCGAACGAAAAGAATTCTTCCGACGCCCATAATGTGATAGCGATATTCGGTTAAATGTTAAAATTGCTTATATAATTTAATGAAATAATAACGCGTGAGTGTTGCCTGGAAAGTTACATTTCTGGCATATTTCCGTCTCTAAAATAATATTTAACTACGGCCCAATGGAATTATTATTTCTCGTAAAAATGTTCGTGAGATCCCTTCGAGTGATATTTTAAAACGGTGGAAAACGGAGAGGGTCGCGAAAAGAAAATTGACTGAAGAAAAGTCGAGCTCGTAAGGCAGCCGGCCCCGTGTGTAAACTTTTCTGAATTTCCTTAGGCAAATATTGGCCCTGGTCGCGTAACAGGGGCGTACAGCGCGCTGGCTCTTAGGGGAGGTCGCGAGGGCGAGGAAAATGAGATTTCTCTTCGATAGAGAAGGTTTCGTCGCGCGGCTCTGACGGCAATGGCGAATTTCAAATTAACTCGTATCGTGCTCTGGCGTGCCGCGTAATATCCAGAGATGCGTGTTCGGTGGGAATCGTTTTGCAAAATGAAAAGCAAAATCACCTCTGTGTAATTGATTCAAGCAGTAAAGACACGTCAATGGATTATTACTTGCGAAACCTACAAACGTTTTATCTTGTGCATGCGTTTTCACATGCAATATCCACTATGTACATATTCGATATTCTCCTTAATTTTTTCACTCTTACATCGTATATAGAAAAATATATGTACAATCTTTTGTCCGTCTATACGATACAGAGAGTGTCGTTTAAAATTTACGTTCTTCCTATTCGATCGAAATTCGGCTAATAAAAATAATAAGCTCCTCTCTTAATAGCCTCTACCAAAGAAAGCAGATGGTTTCCCAACGTGCCACGAACCTACATCGAAAACCCTTTCCACACTGTGTTTCCGACAATCGTAGTTCTTCGCTTCTACCTAATTTCTTCCTTCTTTTTCCCTCTCTTACCTCGAACGTTATCGAGTAATACGCTTTTCAAAGGAATTATCTTAGAGGAGCTAGTAAAGACGGCACCTAAAGACACGTACTGCTAAAGCCTAGTGACATTTACGAGATAATACTCGACAAAAGCGAGTTAGGAAATTTTACGGGGTCCCAGTCACGGTGAAAAAATATATTTTTTTTCTCTTTTTCCTTCGGCGGATAGCTGGACGGGACAGAAACCGCAATTATAGTCGTATTATGTGGCGTGGTTCGCGCGAATTTTCTTTTTGCCAAGTCGGCCGGACCTGGTCACGTGTAAAACCCGCGTTTAAAGGCGCCTGCTCAACGCGGCCAGCCCGTAAAAAGAGCGGCCGGCGACAATTCGTGAGATAACATTGGATTCTTTATCCCGTTTTATGGCCGGACAACTCGGTTCCTCTGTTTTAGGCTCGAACGTGTTATGTTTTACATTTCCACGTCCACGCACCGCGTGATTTTACTGTTTCCTCAGCCGGGACGCGCCGCCACGAGCCTTCGAACGCTCTTTTAAGAGCGCGACTGGCCATCTTTTTTTCCCGCGGAACTGGAAATCGGTTTTACGAGCGTAGCTATTCGAATATCTTAGCCAATGACAAAGAACTCGCTTAGAAAGTTGTACGAGAGATGTTAGAGACGCGAGAGAATCGAAGGAATATTTATGCAAATTCGCGCTTTTACGAATGTAATTAAAGAACGAAACTTAGGCAGAAAATTGTTGCATCTATTAAATATCTACCAAACAGTACTTTGGATATTTTTTTGCATTTGCCAGATTTCCCACAAATCTGTAAAAATGCGCATCTAACGATAGATGTACAGCGTAATTACGTTTTAGAGGACTGATCCTGCATACTTGTTCGTTGGTTTCGTTGGAAGGAAAATTTCAAAAGATTCGTTTTCATTCGACAATTTACGAGGGAAATTGATCCCGCTGTTTAATCCTTTACGCTATCGTTACGCGTGTTCTTACGGACGGAACATGCGAAGACTGTGATACATATTTGATTACATTGCCATATCGAGACCATCAAAACGTCAATTCATTCGGATTCGGATCCATTGTAACCACAGCTTTAGGAATATTCGACCGGCGAAGAATACGCGAGACTTTCGAGAGAACTTTGCCTTTTCACGTTTGATACTTTTAATGGTTTCAACGTTTAGATTCTTGGGAGAAGCAATTTGGAAATATACAGGCAACGTTGGTTGGATTTATTCGTAATTTCAGAGAATTCGCGCGATGACAAACGCACGTAAGATTTATAAGAAAAATGACCGTTTGGTAGCGATGTCTGAGTTTGCTTTGGATATGTCAAATTCGAATCATCGTGAAAAATATTAATTGCCCGCGACTGAAAGAAACTTCGACTTACAAATTGTGCAAAGAAGGGAGAACCGTGATCTCGTTTCTAGTATCGGCTCGCTCGCAATCAGACTTTTTCCTCTAGAATAAGAGAAAGGTAAAAAGGACCGGTACGGTGCAAGATAAATTTCTTTTGTGGTCCACGATCGTCGACGGGTCAGAAAAAGAAGTTTCCGTCAGTTCTTACCGGTGGAAGAACCTTGGAGGGATTTGAATACGATCGATTCCCAATAAATAAGGATTGCTCGTGATTATGGAGCTGGTCCTTCCACGTAGAAAGCGAACGAGGTTGAGAGGGTACGGAGGTGGGTCTCGCTATCTGTAAAAGATAACGGGACAACCCTTGGCGATGGTAGTTGGGTTGGGCTTCGTTAGACCGAGTCCCTTTCACGAGTCCTTCGATTTTATTCGAAGAACCGATTGGGAAAGAAAATCCTCGCGTTAAACTTTCGACTTTACGAAAGAAGCTTTTCTTCGTCTGATATTGACTATGCGATTGTTAAACGTATATATGGGGTAAAACTATCGCAAAATGTTAAACATATTGGGTTACTGGAAATGAAATAAGTCGATGAAAGGGAATGGAGCAGAGCGTGAAACGGGAGAAGATCAAAAAGCTTGAATTCTGTTACGAATCGAAAGAAGAGTAAGGTAATGGTGATATTGTGAATGCGCGAAGAAAAGAGAATGCTGAAATTTGATTGCCAGTGAAACTGAAACGGAACAAACGATCGCGATGACACGTCGAGTTAAAAAGAGGAGAGACAAGAAGAAAGCTGAAATTCCATTGCGAATCTATACGAGGAGCAAGAGCAAATGTAATGGTGACATGTTGAGGCAAGCCGAGTGAAAAAAGGAACGCGAAAAAGGAGAAGCTCGAATTCCATTGCGAATCAGACCGAAACGGAACAAACGAGTGCACCACCAACATGCCGAATCACTACGGGAAACAGAAGAAAAAAAAGACCTAGCTCGAACCTAAAAAGGAAACGTAAAAAGAGAAAAACAAGGAAAAGAAACAAGTATAAAAGAAAGAAAGAAAGAAAGAAAGAAAAAGAAAAGAAGAACAATCGAATACCTGGCCGGTAAGAATTCGCATCGCAAATCCGTCCCACGTCAACAGCGGACCGAAATCACGAATTCTCGGACTGTTGCGTGATCCGGCGTTGATTTATGACAAATAAGAGAATTCGGCCTGGCTACGCACGTTTCGAGCGGTATAACCAGGCGCGTACCAATAATGAATACGTATAAGGAAGAGGGAAGGAGCAGCCCCAGAGTCGAAACGGGGGATGGAGAAGGGGAGAGCGAGAGGGAAGCCCAGAGCGTACGGAGCCGTCGACTTATTTGAAATGTAAAGACGCGCCTCTCTTTTCTCTCTTCTTCGTCTTCGTCCCTCTGGCCGCGAATATTCCATTAGCGGCGCTCTGTGTGCGTGTAGGGCATTGCGCGTGGCATACATGCATAATCGTATATCAAATTATTTATATGTGCACCGGTGCACGGCAATGCGTCTGCGGAATGTACGTGCACACCGTATGGGAGAAATGTGCGCGCGAGCGAAACACACGGGTAATCCTCTAGCTCTGTCGCTGCATGATTTTCGTATGGTCACCTCTGTATATATACACCGTGGTCCTAAATTCGCGATACAAGTAAAGTCAAAGGAGATGCGAACGAATCGAGATAAAAAAAAAATCACGAAAAACGAGACTTGCATTGGACGCGATCGTTTTGAAGGAAATTTAGTTTCCTATGGTTATTACCTATAGAATCATACCGATTTGCTTTCGACTACGAATTTAGCATCACGATGTATGTATGTATTGTTTGTGTACGTGAGTGAGTTTTATAGCGTCGCGTACAGGAGTACGAGTACGTGGAAACGCGAGCGTGAGAGCACGATGGCGCCGTCAGTCAATATTTATAAGCTACAGAGAGTTCTGTCCGTTTGTTTAACCTGTGGACGGAGACGCTTTTTTTTTCTTATTTTCCCTGCGAACGATGTAAAATACGACGCAATAAATTGCTGCGAAAATTTCAGTCGGTTTCGGGGTGCCTAAAGGTTCGAGCCAAAGCTCTGTCATCGGCGAAGCGAATTTTGAAACGAGTGGAAAGTTGTTCGCTCGAAGCTTCTGTCGATCAGGTGTTTAAGCAAATTGCGTAAGTATGAAATACAAATATATATTTCAAGTGATACGTAATTTCTGTAACGTTGAGCACACGCAAAATAACGTAGGAATAATGATCGAAACCTCTTTGATGTATAACTTTAAACTTTCACGCTAATATCTTTGTTAATTTAACAAGGATACGTTGTAGCTTGGAATAGAACCAGTCGATGGTGTTGCAAATGTATTTCTTGATAATATATTAAGGATTCTTCAATAAAGTAGAAGGTACACAGGAAAATTGTACGCGAAGAACCGAGTACGAGAAACATCCAACTGAGCGAGGAACGCTTGTACGAAGAAGTATATAAATATAGCTAAAGAAAATGCGATCGGCAATGAACACATCAATAAACATCATCAAACACCACCTTCCATCCTCGTTCCGCGTATTTCTCGGAAAATCCCCGAAGAATTCTCAAGTTGTCCTCCTAATTGCAGATGCACGCGCGTACGAGATAGTAGAAGTAGCGTATCTTCGAGCAATCATCGAATCGGAATTCATGGCTCGTATCATTAGCAAATGCCGTAATGCGGTGACCAATTTGGATTCCCAGCAATCTCGCTACATACCGTACCAACTTTTCCTTTTCAAAGTATCGTTTAACGTTTTTTGTCGGTCTATTTCTGCGCATCCTGCATCGATCAAATCGAATAAGCATCGAAAAGGAACAAAAGGAGGAAAAATGGAGATCGTTCGAATGACGATCGTTTCATACCACCGCGTCCACCTGCGCTTATGCTTGTGAATCTCTCTGATCTATGCGTCGGTCCGTTGTATGCGTGATCTTGTACACTTTACAATCGCGTCTTCGGGCTATCCTTTGCGCGTGTATAGGTGGCTATACTTGAATCGATACATCGAACGTAGGTACGCGCGCACGGATTATCCGCAAAACGTCTGCCATTATGATTATGTTACTCTACGATCCAGATGTACGTGGCACGTTCGATCGAGCTCAGCTTTGTACGTGATCGGTAAGAGGGTACTTCTCCCCTCTCTCTCTCTCTTTCTCTCTCTCTCGATATTCTTATTTTCTTTATGCTCGATGGAGCACCGCAGCGTTACCGATCGATTACCGAGACTTAATATTTTTACTACGTGAAATTTTGCTAAAGGCGGCATTACCATATTTTTTGTCATTGGCCTACGCCTACGTGAAGGGGTATATTGAAACCGCGAGAGTGCATGGAGGGTGAGCTACACGGTAGAGATATTATTATAATGCGATCTCCTCGTACGTGCAACTTCTGTTTCTTGTTGCTTTGAATTTTTTTTAATTTATGCAGGTACTTGGATGTTTGGTTGGCAATCGACTTTTGATAGAAATTATTACGATGTAATTCGTTCGATTTGTTTCGCAGTTTTTATGATTGTTTATAAGGACGTTTCGCGTTTTAATAGATTTTTGATACAATTGCTATATAATATGGTTTCTTTGAACGCCGAGCTATATTATTCGAATTCGTTATAAACTTTCGACAGATATTATTAAAACGTAATTTACTCGATCGCGAGTTTTGTTTCTCGTAAAAATGTATTTATAGCAATTTTGTACAGAGTTACACCGAACTTTCTGCAAAGCTTGAAACAGATATTTTCAATTAACTTTTCTTTAAATTTATACTACGATCCTCTTTGCAGAATATTAGATAAACGTTAACGTACAATACTAAGTTGAGAAGTCTGCAGTTAAATGAATTCTCATTTAATATACATTCGTATTAATACATTCGTATTACACCACATTTAATTGCGATAATAATAACACTCAAGAACCAGCGTACGTTGTTCGACTATCGATATTTATCCGTATTTACAAGCATAAAAATTCAGCGCACGTTTCAAAACCAACTCGTATGTCATGTACCTACTTGCAGCGATACAATTGAATATTCAGAACGAAGTTCAGGATTATTTCAGGGTCATCATATCACGGTTCATCGAACCCATTCTACGTCTACGCATTCATAGTAAATGACACGTTACTTTCTAAATATACGTTGCTTTAGTATTTAAAGGGTCCTGGAACGATGTAAGATATACCTGCGCATATTATTTATATGGTACTCCTACTTAGTATGACTACTATATAGTAATTTCGTTTAAGAAACCCCTTACCATTCAGCAGGCAGGCTTAATAATTGATGCAAACCCTGATGACAGTAGGAAGAACAATATAATACGTATTCTACACAGAGTGATGACAAAGTTTAACTTTCCGTGTACGGTTTGCATACTGATCCGGGCTGCATCTCGTATGCACGCGCATTATCCGTGAAATTCTTCCCATTATGATTATCTGTTCGTTGCTGGACGATCCAGACGCCGCCGCGCCGTGGCCGCTACGTTCGATCAAGCTGATCGTTGTACGTGATCAGTAAGAGGGATATATCTCTTCTTCTTTTTGGTATTCCTTCTTTGTAGTTGACCGCGTAAATAGATGTCAGTGATCCTTGCGTTAGACTCTCTTCCTACTTCCTATTTAAATTCCCTCTTCTCCATCCTTTCGAATATTTCGGGTCCTTTAGCTTTGCAAAGTTTTTTTAAATAGCTCGGAGAAGTATATAGTTATTGGAATTTACAGATTTAGAAATACTCAGTTGCAACTATCATTATAGTTTCTAGTATTAAGTTGTCCGAAAAGTGTCTTTCTTTTACAACGACGCATCTTTATACAAACATGAAAACTGATCTGTCGAACGTTGTGATTTTCATCTTGATAAGACAAAATGGATCATACGTAATTCGATGAAATAATATAAAACGAAAAATGTTGTGTATCTATTATTTTCTTATAAAACGAAAGAAACTTTTCGGACGACCTGATATAATTTCGACTCGCTTCTCGTGAAAATAGCGTACGTACATAACAGCGAGTGGTATTTTCTATTGTAAAGAGATTATTTTTATTTAAAATTTTGTGTTTCAAACATTTGCCTACAATGTCCGTCTGCGTGAGCTTTAAATATATTTCGATATCTAATCTACAATTGCTGTTATACATTTTTCTTTTCTATAAACAAAGTAAGATTAAACTAAGACTATTCTAATTTTCAATGAAGCAAAATTAATCCCCCGTTAAGCTAGAAAGGGAAATTCGAATTCGTTCGGAGGCTGGCACTGGACTTGTGGCAACAGAGCTCGTAAGAGTAGAAACCGTAATGACATTCTCTCCGATCAAAGGAAGCCACCCTCGAAATAGTCGAGGAAATTTAAAACGCTCCCTTTTTTAGCCAAAAAAGCAACGAAGACTGACGAGGGTTAATGCTGATCACGTAGCCGTGTACGTGTAACCCCTCTTCCCCTCGACTTTCTCCGACGTAAAATCCATCCCTCGTCATTTTTCCCGCTGGCCGACGGTGCCATCGATCAATCAGAAGCTTTTGAGAAATTGTGGAAACCGGGGGACTGCGTTGAATTAAAAGTCGCGATTAACCGCACGTACGAAGCTCGTTCCATTTCTCGGATCTTTTGCGTTCGTTAAGCGATGGACGTTATTCGAATTTCGTAAGTTGTATAATCGTGAGAATTTGTGGTTCAAGCGTCGTTGAAATGTTCCATTGAAAGATAATTGGAAGAATAATTGTCACGAATAAGGTTGTTACGTTTGTTATTATCGTAGATAAAATTGCCGCGTTCGATATTGTTCGAGGTACTTCCAGGTGTAATATATCAGCGAATATCAGTGCGTCCGCCGACCCTTGACGAAGCCAGCTACAACGATAGCGAAACATTGGCAACTTTTTCTTTTACACGACTCGCACCCGGAACCCTCGACCAGTGTAGAACGCAACAGTGTCGTTTACGATATCGCTAAGCGAAACAGAGTTGCTTGGGATAATTGAAAGGTTTCTTGGAATTAAAATATTTTGAAGTTTCGAAAATTAAATCTCATTAACTTCCCATTTCCAATTCAACGAGCCTTTCATTCTCTATAAACAATCGTCGTTTTCTCCGTCAATGGGAAAGCATTTTATTTGTTCCCCTAGTATTCACGGTGAATCGAATTTTAAATCGGACAAACAGAAACTGCGTGATCGTTCTTCCGTTTCCATAGCAGGGGGAGACGACACGTTAGCACGTGGAATGATGATCGTGACCCGAAAAATGGCAAGGGGAGAGTATCGTTCGGAGTATTGATTGCCGATCGTGTCGCGCACCCCTGACATGAATTATCATCGGCGATAGCAGTAAAAAGAATAGAAGAAAAAAGAAAAAAAAAAAGAAACGCCTGAGTCATCGGGGTCGTTCGATAGCCACCCTTCATCGGAACATTCAACGCGGAACATTCGACGGTTTTCGTATTCAGTGCGCGATCTTTGCATTGCCCGCTGGAGAAACCTCGATACCATTTATCATAATCCATCGACATCGGCGAGATAAGACGACGGATTAACATGTAACTACCGTACCGATCACGTACAGGAACAATCGGCACACCGAACAATGTGATTGCACGCGAAATGACGTTACGTTCTACTCGCTAATGGAAAATTAAATGTAATAGCTGAGGGAGTGAAAAGAGACGCGCGTTTGTTTTTAACGGATATTTTTGTTTCAACGTATTTGATCGCGTGAATTTTTTAGTTTAGGTTTTCTTGGCAGGGATGAATCGTGTTATAAAGAGCGATACATTAAAGAAAGTCATCGATTGTTTGATTTGCAAGAATTAATTCTAAAAGTAACTTGTTTATTGTGGCATTGTTTTATAAGTTTTTTTTTTAAATAGCAAACAACACACTCGAGCGAAACTATCAAAGTTAGAAAACTCAAAGAATATTAAGGAAATTGTAAAAGAAGAGAAATTGTTTATTGTTGGAGTAAACGCTGGAACGAATAAACTTTACATTCGAAATCAATTTATTGGAAGATTTATTGCGTCAGCGTTCTGTAATTGCCTTAAAACTATGTTAAAATTCTTCTGTTATCCAACAACTGCAACTTTCTTCAAACTAAATACGCTTTTACTTCTGTCAACGATTGTCACGATATTCCTCGAGTAGGAACACGCTTGTTTTTTCCGTTTCCGGTAACCTTGCAGTCAAACGACGTTAGTTTAAACGTTTTTCGCGTCCTCCACACCGCCGTAAATAATTCTGATAAGCAACAGCGCGCAAACGTGCGAACAGGAAGCAATTAGCATCGCGCTTTCGCGGATTATTGTCGGACGGTTGCTTTCTCATCTCATTTTCTCGGTAATATAATTGCGGAGAAAATAACACGCGTAACGATTTCCAGCTAGACCGCGGTTAAGCATTCCCGTAAAAGCATTAGCGACGTTTACCGCCTCGGGAGCAGCGGAAATTTTCGTATCAGCTTGCATAATTTAGCTATTTGCTTGTCGTTTTAATGGGCGACCCTAGGCCGCCATTTTCCCTCACGATTTTCCACGCTGCTCTCCAAGCCGTTTAGATGACTTTGTCAGCGTCTCGTCCGCGACAAAAACATAATTACCTCTCTAATTGCGCCTAATGACACTACCGATATACCATCTTTTTGCGGGGAAACGAATCTCTCAGGCAAATTGAAGATTTCTTGCTTGGAGTCAACAGACTAAAATAGACGATGATACGTTTGAGGTTCATTTTTTTTTTTTTTTTTTTTTTGGAGAAATAGAATCGTGCGATTCGACTTGTTAATTAATTTTGTAACTAGCTTGCTGCGTTCGTAAATGTTAGAAGAACGTAAATATAATATTCTACTGTTTTCAATTTGTGTTCGCTATATAAAACACGTAAATTGTATTTTCTCGCACATGTGTTACGTTTTAGAGTAAAATTGGTATGAATTATTTTTTAGTAAATTAACGTACGATAAATGCAAATGGACTTTTCCTCGTTCGTGTCAATCAGATCTAAAATTGACAGCTGAAACCACACTGTCCGAACGATTCAAAGAATTTCACACTGTCCAGTGTAAATCGATCTAACGCGACGCTTAAAAGAAAAAAACTTTCTGAAGGCGTTACCTAATTAACACCTACGTAAAGCATACACGTGTAATCAGTGAGTTAACTACTAATTTTAGGAACCGAGACAACATCTTGTTAACGAATTAAGTATCAAACATAGGAAGCATAAATCTCCGAAACAATGCTAATCACATGGCTTCTCTAAATATTTCGTTCTTCGATTTTTCAATAGATACACATCATGAGAATTGTAAAATACCGTACGAGTAGAATGTTAAATAAAATACGCTACGATGTTCCTTTCCAAAGTTTAAAATGCATTTAGATTAAAAGAAACAATGTAATACGCAGTGTATTAAATTGAAAAAATATCGTTTGATACAACTTGTTCCTTGTTCTAAAAATTCGTGTACATTTCTCTAACTGATCGTAAATAACGGAGAAATTGATTCGTTTTGATACGTATCTTTTAAAATACGGACAATACCTCGAAACATATGTCGCAGCGTACAGTAGTGAACACAATCGCGAAAATTTATTGTAACAACGTGATTTGCATCGCATCGCCTTACGTTTCCCTCTTTTTATCACTCGAACGACACCGCGTGAAAATGAACGTGAAATTCGATTATGTCCATGCGTGTCAGACGTATCATAAATTATTTGCATTGTACGCACTTATTCCTTTCCCTCAGCTGTTCCCTTATTACATCGTGTTTCAAACGAACCTCACTTTGTTCAAGTATCTACATATAGTAGACGAAAAATATATAAACCATATAATAGGACATATAATATCCTGTATCTTCTGTCATATCTATCTATTTCTAGCCTTTATTGCCCTTCAACTTGGTAATTATAAAAATTTCTGGTTAAAGAATACCAGCTCAAAAACAAATAATTCAACCTCAAATAGTTGTATTTAGCTTCATTCGAACAGCACCCTTATCCCTATGACGCTATAATTCCACTTGAGAATGGGAATCATAATTCCATTTAAGAATACCATTTATTCTCATATTCAAAATCACATTTACTATAACAGTTCCTCTTACACTCGATCTTAACATAGCGTTTCTGTTTCGTAAAAACCGTAGCAAATCCTACCTCTAATCGATAATTCCTCGTTAATTCCTACACTCCGGTGAAATTCAGATACTGTTCTCACGTAAACCATAACTTTAGAAACAGGAGGATGCTGTACACTGCGTTCTTTGTAGACCCAAGGGAAACGAAATTCGTGTACGCTGTTTTTCAGACCAAAAGCAGAGCGTAACCCGCTCTCGCTATTTTGAATAACAGCGAGGACGTACGAAAGAGTGGAAGGAGTAACGACTACCAATATCAATCAGCTTCCCAGTGGACCAGAAGGAAAACGAATCACCGTGCGCACGATCACTGCGAAGTACCCAGGACCCAGCCACGTAAGATTGTCCATTCAAAGTAAATGGAGCGCGGTCCATTAAAAAAAGGCTGGATGCCCATGAAGAATTCAGAAGCTCGCGGACGCAGAGGGTAAGAAGAAGGTCGAAGGTGGCGCGACGATGCCGTGGTACGCGGTTTTTCCTTTCGGTGGCGTGGCTTACGGCACCCAAGAGGCGCGGCCGCTTCGACGCCGGGCATACCGAACAGGCATTACTTGATTGTCTCGTCAGAAACGAAGCAACGGAGCTGCCGTGGCCTTAATCTAACTTTCTTGCTCGCTTTGGTGGATATCGTCCGCACACGTGGTTCCAGAACGGAGAGAACGAATCGAGAGACACCGAGGAACGCGATCACGCCGAACGTTTCTCTCGGATCATCTAAGAATTGTCTCTGAATTGCGTTTTAGCGAGTCTCGTATCGGAGTGGCCGTGACGAGCAAGTTTGTGCGAGTTGCGTGTGTTTGTTGGTGAAAGGGTTATTTTCCTAGGTAGGTTTTCTATTCTAGCAAATGTTGTCGTTAAAGTTGCGATCTGTGGGACGAATTTACAATTTTTATTCTTCCTTCGTATTTCTTTAAGAAATTCCATCCGAAGAAGATCGTAAGAAGTTCAAGTCGATTCTATATTTAATCGAATTCAATGTTCTAGGCGGAGATTTTATTTCGTATTTTGAACGGAAATGGTAGCTGTTAGAAGGAATTTATCATTTTTCTCCGGTTGCTAGTTTTATGTTCTTATTGAAGGAGGAATGTGAAACATAGAGCGGAACATATGCATCTCGCGACAAGAAAGTAGGTATGTTAAATGAAAATATAGAAGCAGCGTTTTGAATTAGGCGAGATAAGATGAGAATGATAGAACGTTTTAGGTGTTGCGATTTATCCGAGATTAATGCGAAATATCACGAAGGAAGCTGCAGTCGCTTTGAATGAATTACATTTTGTTTTAACCAAAACATTACTAATTACGTAGAATTGGTATAGTTTTATGAGAAGCTTGATCGTGCTTTAGGTAAGATAGTAACAATTAGGCGTGCAAGAGAAGCGAAATCTTTTCTTCCTATCTATTCTAATCTATTCTTATAAAGAATAAATATTCAGTATTCGGAATAAGCTAATTTATTCTGATTTTAAGCAAACTGTTCTCCCTTGTTTCAGATATACGTAACTAATTGATTTATACTATATAAAGTATCTTTATATATATATATATATATATATATATAAAGTATCTTTTCTCGATGTATATAAAACTATTATGAACTACTTAGGGGAACTGAATAAGTAGATTCTTTGCTTCCTGATTAGCTACGTTATTGATCCGATCGAAATCGAAGAATGAATGGAGAGCAAATTAGACTGCTTCTGAAAACTAGTTAGTGTCTAGTTATTACTTCGATTTACATGTCCAGCTACACGATATATTTTTAGAAATTATTTTAACCCGTTACGCAAGTGGATATTTGCTTTGACTGAAAGATCAGCAAGGTAATTCTACACCTACGTGACGAATAAAACTGAGCTGTCCATCGAATTATTTAATTCTAACTCTATTTTCGCCCAGGCAACATTTTATCTCTATTAAAATAAATAAATTGCAATAGTTAATCGTACACGGAAATTATATGATTTTTAGACTTCTTCTCTTTGTCCTTTTTCTTCCTTTTTTTTTTTTTTTTTTTGGAATACTTTCCGTTGCTCGACGTAATTTCACGAACTTTTACGCGGTTGTGAAACTTCTTTACATATGCGTGGAATCGTACAACTGGGAATAGTACGGAATAACTGATAAAACTGTTCGATGTCACGTGGACAGACCCGGGAATAGAATTAGGAATGTAAATGGAGCCAGACACGAAGACACTTCGCGTTTTGTTCTCCTCGGTTCATTACTAACAATGCAGCAGCTAGCATGAGCGGAGACTACAAAATTATATTACTGTTTCATTTCTAAAGAAAGAAGGAATTTCAAAAATGAAACTTCTGTCCGTTCTAGAGGAGAAGTTTCGGAAAACTTTACTTTTAAGCAGTTTGCTTCGAAAATAAGAGGTACCATATTTGGCGAATAGACCGTAGAAGGATATAATTATGTCTCTCGATCTTCCATACTGTCTCGTCGAGAAATGAAGTTTTTGGAGTTAATCAAATGTAATTTCTTTTTGAAACAGGAACGGTATTTGCTCGATACTTGGCACAAATTCACGATTACTCGGAATAATTACATATTAAATATAATCACGACGTACGTTCTGTATTATGCGCATCGTTTAAATTTCCCACGAACGTTCCAAGCAATCTTTCAATTCCAAAAACCCTTAGATTTCCCTCAAAAAAAAAAAAAAAAAAAAAAAGAAAGGAAGAACTTGTTAACAGCACCCAAGACGGTTTTCCTCCGAGATGCGGACAATTACTCTTATCCACGGTCGCGTCGATGCGATGATAAGGCTAAGGTGAGGTTGGCTCGGCCTCGCATAATCGCGATCACTCGCGGGACGTGGAAAGGGTTCGGGGAAAGGAAGAAGAGCGACCCGCGCGCGCGTGGTCAGGGCGGGGACCACCTCGCGAGGCCGAGACGTTAATCAGAATATAATGCGACCAGTTTGTAGGTGGGCGCTTTAATCGAAGCTACGTCCCTGGCCAAGAAGACCGGACGTCTTCAGCCGTTTATCTTTGTCCGCGTCTCTTTTCCCCTTTCGCGGTCAATTAGGATCGGCCGTGCGCGTCGTGACAATTAGCACGGCCCAGTCACGAAGCCGTTTCAAGCCTCAAACGATGTTCCCAGAGAGTCGAACGATGATTAGCCTACCGTGTTAACCTGCGATCCGACCGATGCCTGTGTAATTAAACAATTAACGCTCTGTTCTGATTAGTTAAACAAATTAAGGCTGACGCAAGAAACGTTAAGTGGAGGAACTTGGTCCCGTACACGGCTAGCAACATCATCGAACCAACGTCCTCTTTGTCTTCCCCTTCTTCTTTATGTTATTTCTCTTTGTCCTCTTCCCTTTCCATCGTCTACTTCCCAAACACTTTCATCTTCGTCTAACGGCCGTTGAGCGTGGCAATTAGAGGCGTGCATAATTAAGCCTCGTTGATTGTTGACAATGGCTGTTAGCGAGCCCACGACGACTGTCTTTCAAGGGAGCGTCTCAATTAGTATAAGCCGGACGAACCAGAGTTAAAGTGTTTGCGCTGCCGTTTCGCGTGTCCCGGTAATTCCGTCGATGGCTGGTTTATTAATTACTGGTTGGGTAAAGGAGACACCGTCGCGACAAATTGCTTGGAAGTCGCGAAAAACGAGGCGCACCGAACCGCTGGTCCATGGAATTCTAATCGGTGTGCAAACAGACGCGGGACACGTGTGTTGAAATCACCGAGAAATGGTGTCCACTCGTTAAGATCGCCGGTCTAATGAGTTTCGTGGAGGAGATAGAAAGTCGAAGAGGTTATCGTTTTGGTGGAATGTTTGAAAGTGTTTTTCTGGGTAATGTGCACGACTTTCCAACGTATTCTAACTATTCCCAGTGTGATATGCTAATGACTTTATGCCAGGATTCAATTAAATACAATTTTCTATATACACGCTGCACGATTCTATATTTAACCGCGAGAGTTGCACGTATGGAAATTATCATCCCCCACGAGTCTTTTTCGAAAGACATTCGTCACAATGTGCATCTTTATTTTCTTCTTCGAGCATCTACTCGCGGAGACCTAGGTTTCTCGGTCTTTTGGTTCGATATAAATTAAACAATGAGTTTAGTTTTTATTATAAGGAAGTAAGAAAGGTGGGAACGTTTCGGCCGTATGGAAGAATCGGTTCTACCATTCGCATTCAAGGTTATGCTTAAGTATAGGGTACACGTGGTACGTGATTCGAATGACGGCTGGGTCAAAATCTTTATTTGTGAGCGTGATGATCTTACGATGAACGTGAGATAATTAAGTCTTTTTTAAGAAGCTAGGGGTCGTGAGCGGATTTTCAACGAAATTCGACGGTGGAATTCCACAGGACTTACTCGAGGATTACTCGGAACACCGCTAAGAATGCCTCAACATCGGAGGTTTCTGACGTTTTTAGGAAACGCTTTCGTAACCGACGCGTCTTCCACAGCGTCGTATTCTTCCCGATTTTTAGAATCTTTAACAATTTTTTATATCATTTACTATGTCTCTTTTTTTTTGTTTTATGTATTCTCCACAATTCCTGGAATTATTAACAACTTTTGACATCGTTCGTTATATCTGTTCCTTCTTTTTTTTTTTCTCCTCTTACCCGCTATATGTTCAAGCTATATATCGGAAGGTAAGTTTCAAACGACACTTTTGTAGACGAAGAACTTTTTTCAACGTTTCGGTATTTACAATCGGCTAGAAATATTCCTCGCATAATATACCGCTTCAAGTTTTCATTAAAATATAAAATAAAATAAAATAAAATACAAAAAATCCGGAGATCTTCATTCCGATAGATTCTACTCTTATTTTTTATTAAGATAAAACGTTTCTCGTCTAGCCTGTGTATTTACATATCTCGAAAATTTCCTCACGAAGCACCAAAGGAGATCACGACGGCAGCGGTTTCCGTCGCCGTGCCGGGTCCATCCTGTCCCCGTCCTGCCAGTGGTTCTGGCCTTTATTTCCGTCGAGCCGGTCGTTTACTATCGGCAATCTGCATAAGCGTTTAACCGAAGCGAAGCTGAATCATACGCGCGAGAAGAATAGGAAGGCAGTCGAGGTGTTTGCTGCGTGGGGGAATGTTCCTCGGCCGTAGAACCGTGAAACGAAGCGGAGAGAGAGAGAGAAAGAGAAACAGATAGCGAGAAGGGGACCAAAGAGGAAGAAAAAGGGTGCAGAAGAAAGAGAGGAAGGTGGACCAAGGAAGGCGCGAAGCCGCTCGCCGATGGAGGCGAAAGTTTACGACGCGTCGCCTGGCAGAGTTACCGACGCTACCACGGAGGCTCTTCGCTCTTTTCGCTCTCCCCTTCTTCTCTTTACTGTCTCTACCTTTCTCTCTCTCTCTCTCTCTCTCCCTCTCTTTCTCTACACCTACGTAACAACACCTCGTACACAACAACCGTCTTGGTGTATCCCGGTAACACTATACACCGTCCGGTGTAACAATGTGCCGACCCGCTAGTAGCGGATCATTGGCCAGCCTCATCGCTCATTCTGCCGCCTGCAATTGTGTGTGTGCGTGTGCTGCTATGGATGCACGTATATGCGAAGTTTCACGTGGAACACTCGAGGTTAGCGGAATTTTGTTTGTTTTCCCGCGTGGGTGGTGAAGAGCCGGGAGTATAGGATGTTTGACGAGGATTTGGATATTTGGGAGGAAGATTTGGAAGGATTGCTTCTTCGAGTGGATCGGTGTTTCACCGGCAAAGACCGCTGGACAGGGTGACGTTTAAGGAATCAGTCATTTTACCGAATGCGTGGTAAGTTACATCGGGGGAGAGATCTGGGGTTTGTGGAAACGAAGAGACTCGGAAGGGTTGTCTTTTGGAGTATTTATGTAGAAATTCGAAGGCAGAGGCGAAACTTGAAATATAACGCTAACGAGGATGAAAAGTTATACGATATTCCATTACTCTTTGATCGTGGCAATGAAGAAAAATTCAGTTTCTACGCGTATAGTCGGAATTTCATAATTTAAATCCCTCCTTCGATCTGTCGATGCTCGTGACGCGCGAAAGGTCTGCGCTTGCACGCGTCCTATGCCGTCCCGTTTCGGGAAAGTCAGCGAGCCACGCAAAAAGCGAAAGGTAAACGCGACGTTTACGGCGCTCGATGATGATGATCGTTCTTCGGGGAAAGAGGTTAGCCGACAACCTCTATACAAGTACGTAGCAACGGAACGGCAAGTGGTCGACGATGGATCATCGATCCACCTCGGCGAGGAGATCGTTCCCCCTTGGCATGCAGCGGGCCTATCGTGTTTCTTATTCCCGGCAGAGAGATATCCGCGGCTACCTGAAAAATCCGGCGACACGTGGACAAGCTCCGTCGTTAGATTCATCTTGGTGTATCGTTTACTATCCTTGGACACGGTTGGTTTAGCGTAATATAGATAATGTAGCTTAGTGGACGCGATTGCTCTCGTACACGAGACGGAGGGGAGAAAATCAGAAGAATCTGAGGATGGAAAACGGTTGAACGTAAGATCGTTTGCAACGTGATCGACGACGAGCGTGTTGGAGTCGCGTGTATAAATCGTTGCGCAAAATCTTTCGCTCTTACCCAACCATTATATCGTTCGTTGTGTCTATCGACGTTGGTATAATTGACTCTTTATTTTCACTGGTCGACCACAATCCACTTTAAATGTTAAACTCGACTGGATAGCCAGAATGTGTCTGTATACGTGTGTACACGTGTATGTGCATTTGCATGAGACTCGTTGGCCTCTTTGTTCCCTACTTTTGTTCCAGCGAACGGAAGACACGAGCCACGTAATATGTTTTCGCCTATCGAGACGCCATTACACCGTATCACTGTAAAATCGCTACGTATCACCGCCACGACTGGTTCGTCGCTGTTACGGGCCACCGTTATTCCTATATCACGGAGTACCTTTGACTCTCTATCGTCGCTATGATTTAAATCGCTGGAATCTTCGTAGTTTCTAACGCCAGAAGAACGCTGCTGTCGTTTGTTTATCGAACGAAGATACTACGCGAACGAATCCTCTACGGGCATCGTATTTTCCGCGGGATTAAAGTCTGAAAGTTCCGCAAAGTTCTCTCGTGCCAGCAATTAAATTAGAGAACGAACCAGGATGAAATATTGAATTGCAGGGTATTGAAATAAGACGTGATCGCTCAATAACCAGCGGAGATCTCTGTTCGAATAAACGAGCGGTGGTAAATCGTCGAACAGCAGTGAAATATCGGATCCGTAAAACGGCCATGATATGGAAATCCAGCGATGAAGATCGTTTATGCGGAGAGTCGACTCGTTTTAAAGCTAGCGATATTTTTAATCGATGGGTTTTAAATGGCGAGATTCTTTCTTCGTTTTACGTCGAAGCTCTTTTTCTTCTAACGACGCTCGATACGTATTAATCTGCGATTTAAATCTGACGAAAATACGAAAGAACGTTGATGTTTTTCTGGAAACGTTCACGATCTTTTCTCTTATTGCAGCAACAGCAAGCTTGGAACATAAAAATTAAACGGTACGAATGGAAAATTCGTATCAGAGTCGATTAAATTCCAACTTGGATACTGCCAGATCGATCGTACGCGAAATTATTTTAACCAGAACAATACACCAGACGCCGAAGGGCAGAAATTACGTCGGAAGTGGTACGGATGGTCGAAAGCTTTCGCGGTTCCGGTTCCACTGGGAGTCGTGAGCCGCGCTCGGGTGTCGGCCACGAACGAGAGAGAGATATTTTTACGAGTCTGGCTGAGGTTAGGCTCTCCGGGTTCGACTCCTCGCGGTGGAGTTATAATTTACAGCCCTTTGCCTTGCCTCTCCCTCCTCCCCACGTGCCCACCCTTTCTCACTTTTCACACGTACTCTCGAGGAAGATTGTTCCGGCGCGCTCGCGAACTCGCTAGAGCTTTAAGCCAGCCACGCCGCTTAATAGTGTGTCTGAGTCCGCCTGTCTGTCCGTCCGTCTACCCGGCCCCCACTTCGGCTTCTTCCGCGGCTGAACAGAGTACGTGTGGGTTGTTAGTCGGCCAGTTTATGCCCAGCCTGGCCGCATACTCTACCTACTGCGTTCGTTTCTTCCAGATTGCAAACTCTCGCCCTCTACCTGTCCCCGCGAAACTTTAAATTGGATCTGGTTTCATCGATGCGAACAGCCACAATTTCTTCTTCTTCAGAAAGTTTCGTCTATAAAGAGGAAGAGTTTCGTGGTACTCTTCGTGGAAAGATGACTAGCAACACCGTTCGTCTATTTTTTTTTCTGGCAGAGAGCGCCGTAGGAAAGGTACTCGCACGTCATTTTGTATTTATTAATTCCTTCGTACATATTTATGTTCATTTCGTGCAAGTACATTGAACTTCATTCAGTAGTACCACTTGGTAGTATTTTTGTATCGGCACGAGATTTGGTACTGTAAAAATAAAATATACAGGACCCGACGGAAGAAGGTTTCGTTGGAAAATAAAGAATACGCACCGATAACTTTCTGTAGACAGACTTTGACTAGATACATAATGTCTCGGCCGTAGAAACTTCTAGTTAGAAAATTCGAGTTTCGATGGTCTTAACGCCCTTTGGTCGTTCCTTTGGAAAGTCCCTTTGGTCGCAATCGACTGCACCAAAATACGTTGTATACGTACGACCCGATACTATATTCTCAAAATTCATAAAAATGGAATCGATCAGTCTGATTTGTGAGTGGGTCGATTGTCGCGAGAGGCAACGTAAAGGGAACATGGGAAGGCCGAGTAGTTTTCACCGTACGTAAATCAAAGGCCTTCGTTCGACCGCCTCCGCGTAGCTTCCCTGCTCGCTAGTTCCGTTGGTGTCCGGGTCTAAGTAATAATTTCGAATTAAACGTTCGAAGTAATGTAATAAAGTCGTTCGGGGGGATAAATTTAGTGCGGTCCCCGTGGCTGACGCGGTGGCGGCATGGCAGTGGTGCTGGCGGCGGATCGCGGTGTGTGGACCGGGTCAACGGAGCTCGGGACGGATACAGTTGTGCCGCGGCCATGTAGGTAGGTGTTGGACACCCAGCGGGGTTTACCGGGAGTGGGCGGCCCGTTGCACACGTTGCAGAAGGACCCTGACAGAGCGCGGCGGAAAAGAAGAACGAACGACTCAAGGAGAAGGAAAGGGAAGAAACGAGGGAGGACACGAGTGAAAGAGAATAGTAGAGGGAGAGAGAGAGAGAGAGAGAGAGACGGAGAACGGAGGTCCGGAGAAAGAGAGTGGCTGTGTTATAGCACCAGAGAAGTTTGGTATCTGTATTTGTAGATACCAAAGTCCAACGGTGAGCGCGAGCCAGAGAGAAGAAAGAACGGAAGATGGATAGAGATAGATAGATAGAGAGAGAGAGAGACGGAGTACGCGGTGAACGGTGAGTAAGAGAAGAGAAGAGAGCGAGAGAATCCGGCCGAAGCAGCGGAGGCCCCCGAACCCTCCCAACACCCACACACAACGACGCCGAGCAACCGGCCATAACAATAAATAACTCTATCCTTCCATGTGTTACCGCAGGATTCCTCCTCGCGGTAGAACCGCGCCCTCTCCTTCCTTCGAGGAAGTCGCGTACCACCGTATTGCCACCACTTCCATTGCCCGCGAGGAGGTTCCCCTTGGTCCAGGTTGCCCTGTCGCCTCCTGCTCCTCCTTCGCCATCGTCTCCCCTTCCCCTTGTTTCATCTCGCTCTACGTACAACGAATTTTCTCCGTTTATCTCCGTCTTTTTGCTTGTTTCTCGTTGCACCCTGTTGTCCCCTTTGTGCGTGTGTATGTGTTTCGCTTTAATCGAGTTACCTTGCGCGCGAACGAGTGAGCGCCTTATGACCGGATACACTGCCGATTCAGACGTTGCGCCCGCTTCTCCTCGACAACGCGCCGCGATAAAACCACGTGTCGACTGATCGCGTCGTGGCCCCGCGCGACGATGCCTCTGCGAAGATTCGGTAACACGCTCGTACGTCATGCGATAAATTCTCTGTCCCGAGCTCTGCACGCGGATACCCTTTAGTATTTATGCATCGAATCCGCGTAGAAGAACGGACGGTGTCGACTTTTTCACGTCGAATGTTTTCTTCCTCTTCCTTTCGATTTTCGTACCGAAGAGATCGTTCGACTGCCTACGCGTGTTACATATATAGACGTATTAAAAGGTCTAGGAGGAAGGTGCACTTTTATCTATCATCGAAATCAACGAACGTTCGCATTACGGCGTTTCTCACCCTGTTCCAACCGTATTCACGCTCGACAATTATCACGCGGCCATCGACTATCCGTTTCCAACCAATCACCGCCCTCAAAAAACACCAATTTCCACCACAACACCTCGTGTGTTTTCCGAGTTTAGAAAAGCGTCTCGTCGTTCGGATTAACCCGTTTTCGTAGTATTACACCGTTGGTATTGGAAATGGGATTACCGTAAAGTTGGATCGCGAGGATATCGACGGAGATCCGGCAAGGAGAAGACCGAAGGTGGAGAACGAGTGGCCGGTCTGTCTGATGGTTTTAACTAGATCGAATGGCAGCCTGGCGAGAACTAGGTAGTCGAAAGTTTTTGCGCGGCTAGTTTCTTCCCTTCTTCTTCCTTTTCTCTGCTTCTTCTCCGAAGCCTACGTTCGTGTGCCGATGCCGGTGAGAGCGGCGAGATTCTGACGACCGGCTACGGGCTACGAGGCGCTGTCGAGCTCACCGGGACGAGCATCGAACGAGAGGTAAAGGAAGAAAGAGAGAGAGAGAGAGAGAGAGAGAGAGAGAGAGAAGGGAAAAAAGGGAAGAACGAAACACGGCAATAAACCGAGAAGAGATAGGCGATCCAAGGATTCACCAAGGATCCCAGACTGCTTGGAGTCTAGCGGTATGCTGGCCGCGACTCTCGACTCCGATTTCTTTTCAGAGACGATAAATCCACCTCTAATCAAAATTCCCATTACGAGAGAGAAAAGGCAACCGAGGCGGAATGCGCTCGCTATGACGGGTTCGAGTTCGTACGAAGACGCGAGATATCGATGCCACTTCTGCGAGAGCTGATCGCGATCCTCTCGGGAAGCTATCTAGGCGTTTCTCCAGTGTACAGAAGACTTCTTTCAAGTGGAATTCTTCGCAGTAATTTCTTGCGAATTGTTAGGTATCGGGAGAATGCCGGATGTTTTGTGTATTTTGAAGGAGATTCGGCGAAGATTCTGGGGAATAGAATGGTTCGCTTGAAAATAAGTCGAATATCATTTTTTTTCTCCCTTCAAATCGTGTTAACGATCTATGATTATAGCGTATAATCATTGTAGGGAATTTTCTGATAGATAGAAATTTCTGGCGATATTGTAAATTGTCTAATAACGATGACGATGGAAGGTTGCAAAGGGGGCGACCACCTTCCAGTACGAACACATGCTTTTATACATATGCTGTAAATGATCTCGATAATTTCCAAAAACAATGGGACAATGAGAAATTCAGTTCCTTGCAGTCTGTGTATTGTCAATTATTGAATGTATTGTCAAACGAATAAGTATAGTTATTAATTAGTATAGTTATTACCTTTTTACGCTACTAGATCTATGTTACTGCCAAAAGTCCGTAACCTACGATTCGTCATTTGTCGATTCACCGACACGATTCCGCCGTTAGAAACTGACCAAATTGATCAAGTCGAAGAACCAAAAAAGGAAAAGCTTCGGCAAAAGCTTGGACAGTCTAGAAACGCGTTAAAACGCGTCAGAACGGTACGCGGTTTCGCGTATAACGACGCCACGAGACGTTCACGGGTCGTGGTTTCTCCTTCTTCTTCTTCTTCTTCTTCTTTCACGGTCGGTCGTCTGGTTGTTTTTTTCTTTTTCGAAGAGGGCGAACGAGGTGTCGGAGGGCCAGCGTTTATACCCGAACCGATGCACACCGAGAGCCTCCCCGGCACTTGTTGTATTTATTTTAACGGCATGCAACGCCTACGTCTATATGCATTTAAAATATAGCACAGTTGGGCCCTAGTTTATGAAGGGTCAGGTCATGGTGCGCGGTCAGCGCTGCGAGGATGGAAAGGAAGCGCGAAAGAGAGAGAGAGAAAAGAAGAAGAACGAAGGTGTAGAGGAGAACGAGTTAGAGAAGGTAAGACGATGGTGTGCTGCTCGTGTAGAAGGGTATCGGTGCCAGGGGACCATGGAACCGTCGAACCTTCTTCGTTGGCCTCGGGCCCCGTTTAACGAGACTCGGTTAATGCAACTCATAGATCATCTCGGTATGCACTAAACGCTTGAAATATAAATACGTATAAACACCGTGTAAATCAACGTGATTAGTTGGAAGTATAAGCGCGACGCTCAAGTGATTTCCCACAGATTGGTTTTGGTGAATCGTTTGGTTTGTGCCTGTTATTGACGTAGAAAGCAGGCAGTGTTGATTCGTTTTGATTAGCACTAATGAACCTGTTTGTACGACATATGTTTCGTTTTATATATGATAATTGTATCTTACCACTGGGAGACGAGGGTTGTACGTCGATGGATATTACATTCAGTAAAAATTGTGGTAGCCAGTGAACTTAGCGTTCATAACTATCTGGTATTTAAAATCGTTTGCAGTTTATGACGACGAGCTACGAATTTGCTATGAGAAATTGCGAGAACGTTTTCAAGAACGTTTAAATTACTTAGGTATTTCGTTATTGTTTGCAAAGTTGAAAGTTAGAAATCAATAAATATCACGAATAAAATATTCTGATTTATGGTAGTAATTTAGGACACGTAGGTAAAATTTGCAAGCGACATCGAGTATCGTAGAGTATCTATCGTATTAATAAACGTTTCTCTCTTGAAACGCGTAATTGGAAATTAGCGAGTGAACGATCTGAATCTTTCGCAAAGTACAGCACGGATTCATCCTCCATTTTGGAAAATAATAAAAACCGTATCGTTAAATCGTACAACGTGGGAGACGCCGAGATTCGCGAAACATTAAATTCACCCTCGCCTGGCCGAGCGTCATTATGTCATCGTTTTGCGAAACCGGTTTCGCAACGACGCCGGCGACGATTTTTGCGGTCGCACTTTAACAAAGTACCGAGCCCCGAATCGATTTCGCGTCCCCTCTGGGCCGTGGACTTCGTCAAAATTCAAGGAGCACGACGGGCCACGCAGAAAAGGGAAACGACGGAGAAAGATACACCATAGAGAGCAAGATACATCATAGAGAGAAAGAAAGAACCAAGAGAGCGGTTCGTAATCGTTTACATCCGCCGGTATTATCAATTTTGCTCGCATCATCATCCGTCCCTTTTCGTCTCTCTCGCTTTCCATCGCGCGAACCAAAGCCACTTTTCGCCTTTCTACGCCGACTCCGACAGGGCACAGATGGCACCCTGTTAAACATCGTCGAAGCATCCGTAAGTCATTTGTCATCGCGGTAAAATTGCTAACCGACGCGACCTTCGTTCAACTTTCCGCCCTCCAGAAGACAATCCCAGGCCGATCCATTAATTCTTCCCTGATCACTCGACTCGAGCATTCGACCCGACTCCGGCCACCGGAACCACTGTCACTTTCTCCAAACTGCATCGTTACGTAACGGGCAAATTGATTTATTTTTTGTTCGGAGGCTCGTTCGTTCTGACGGGAACGAGGTTGCAACAGCCACTTCGGCTCCTCTCCGCGGGGCAAAACACATCACTTTCCGTTTCGACGCGGCTTCGCAGGATTTCTTCTGTTATTTGCCTCCAACTATTTCCCTACGTGTAATATAGAATGTTAGATTGTTACGTAGAAATATGAACGTTCTTGATTCGATGATTTACGGTGATGATGAAGTACACGATCGGAGCTGTTTCTTCTTCGCAGTCTATCGACATCAACGAATTCTATAATGTAGCGCTTGATCGAGTAAAAATAAAGGGCTCTTAAGTATATAAGTTAAAAGAAGCGTTGATACATCAACGTCCACTTTCCTTACCAGCTTGTACTATGGTACAATATTTTTCGTTCACGCTCTTTCCATCCATTTGAAACTTATAAAATTAATTTATTTCTGTTTGCTCGGTTAATGCGATAAAATCATTCGCGTTAATTCTCTTTTCGTCGTACATCAATTTGGACCATTATGTATATCACGCAGAAAAATCCATTACCTGAACCTACACATCCATAAAATCCTAAATAAATTCCTAAAGTCTCGATGTACAAATAAATTCTAACATAGAACAAACCTATCTTCGCTATCCTCCGCCTTCCTCCTTTTTTTAATTTTCACACATGGATGCACCGCAACCAGTCCGATCGCCGAAAAGCGAAACGACCTTCCCCACTTGGATGACCTTACTCCTGACCTGTACCATCTCGAACACGGTAAAACGAGTGCAGTGGCCGAAGATGCAAGGGGACCAGTGGGTCTGGGGGTCTTCCACGGAGAGGATTCCAAGGAGCTGGTCTCGTAATGCGATATAAATGGAGGCAGGACCGGCCCAATGAAAAGCCAACGGGCAACCTCGGGTAGAAGATACATCAAGATTGGGCTGACGGTTGACTTGGTGCACGACACGCACGAGGAGAAGGGGGTGGAAAGGGAGGACGAAGCGAAGCAGTAAAAACTGGATCCCTCTCGCCACTCTCTCGGATCTCGGGTCTTTTCGAGCCTCCACCCTGGCCCGGGCATAATAAGGACAAACCTTTAATCTCCGACTCAATTATAATTTCCCCGCTGGTCGCTGGATGTCGCGGGAACAATCCCTCGATCGGCCGTGCTGAGTAGAGTCGTGGATCGAAAGTGGACCACCGGTTCGCCGCTTTTTGCAAACGGATCCAACCGGACCCCGAGCGCGTTCTCCTTATCTCGGGAGTTCGATAGAACTCGTGAGTTCCACGAGTAAATGGGATCCACGGCTGCATCGCGTCGTTCAGCGAATCTGCGCGGGTATTTTATATGCGCGGAATTATTAAAAAGATTGATTTGTGCGCGATCAGGGCGAAGGTAAGGCGCTGACGCGTTTTACGTAGACGGATTTTAATTTGAACGAGTTCTTTTTTTTCTTTTTTGATACGTTTGATACGGTACGTATATAGGTGGAGAAATTTTACGTATTTTTCTTTGAAAATACGGAATTTTCGGCTGATATAGAATATAAGGGAATGCACGTCAGAGTTTGCTGTTAAAATACTCCTGAATGTTCAAAACGATCGTTATTTAAAACGACGCTCGAATTGATAATTCCCTGTATTAACATCGACTTTTCAAAGAAGACTCTCCAACGAGTTACGAACTAAGATAACTCGAGAATTACCGGGAACTTGCTTGCCTTGTATTATTATTCTGGTCAACGCTCCGGTAATTCTATAAATCATTATCAAGAAGAAACTTTCTTCCTCGACGAATCCCAAGTCGAGATAACCGCTAACAAAGACTCAGAATTCAAACTAATATTACAAGGTTCACGATATAATACAACCGATGTAACAAAGAATAAAATTCCCTTACTTCCTTCACACCCTCGTTAATTCAGTTCTACGATGAACCCACACTCCCATAACTAAACACCGTGCACGACCTGTACATCGATTATTCTTTCGGTGAATAGCAATTCGATAGCATCCTTTTCTAAAAGAAAAAAGAGGTCGCGTACCAGAAAGAAATCTCGAAATCTGCCCCCACGTCGCGATCGTGTCTCAGTTTTGTGTGTATCCCTTCGGGCCAGGTAATCCTTAGAAGCGTTCTTTGTCCTTCTACTAGCGAGAAAACGCTTTGTCATCTGCGCTTCCGCCGTCGGGGGTGTGCGAGGAGCCCTGGAAAGGCCGGGCCTCGACACATTATGTTTATTCGGTCCCGAGAAAGCAATGCCACCCAGCCAGGTGTGCCCGTACGATCGAAATCGTTACAGGATCCAGAAAACGCTCGGTTCCTTAGAATTCTTCGGTGAACAATGGCGTCGTTCGTCCTCTCGGTTCACAACAGTGTAACCGAAATGGAGCAACGTATTTTAACGCGGATAAACGTGGCATCATCGTGATTTAATCGCGAGTGCGTCTTTGAAATCCGACGTAGCTTTGCGCTGAATTATATGCACAAGGCATCGGGTAAACGATGGCGCAGATGGCAGGGGATGATTTTCTCTAGAGAACTAAGATATACACGCGCGGAATAAAATTTGTTTCTTTCTAAGTTTCGTTAATCAGACAATTGGATTTGTAGAGAGATCGCCATGTTTTTATTTAATAAATTTTCGTATACTAACTGTATAATATCATTCTTGGGATCTTGTGGGATATTTCGTCTTTAAGAAAGTTAAATTTCAAGATTCGTTAGGTTTATTACGTTTTTAGTTGATACGTCTTGTAGATTATCAGAGATGTTTCGTTCGAAGAAAAGTGCTTAGATTTGTAATTTAAAAAAGAACTGATATCGTAGTTCTTATTGCTTCCTTAATTCATTTTTCCCATATGCTGAAAGTCTAAGGTAGTCGAGGATTCTCATTAACCAATCAGATGTTCTATACACTGCTGTAAACATCGGTAAGAACGAATTTACTAGTTCTTTGATATGGTTGGTAAGAATGTTGTTGGATAAATGATAGAATGTTACTAGATCTAATTGTAAGTAACGAAACTTGAAAAACTTCTTCCGTTCGGTTTCTGTTATAAAATCTCGTACGTGTCGTATTACATGTAAGAAATTGTATTAATGAATACGAATGCATCTTGCAGGGATGTGTTGATTTTTTAAAAAGGGAATCATCTGCCGCCGTGTTTGAAAATCGAGGAGTCGGTTCTTATTCCTTTGGCATCAATGATTCATGAACGGCTTTTATATATTCTATTTTTATTGGAAATAACGTATACCTTGAAAGAATATATTTTATAGATAACCCGATGTACAAGGAAAACGAGAATTTATAAAATATTTCATAATACATATTCGACATTGTATGAATATATAATGAACATAATTTATAAAATTGTTACGTCTCAATTTCGAATAAACGTAGTATAATAGCAGAATGTAGAATGTCATTAACTATCCAAATCGACGTACATACCGATGTTTAACGAATTTAACTATTCTTTGTAACGTGATACATCGTTCCTATAGAAAAATAAGAAAATAGTGACGCTCCTAAAACGTCCAACGTCGCGTTTTCCCGATCTATTTGTTTCATTTTATCGATTTACCGATCTTACTGGCATGACAAACAAAGACAATCCCTAAATTCCATTTCAAGAACGTTATAAATTCATCATCTTCGACTCAACCGCGTCGCAATAAAAATTTAATGAGCCAAGCGATACACATAGTATCCGCGCTCGAAAAGTTTTCAAAATATTCCTCGTCGCTATATCGCGACATTAAAGATATTAAAATATTCCTTATCTGGCGTATTCGCGTAAAATGACCGATAAAACACGTGCATCGTGACCAAAGTGTTAACAAAGTTTGTACAACTCCATCGAACCCTATGAGATCCGAGCTATCGACCGAAAGGCGTGACCGTGCGGCAAATGTATATTAAAACGATTGCGATCTGCCGGGTATCCGCGAGATAACGCTCGATAGGCCAGGTGAGCGTCGTTGGGAGTCGTGGAAGGGACTGGCGATCGCAGCGAGCCGATAGCGTTTCTCCCTCTTATCCTTCAAGGCGATTCCCACGAGGCCGAGTATAAATATGCGAAAGCAATATCGTTGGCGTCCTATCGATATATTACCGAGGGATGCTCGTTGTACGCTTAGAAACGTCAGCGATGGTGGCTGGTCCATCGATGGCAGCTCTAACAGGTAACTAGGTAGAGAGAGAGACAGAAAGAACTCGAGCGAGAGGGGAAGATGCTATCAACACCTTCGCGGCTGTACCCGCGGCTGTACCCGCGGCCGCCATTTTCTCTTCATGTATGTGTATGAGGGCCCGCATTGCATCGATAATGCATCGGGCATTGGTTGTCGGTGGACGGTACGCGAACTAATCGATTTCCTGTGGAATTCGATGGCTGTAAAACCAGGTATTCAGTAAACTTGTATCTTGTCAGGAAAGTTTTTCAAAAGTTGCCGAATGTTCGCCAGTATTAGCCGAGAAGCGTATTTCATGCGTATATTTCATCGTTGATGATGTATCGTTCGATCTTAGATTGTTCGGTGTACAAGAGATTTCATATAAGGTATATGTATATATATTCAAAACATTTCGAAGAAAATGATAAAAAATAATTTGGAACATCAAGTTGGAGTATCAAGGAAACCAATAGAATTATTTATTAAATTAATAAATACAGTGGCGAATAGAAGATACGCAGCACAAAGAAACGACAAAATTGAGAGACGGAATTTATAGTTGACAAGCGTAATAAATTAAAATATAAATGAGAACTGATCGCCAAGGTAGTGAGAAACTTTGAATACAAAAGTTATTAGGACTCGTCGATATTAAAAACCGTATTGCGTATTGTTGAAACACTAAATTAATTATACCGAAAAACGAAACTTACGATTACAACACTTACTTCTCAGAAGAACGCGTTCAAACTTTTCGCCCGAAAAGCAAAGCGTGCTCCAAACTTTCAAACACGAGCGTGTACGTTGCTTCTCAGTATTCGTAAAATAATACTCTGCTCTTGCTACGCAACACAGTACAGATTTTCGAGTTATAAGAAGATTACCCTTACCAAAGCTGTAAACGTGCGTTTCTTGTGGCGTGTGTACTTCAGCCCAAAAAATTCAGGTTACGAAAACCTTAAGGAACATTCGCACATATTTTACAACGCTTTAAAGATCGCGTTTCTTTCCCGCGTTTCGCGTCCATGGGTTTCATTCTCGTCTTCATCGAGGGTTCGACGTTACGTTGGAAGATATTTTGAAAAAAGCGGGTGTCTCTCGCGAGCATAGTCATTTCGCACTTTATGCTCGCACGGCACGCTCGCCTTCGCGGATACCTGTTTATTATTGCTGTTTCGCGGATGTAGCTTCTGGGAATCGCAATACTGTACGCACTTTTGGCTACGTGGCGCGTTGATTTTCCGCGAATGCGTGTAATGAATCTGATTTGTCTTATTGCCGGTTTGTCGAACGCCTTCGGCTCACGCAGATTCTGCCGAATACCTCAATCTCAGGCAATTCCAACCCGAAATTCGTGTAGCTTTTGCTAATTCGCGCTTCCAGTTATTATACCTTATGGAACTATGTGTTACAAGTGGAGACTTTTAACCATAATTGGTCTTTTTTTCCCTACGATATTGATAATCGAGATAGGAAGAAATTTTTAATTTTATGCAAAATTTTTAGTTTTGTTAATACGGTTAAGGAGACGGTTAAGTGAACACTTCGCTCGCTAAGTACAGTAACAAGTACTTTACTTTACATTATGCGTATTATGTATGTATATTTTTACGTTAAATTCTTCATAAATCCATGAATATCCGTAATCGATCGATAATTGTGTGTTAAAGTTTGACGAAGTTCGGTTTCCATTGTAGTATTAGAACTGAGTGATAGTTTAAACGAAGTATTCAAGTTTAAACGAATGTAGAAGAGTACAAGTCTTTCTCTCTAAATAATAATTGGTTCTCTTCGTGTAGTTGATAATTGTATATTAAAGTTGAAATTGAAGGATAAAGTAGAGTTTCTACAACAACGTATGATAATTACTTAAAATTTTTTATATTCGAAGACATTTGAAGTTTATCATTTTCCGATGAAAAATTATTACCACCGTAGGGAACGTCGTCCGATAATTTGCTCAATAATAAAACGATCGAGGGAGCAAAGAATTATAAATCATCGAATAATCACATAAGGGTTTCAAGAAACTTTGATAGCAATTAATTTCATTCGAGGACTACAGGGGAAGACTACGAAGATTTTACAGGGAAGCAGTTTTAGGATTCCGTGCGTTATCGATCAATCTCGTATCACGAAAATTGTCTTTGTGTATTTTTTCAAAATTTGCAGAGTATCGCACGTCATAATCTTTTTAAAAGACTCGCGCCAATTATGTCGTATCCAAACTCTCCTGTTCAATCACGAAGTAACGTTAAAAATCAGGAAATCGACAAAGATATACTTGTCGCTTTATTCTCCCGCGATATTCTTTTAAAATATTGTCCGAAATCTCTCAATTTACAAGAACATCGTCGTAAACGCACCGATGCTTCCGATCATAAAAAGTTCCACATAATTCAAAGCTGGGATTACTTCGCAAAAGCATTACCGATATGGATGACATTTTTCCGCTATTAGTTAACCCCTGTCGGAGAATATCTAAGGTCTCGACTATTTATCTGGCCGTACTTCATTGACCCACTTCTAAAATGACCCGTAAAAGAAAACAATCTTTCTCGAAGCGAACAAAGGGTAGCAGAATAGTGGCACCAGCCGCAAAACCAGAAAACGTTCAAGCAGACGTCGCGGTAATCTCCCCGTGGAGAAGCGACAATCAGCAGGGGACCGTAAAGAACGGCGAAAGCCCATTAATCCTCGCCAGAAGAAATGATTTAGGATCGGTTCGTGTACCATCAGCCTCGCGTCTCAGGCCATCAGCGTAACGGCTACCAGACGAACACGCGTTTCCCAAGGTTGCAGCCTAGCCGTGTGACAATCATCGTCTCGAACTAGGTCCCTCGAAAACAATTCGCGTCTCAATCGTTGTTGTGTCGTGAATCGTCAGCGTAATGACAGATGGCCGGATGATCGTATGTATCGTTCACTGGCGTTCGACCGATTGAATATACAGGGATTGGAAAGAGGAAGGGAGCATAGAATCCTATTCGAAAATTCTTTCGTTACAAATCGATAAAAACAAAGTAGAATATTGCTATCGATATCGTGGAGAATTAATTTTCAAATTAGAATTTTAAGCGATGTAGATAAAAAGTTTTAAATACTTTTTATTCGTAGCGTACACGACAATCTCGTATAACTCAACGCGAGAAAAAGAAATATAGCTTACGTCGCTTCGTTAACGTCTACGAAGGTAAGGCGATCTCCCGTTGCTCGAAAGAATTTATTAATCTAAAAAAAAAAAAAAAAGACGAACTTGTGAATCCTATCATCATCGAAAACTCTTTCGTTAAGAATCTATCGAAATAAACAACGTTGCCATTCACATCTGTTGAATTATTTTTCCATTAACGACAAAGTCAATCTGTTATTTAACATAGGCAGACGATTCCAAATAATTCCTCGGTTCTATACATAACAACCCTTAAAACCCAGCTGAAAAAAATAGAAACATAGATCGCAAAAGGGTTGATACAGGCTTCTCTATCGACGGCGTTGGCGAGGACAAGGGGATTCCCCATTGCGCGAAATGGAGTCCTTGAACCCGCGAGAGCGGCAGGCGAGGAAACGACGTAAGTGGACAGAAATGTATAGCGCAACGTGGTTCGCGGCGCGTCAAGAGGGAATCTGTCCCCACCCGTGGAGGAGAAGGTGGACAAGGAAGCGGTGGTGGCGAACGTTTGGTCGCGAAAGAGGAGGAGGACGGAGGTGGAGAAGGAGAAGGAGTCACATCGTGGGCAACTCTCTGCGTACCGAGAGTCGAAGCTCTGTCTCGCGTACGCGAGAACCAATCCCAGTATTTGCGCTTCCTTCCTACCGTGGATGGCGACCACCTCTTTTCAGGGGCGTAGCCGTCGCGATCCCCCTCTCCCCGTGCACGGCATGGATTTTTCGCGCGCTCCAAATTCCGCCCCGAGCATCAACGGACCGATCCTCTTCATCGGGGATCGAACGAGGCCCGTCGAGTCTATCGATGTCGCGTCCGAGGTCGTTCAACTTTTCCATGTTTGCCCGTCACTGACTCGGACAGATTCCGAGGGCGGATTTCGGTCATTCGCGTTGATTTTTCATCGACCAATGCGTTCAGAGGCATGTGACTTTGGTTAGATCAAGGAGATTACGGTGTACAGTAGAATAGGGTGTTCATTGGCTCGACGATATACGTGATTTGCCGTTTGTACAGCGGTGCACGATCGGATAAGTAGATTCAGACAGCAGAAGTTCGTTTAGTCAGCCGTTAACTAGAATCGATTTTCTGTACTATTTATGATCTCTGTCGTTTCTCGCGTATTAGTCTGCGTTCAAATAAGTAGATTCGGCCAGTAGGACGTCGTTTAGTCTGACGGTAACCAATTGCGAGAGTGACTCTCCCCACTACCTGCGATCTTTCGTTTATACGATAGTTTACTTTCGGATAAGTAGATTCAGGCGGCAAGAATTTACTTAGTCGGACGCTACGTAACGTTCTGTCTTGTTCGTGAATTGAGTTAGGCAGCTTCCATGACGCAGTAGAATAAGATTTTACTGATATTTCTACTGTTTATGATTGTTGCTCGTATAATACTGTACGCTCGGTTAAGTAGATTCAGACGGCGGGAGTGCGTCTAGTCTAACGTTAAGTAGATAAAACGAAGTTCGTATAAACGAAGTTCTATTGTGGTTGAACGTTTAAGTGTTATTGGAGCTGTTAGCGATTGCTGCACTGCTAATAGAACAGAAGTAGACGAGTTTATTGATCAGTAAGAGATTGTCAAGTTCGTTAATTAAAGGGTCGTTTAATAAATCATTTAAAACACCATGAATTCTCATGAAGAACTTTATACTGATATTAGAGCCCCTGTAAACTCCTGTCGTTTCAAATACGTACGAAAGCATGTAAGAACATCTTCTGAATTATCTTCCGCGTAGAATATGATAACACGAAGCAGGAATGTTTCCTCCGTATCTAGAGATCAGTTATATTATCCGATAAATTATATCTCAGAGATCGAATTCAGAAAACTACGATATACTCTTCATCGATGCACACAGAACGCCTCGTACATTCTTCAAAAATCTTCGTATTACTCTTTGACTTTGCTCTTCGCATAATACCCAAACACACCTACCAAAGCCGATACCAATTAGAACACTACATACCGTCACTGAAGATGAACCACGAGGAAGTACGTCACGTTCTTATCCGCGCATTAATACTTCGATCTTTATCCACAATTTTCAGTCTCCAAACGCGTTTACCAAGCTCCGTGTGAACGCGATTCCGCAATTTCCCGAAAACTGAAGCGGATCGAGTAATCGTGCGGTTAAAACACGGCGAATTGTCGCGGTGGAGCACGAGTCAGAGGAGAGAGGATCCGAGCAAGGAGGAAGGGAGCAGATAGACGGATGGACAAAGCTGTAGAGGAGTCCTGGAGTATTCAGTCGGTGACGCGGGCAGATTTACGGGCGGCTCGCCACGCAGACGAGCGTCTCTTTGCGGATTCTTGGGCTTCCACCGATATTATTAGCGATCGCGTCCTCTTTTTGATCCTGGCAGAAGGACGGGGGAAGGCTCCTTCCCTTGCGGCCGTCGAGAGAGTGCTGGACACGGCGGGTGGTTTTTTTCGTGGCCGCGTATAATGCGCTCGATAGAAGTTGCTTGCTCGAAATCCTTCGAACCCTTTTTCCCTTGTTAGGGCCAGCTCCAGGCCCAGGCTCGAACGAGTACGCATCGAAGGGACCGCGAATTTATTTCTTCTGGCGTAGGCATTCGCCGCGTTTCCCATCCACCGGACAGACGCTACGACGACAACGACGATGACGTGCGGTTTAATGATATGCAGCATTCAGAATGATCGTCGTACCATGCCACGGTTTGTATATCTGGTTTCTGCCTTCAAAATTTAGAATTTAAGGCTTCTATATTATATGGCGAAGTTGAGGATTTTCTCGAGTCTTGCTGTATGGAGATAGTTGTCGTTACATTCATGAAGTAGTTGTTATACCGTATTGTGACTGTTACTATATCGTATAAACTTGATATGAGTCGTGATAACAAATATACTTTGATCATTTGATCGTTAAACATCGATCGAGTCTTGGGTTATTTTTGTATTTTCATAAGAAATAAAATAATACGAAAAATTTATAAATGTATTTGTCCACCTAAATTATCTACTTTAATCACTCAAACGTTTAACTTCTTACTCCAAACCTTCGAATTTCATTCGAATTTCTTGGTGGTACAATACTCGAGTATTCTGATAATCTTGATGAAGGATTTACATATGGAAGACTTATAAATGAGAGCTGCGTGGAACGGAATCGTCTCTTCCTGTTCGACTGCCATTTATCATTCGTGAGACTGGTAGTGCAAGAAACGCATAATTACAGATAATTCCCTTGGTACTTGCTATGCGCCGGGATAATTGCGGCCGGGTATTGTGTGCCATTGTTCCGCCGACCGGCTATCCCTTTGATTATGGCAATTCAGGGCATCCAGATAGTCAGGCGATATTTAATTTCGTGAAAAATTCTGGTTGATTTTGATTCGATGTTGGGAATCGAAGAGACGTGTATTTTTTGACGCTTCAGGTGAGAATATGTATATTAATGGGGGAAGTCGAGAGACGTGTTAATGGAATAATTGTATATTGAAAGTTAGGTGTTTCAGAACTGTTTAAATTGCCGTAATCATCGAATTATAAGGAAGATACTCGGTTGTCGAAAGTTTATACGATATATTACAATATTGTACTATTTTGTTCAATAAATTTTCTTATCACTTTCGCTTTTAATCTTACGTTTCGAACTAGGTCAGCAGATTCTCTTTTCGAGGTGTTTGGAACATTTTTGAAAATTTTAATATTGTTAGATCAATTGCAGAAACATGTTGCATTGCTTATTCGTGCTTGGTTTCAACGCTACAGTCTGCAAATCGAAAGAAAGATCGATTCACTGATATTCCCGTTCCTTATCAGCATTCATAGCAATAAGGAACATTTAGAAGTTTTCATATATTCGCATTCTTCATATTATATTACTGTAGCAAACTTTAGTTTTACTCAATCAGAATCACCCATCTTCGATATCAAAGTTCAGGTATAACTGGCGTCTACAGTCTTCAACCTCGTGATCGATTGTCTCTGATATTTTTATATAAAATTGACTAACTTTGGTTACGAATAACATAGAATCGTATAGAACCCATTCCTTTTTTTCATTTCACATAAATAAGTAATAAGAGAAGAATATTATATCCAAATTTCCTTTTTCCTTTCCTTTTCTATCGTGACGGAAGATTAAAAAACGACGGATCTACACTTTATTAGTCTACATCTACACATTTTAAATTCGTCACTTGCACTACCGAATGCCTTACGCCTCGCAGAACGTCGAAATAAATACACCTATCTCTATCCTAATTTTAACTCTACCCAACCTTTAAATCTCATCTCAAATTAAATTCAACTAACGTGTCTGTGGTTCTTTTCGCGGATTCGATCGCGTCTTTAGTGCTGTCGTTCCGACGTTTAAATTCGTACAAGCATAGATATGTCGTCTAATAATGAAACTTTAAAGTCATAAAATCATAAACTTTACACGCTCCGGATCGACTGCTTGTTAAGCGCAAATAAATTCTCAACGATGAACTCGCAACTCTGCATCGGATCTCGCATCTTTCTCGCGTCGATTCCATTCTCGAATTCACACGGTGATTCTCGCGATTCTCGCGTGCCCCGCGGAATCTTATTGGCTATTCAGGCCGCGATGCCTTAACTGCCCGGGATTCGATGCATAGGAGCCATAAAGCATGGAATACAGAGGCCATGGTGGGCACAGATCCCGCGAGTTACCATGTCCCTTACGGTAGGCATTACCGAGATTACAGACGCGGACTGGACCTCTGTTCGTAGGCAACGAGTGAGAGAAAGACGAAAATACGCCATACCGATGGATCGAGAGAGACGATCCACCGCGTAATAACCCTTACTTCTTCCGATCCCTTTACCCACGTAGCCGATGAGATGGCCCTTTAGGTCTCTAAACGGCCCGACAACACGGGACCTTCTTACTCCTCTCTTTCTGGGTTCTATTAAAATCCGTGCGAGATAATCGGTCGCCTTGATAATGCGCAGCAAACCTGTGACCCTGCAGCGGTCGTCAATTTATCTTCGCGAAAATACGATCGTTTCGTCAGTTTCCTTCTTTGTACGTCAAACGTTAAATACCGAATTTGCGTAAATATTTCATTTTGTTCCTTCGATCGATTTGCGTCAGCGAATAATTCTCTTCGTTGACACTATGGAAAAGAGGTTCAAAGATTCGTCTAATATAATTTTCGTCGCTGTTTCTTTCGCGTGGATTCCTAAGATATTATGAAATTGAAAGAAATAGAAGAACGTTTATAACATTACGATCGAGACACTAAATATATGTTATAATAAAGACACGTATTATTACAACTTACAAATATGTAGATTGAACCGCTGCTTTCCTTTTTCTCAGCTGTATGAAACGTAAACTCATTATGTTTATCCCGTATGGTTTTTACATAACGTACGAACGAGAAAGTACTATAATTAACGATGCAGAGACGAGATCCGCAATAAACGCTAGTCTTATCGTTAGATCAAGACTTTTCCATGAGTTATAAAATAACTTATCAACATCAATTTGTAGCTAAACCACGATTTTAAGATCGCAGTCGAAGTTAAAACCACGTGTGACCAGTAGGTACAGGAGTTACGAGTTAAAAACGATATACCATCGAGGAAAACTCGGTTATCCAGGTTTGGTGGCGTCTGATTGGCGTAATATATGCGAGCTAATTATTTTGATCGCGAGTCTTTATGCCCACGCTGATTGCAGGACTAACGTTGATCTCGAGAAAGATTCGCTGGGCGTGGGGAATTGGAGTCGGCTCGACGTTTCTGCAAATTGCTCTTTGAACGCTCCAGTTACACGCTCCGAGGCTCTACGAACGGCTACGAGAAACTGCCAACGCGGAATCCCCTGCAGATTCTAATTGCCTTTCTAATGGAAAATTATTTAATGCCGCTTGATTTTGATCTTACGAGAAATCACGACGTAAAAACGAGAAATTCGTTCCACTCAATGAGGTAATTGAAATGTAGGAGTCCTGAGAGATTGTAAATGATAGCGTTTAAAGTGTTCGCGCAAGGATATTCTCAGCAGAAAGGATGGCTCTTTTTATACGCGCAGATTTTCCGTAGCATTCTTTCCTTCTTTTACTTCGAACACGATCTTTGGATTCTGTCAACAGCGTGTGACATCAATTGCTTATACTACTTTCATAGAAAGGAGTAATCAGACCTATCAACAGTGTCTGACAATAACAACTTTCTCTACTTTCTTGGGAAAAAAAAGTCTACGTAATGCGGAATAAGAGATTGGGAGTAGAATTTGAGGAATTTCAGTATAAACGGCATAAGAGTTTAATCTTTAACAAATACGAAATCGGAAATTCCAAGCTATCGTAAAAGCGTCACTACTCGACACGTTTCCAAATAATAGCATCTTACTACAACTAAATTCGTTTGGACGTTTTTTATAATAACGAAGTATCAGCTTAATTCCATTCGCAACCATTGTGTCGTTTGTAGGTTCCAAAAATTAAATATCGCGTATTATGGAAATATAGAAATTACGAAAAATAATCTAAAATAAAGTAACGCAAATCTTCGAGTAAAACTATCCAAGTTTGATATAAAAAGAAACGAACACCTTAAACCTTATACTCCGTATATAATATTTCGAGCTGAGAGAATTTTAGCAATCGATAACAAGGAAAAATTCGGATAGAAAATTCCAGCAGCTTGCGGGCTCGTAATAGAAGCCAAATTGTTCCAGCGGATACGTAGTGATTCGTACGAATTTGATCGAAAGATATCCCGCGTTGGAAAAGGAATAACTCAGCATAAAAAGAGGAGGAGACGGCAGACTGGAAAGATACTTCGGAAATAACTAGAAAGGATTGCCGGAGAGGGTTTCCTCGTTTCTTCCTAACAAGCTCCGCGCAAGCTTCCACCCGTTAGTCATACATTTATATAAGGGATGTATCTTCTTATTCCACGGCCAGGATACAGGAGATACGTATCTCCTGGTTATTAATGTATGTCTGCAACCCCCGGTTTCAACCCCTCTCCCTCCTGCTCGTTCTCGAGCCGACTTCGAAACCGAAGGAGCTTCGAATGCCAAGAAAATCCGAAACTACGCGAGAAGAAACTACGCCCCAACAATGGTTCTCATGTTCGTCTTTTCAATCCTGATCGAGTAATTTTCATAAAAAAAAAAAATTAACTATGCTAATCCGTTTATTTCACTTTGATTTCTTTGACATTTTATTATTTATCGTATTCGCTGTTTACGATGGTTGCATATTAAAAGTTTCTAGTTGAGGAACATTTAAGTAAGTTGGAGAATTTTACTGTGTAAGTTGAAGGATGTGAAATAGACAAAGAATTATTTATCGAAATTGGAGAATAGAAAGTAGATTAGAAAATATTCTGAATAGTTTACTGTCTTTTTTTTTTTTAATATATCGCAAAGTATTAATAAGCAATACAGCTTCGCTATCCTGTTATATTGTTCTCATCAAAGACGAACCTTGATACGCAATTGCTATGTTTTGTTCGATATGCTGGTGTATTTATATATAAATGATTGATTACCTGAGAGATCGTCTCAGCATTTTACAAATCCGGTCGTTGAAATTTCAGAAGTCGTGGGCCGTAAAAAATCGGAAATTGAATAGCAGTTTTAGACGATAAATCATGGGAATATACCTACGCAAAAACCTAATTCCAACTGTAAACTAAAATGAAATTACTATAAAATTCAAATGGCCAACAGCGTGTTATTAAACAAATAACAATAAAACCAATAATAAGTATATTAAAATTGAAAAGTTACCTTCGGAAAACGTCGAAATAAATTGTCCTTAGCCCGGAGAATATTATAATTTATAATCTGTCAGTCATCAATCTTCCCGTATTATGCTTCGGCAAAAACGAAAACACCGAGAAAGTATCAAAACATGGTTAGTAAGTAATAAACATTTATCCCCCTGGGTATCGTAATAAATTACGAATTCACACGAATTTTACATGGTACCCGATAGGGTATTACAACGTGTGTACAATACGCTAACAACCGTACAACGCCTATTAACTACAATTTATAATCGCGTCGCGCGTAAACTGATCCCTCCGCAACAGGGAAGATATTTTTCGCGTGGCGAATTGAGTATCGCTGCTCATAAGAATAACTCCATATTGATCACACTTGAGAAGCCTGCGGCCAACAATATGAATTCCTAATGCGCGATGTGCAGCCCTTCGTTCAATCTCTTATCGACGCCGACAAAGCTCGAAAAACTTCGTTACGTTCGACATATCTGGCGGTGATCCAATGCCAATCACAGCCATCTTTAATTCTTCTCTGTCCGTTCGAACGTCGATTTGCGGCCAAAAGATCGTCTATATTTCATTTGGAACTCTGCTCGTTCACATTGCCTTGATTTAACTAGGTTAGATAAGATCGTGATCCATATTTATTCGGATTTCGAGTAACGCGAAGATTATTAATTCTTAGTGTTTCGGATGTCTATAGTTTTCGGGGATACGTTACTACATTATGTACATTTGTGTTTTTTCAATCGAAGCATATTTTTATTTCTAAAAATCATGATCAATTTTATGTAGATAATTACGTAGATTGAATGCTCCGTGCAGAAGAACTGTGGGAATATGATGTCAATGCAGAGATTACGAAACTAAATAATGATCTATCGGATTCATCGTGGATGTAACTTTCAGCGATTTCATTGAAACGTAGTTTTAATAATTACGGAGGAATGAACGATCGCAGAGAAATACGCATCCAAGAATATTATTTACGATTGTACGAATCTACTTGATCCGAGTCTACCTTTTACTATTTCAGTCTTACGAAAAATCCGTCAGAATCCCGAAATACCTGCCAACATCTCTATTATACTAAAAAACTCACTGTTCAAGCTAAACGTCTAAAACTTTTTTCGCCAAAAATGAAGATTCTCTTCGAGGAAGAAACCGAACGAACCGAGTAAGAAAATCTCTCTACGTAAAATTTGCCTAGGAATGGTCAAACGGTTCCATCTGAAAAGGAAGGAGAACCAGAAAACCATTCTAGAATCGAGTCGAATAACTCGATCAAGTAGATCCGCGGAATTCCGGTCTAAAACAGGATAAGCGACCGGTCCGCGACAGGACGATTTCACTTTCGGTTTCAAGGATGCCGCGCGTTTGTCACACTGGCGCTGAGATAATAGCAGCCAGGCGAATTATCCGAATAATCGTGGATAGAGAAGAAAGGGGAGAATGTAGGAGGTGGCCGTGCAGGCTGCCGCAGAAACAATAATGCCAAGAGCGGATCGTCATTACCCGGCCGGTAGAGTTATTATAAGCGAGTTAGGACAACGGCGCGGCGAACAGATCGTTACGCTCTCGGGCTGCGCCGAGAAAAAGGAAACGATAGACAGGAAACCAGCTCGAAATTGCTAGAGAAAGAGTGTGTCTGAGGGGGACAAGGTGCCAAGAGAAGAAAAGGAAATGCCACTGGTCATTCGTGGCGTGTCCAACGATTTTCTGTAATCAGCTAATTTATGCCTAATTTAGTTTCGTTTCCCGGGTCCAATCCAGACCTGGTAATCTCGTCGCGGTTTTAGATTTGCGTTCCGCCGTGGAATCGCGGCGTAATTGATTTCCAAGTAATTCGTTCGGCGTAAAGCAACGAGCAAGGGATGAGTAAGGAGGATGTACACGTACGTACGTTTCGAGGTGAAGAGTATTTTAGACTTTGTTACATTTTCTTTTTTTTTTTTGAGTAATTATCTTTTATGTTTCGTAAAGCTACCAAGATTTCTGGATTCTTGGAAACATGTTAGTTGCAAGATCCTTACAATTAGTAAGATCTCGAGAAGGCAGGTTTAATCTTCCCTATGAAATTGTGTACAATTAAGAAAAATCATAAGGAAGGTACATTATGGTGAGCCTGTTTCTACTGATGTTTTCCTGATTTTGAAGCCACTTAATGGTTAACAAGAAGCTTTTTTATATGTCTAGTATGAGAAGAAAGCACGAGGAGAGTAACAGCTTATGAAATTAATAATGCTCCTGTTCCATAACGATAATTTTTGTTCAAATAAAATGTCACGATATGACCAAATTGATCGAGACGACAACGATGACTTACTATTTTATATATTATGTACGTATACTTCATCGAAACAAGAATGATCTTTATGTAAATTGTAGGAAGACCTGAACCTAATATTAAAATCAACTTCCTCAACAGCGTCGAACTTGAACATCCAGTTCACTCGGTCAAGATCAAATTTTCAGAACCAAACCTACCCTTGTTCTTAAATACTATAGTTTTACATTAAGAAGAAGCCGAGACTTCCATTTGGAAGCAGACTGTCCATCAGCATCCACGGCGACGTTCCGCGTGGCAATTCTCTTTCCGCTCGGAGATCCCGGCGGCGCGGCGAGGCAGACTCGTTGAATCGTCCGCGAGGCTATTTTGCAATTTTCGTCGGTCGGTCACGCGGCGCGAGTCCGCCTGTAACTAACCGTGTTTGCGGCGTGCACAGCCGGGGGCAACGACGAACAACTATGTGCCAACGTCACGTAGAGGCCAGACTCCCCCCGTAACTCGGAAATCGCGTTTCCACGAACGTTCTGGCCGCCGCCGCCGCCGGATAGGAAAGATCGGCCGAGGGGATCGCATTAAAGCGCGATTGCGCTCGCCGAACTAGGAACGCGGACTGATGATGAACAGTTTGACGGCGGTCACGTCCCGCGCTCCCGAAGAATCGCGACATAATATCGAGGAAATGAACCGAACTGGTCCAAGTATGCGTTTCACCGACTCAATCTTTCGTTTACCATTTCAACATCGTTTCGTTCGTTTCCAGAGAAAACGAGATGAGCTTGCGTTCCGTATTGCGCGTCTGGTGGATTCCTCACGAGGAATTTCCGGTTAACCGGCGAGTTACATTTGCGTGTTGCGCGTAATGAGAGATGGAGTTGTCGAGAAAGGCGATTTGGTTTAGTTGCGGTATGAAGAGTAGCGTGAGATTTTTAGTATCTAAAGTGTCTATATCTTTGAACGTCGATCGTTATCATCGTCGATAAGTTGGAGCTGTTGAAAGAAAATTATGATGTTGCAGTAGTTTATCGAATAGCGCGAACCATCGTGTCGTTGTTCCCTGAATTTTCCTTTTCAATTGCGATAGCGAGTACGTTAACCGCTGATATGATTGATGCTTTTGTCGTGATCGTTTGGCAGGTACTAAATTATACGGCGGATTGGTATTGACTTTGCTAGATTTATGAGAGTTTGGTTTATGTAAAGTAAGAGGCGTAGGACTCACTTAAGTAATGTCATTTTTGATAATACTTTTCGTAGGTGAATTTTAAATCCGTAGTAAATATATCATTGATCGATCAATCACGTTGACGAAAGTGCTTTTTAGATTCGAACAAAATAAAGACCGTAACGCGAAGACCGAAGAATAAAAAGTCGGTAACAATTTTCTATCCGTCCGAAATAAATCTTAAATACGAGATACACAATTTCTTCGACGAATCACTGTCTTCGATAGTAGACCTACGATCTAGAAGATCATTTCTACGACGATCCAAGTCACGATACGACGCATCGCAAGTGTACCATCAAGCGACACAATTCCGTCAAACGAGATAGTTGAACCTCGCTGTAAAAAAAATCCTACATACTAAGAATCATACCGTCCATGGCACCGACCATCATCGACATCCTCGAGATCAGATAACGACGATGCGGTGCCACGCCATTTATCATCCCCTTTGCTTGGAACTTTTTCTCGGTCACATAAACGCCCCTGTCGATTGATCCTCACGGTGAAAGTTAATCTCTCGGTGCGTATGACATAGAGAACAAGAAAAAGAGCGAATGAGGCGAAGCTTCGTCGCAATCCAGCTCGTTAGGATCCATGTTCTCTTCTGGATCAAGAGGACCTCGCGTACTTGGTTGCCTTCGTCTCCTTCCTATCCAGATCGTGATTCCCTGGTTCCCCTCTCGAGGCCGTTTCATCCTGAATGGTGGCGCGGAATGCAGTAAAGCAAATAGGCTCCTCTCGCGGCCGAATAGCTAATTACGCTTCTTGGCATTCCTGTTTCTGGTTAGCCAGTCAGCAACAGTCAGAGAGAAGGCAAGCAGCTTGGCCAGAGGAATTATAGGCTAATCCTGGACTCGTAGGAGGACACGAGCGGCCGCGGTCACCAGACGACGAAGAAGACCACGAGGAACCCACCCAGACCTGATATCCTTCCTCTTTTTCTCGTATTTCTTCTCGTCTTTCTCTTCTTCTTTCTTCCTTTCCTCCTTCTGTTTCTTTCGCGTGCTCGCCTTCCTCTTCTTCCGTTTCCCTCTTACTCGGCGTAATGGCGTTGTTTAATGTTTAATCATAGCCGCCGCGCGGCTAGAGTATAATCATAGTATAATTCAAGCAACAACATCAGCAACCACCGTGCCACGACGATGCTCTGGTGGTGGTAAGTCCGCGCTCTGCGGTCGAGAATGCATCCGCAGCACCCAGATGCACCCACTGCTACGTGTTCCTCTTTAGGGCAAGTCCAACGTTGTTGCTCTTGGCGAGGGTGTAGTTTATCGTTTCCGAGTACGAGCTCGTAAAATGTAGAGACTGATGAGTGGTTGAATCGATGTTGATTTAAATTTGGAGATTCTTATAATTTATATTTGCGAATCGAGCTGAAGATTTTTGTAGCAGAGACTGGAGGATTTGTTGTTAGCGATATTGATAGATTTGTTAGTCGTTGCTTTGTTATTCTTTAGGCATTCCATAGCCTAACTTATTTATTTATTCAATAATATATGGATAAGTACATAATTATTTATTAATTATTTATTTAATATCTATAAAACACTTTCATATAACAGTCTTTCGTATAAATTAAGTATTTCCTAAGAAATTAGATTTATATTCCAATTAATCACCTCCAGGCTGTCTATTCCAATATTCTCCAAGTAATGATATTTATCTTTCATTTTATTAATTATCTTTATCTAATCTTCGATCGATAATGATTCACGGATCAATCTTTTTCTCTAGCCATTGATCTGCATATTTCGAACATATTTTACCATAAATTAAAATCATTAGTCCTCCACCGCGTAGTTAATAGCATGATTTAAGTGCGTACTCTGAACTTCTATTAAATACCTGTTTGGAGGACGATTTATGCCACGCGCGGCCGATGTTGCGACGCGTATAGCTACAAATGACAGAGTTCGACACAAACGATCTTTGATTGCGTTGGCAGGTAGATTCAGATGTAAGATATGTTCGCATGCGTGCTGCCCGTACGACTTTTCTATTATTCAACCTAATCATAATGCGGCTCCTTCCAACTCTATTTGTTAATATATACCGAATAATACAAAATAATGACACGTTATTAATACGTATCCTGTGAAACTGCTATTTCAGATTGTTGTTAGATAAGAAGAAGTAGGCGATAAGTAGTTGATCTATTGAAATCTCCTTCAGCCGATGATATTGTTTTATCGTAATTAGTCTCTGTCGTATTTGATCATTTTATTATCTATTATATCATGCCGCGATATGAAATTGATCCGTATGAAAGATCGGCTCTTTGATGAATATATCATCGAAATCTGAAATCAGCAAGATATCTGTGAAAGTATCGAAGTGAACAAATTTTTCGAACAACGCATTGGATCATGCGACAGAAATTATTTTGGTATACGCGTACGTAAGTGTACCTAGTATTTTACAGAAATGTACTTGCTCTTAAAATTTTACTTTATAAACGATATTTCATATGCGCTACATCAATATGTATTTGATGTTTCTATTAAAAGTCTTGCAAATTCTATATGTATTTTTCAATTTATTCGAAACTTTCTATTGCAACATAATCACGATATTATACTGTCAATAAAGTTTTAACAACTACTACGTAACACGCGTAATATATCCTTGAAAGCGAATCTCTACATTAACTCACTCTTTACGCGCACTCCAGTTTATTTTCGAATACGAATCACGAAACATATATTATATTTATAGCAAACTTTTTGCTGTGATGAAAAAAATTCGAAACACAAATATCGTCAAAACCATTCTCGTTCGAGATAATAACATTAACGTTACCTTGTAATTTTCGCTGTGCCATATTTCACAACACAGCTTAATACCGATGTTTCGAATCCAGTTGAAAACGATTCATTCAATTGGGTACACGAAAATTTCTTCGTATCACCGTGAAAGTCCCGTTGAACGACGGGGCTTTTTCGATAATTAACACTCGATTCTTTTGTGTCGGTGACTGCTCGGTACGCGTCAAGGCACCGAACGTCGCCGATTTGCTCTTTTTCGATCGCCTCAAGGCCCATCGGTACTTGCGTCGTGCCGAGTCATGCGTGGAACTCCCGGCATCATTGCCATAACTCGTCCCGCCGTGTTGCCTTCGTGGAGAGTTTATGGTACCATCGTTCTCGGCCCGCAACAATTCGGTCGCCATCGTCCACGCACAATTGCTGCCAGATTTTTACCTATCCTATTGCCCCGTGGATGAATTATCCTCTCGATCTTTTATCTATATCTTGTCGACATTTTTATCGAGGAACATCGCGTGTGGCATTATAATTGTAGATTTCTTTTCCATTCGCTTGATCACCAACTTTTAACAATTATATTTATACATTATACATATTATATCATATTTTACCTTCAATATTTCTATAAAGAGAACTGTGTTATTCAACGAATATATAGAAAGTAATTCGCAACTACGATTATCTCTACTTAAATAATTCAAAAGGAACTGTAGCTTGTCTATGCAATAAAATAATTCCGATCCTTCGAATCTCTGTATTTCTCCCCAAAAAATAATTACTTCATTATCAAAAAAAAAAAAAAAAAGATGGAATAAGGAAGGAATTTAATCAAACCGTAATAATTGTCCAAATGTAACGACCAATGGAAACTTCTTACTTCCAATTTTTTCGTTGGTTCACGCGATCTTCTGATAGAACACCGTTTCTTACGATCTTCTTATTCGTCTAAGAAAACAATTACATCGCCACCAAAACAAAAAAGAAAGAAAGAGAAGAGAAGAGGACGCAAAAACGGAAGAGAGAAAAGATTTAATCAAAGAAAATTACGAAAAATAAGATCCTATTTCGGAGTTTTTCGTTAGTTCACACGATCTTCTATCGTAGCAGCGTTCGAATCTTTGTCCCGGAATCGTTTTCATGGCGTCGAGGTCACGAGGAAGCGACGTCGGCACGGCGCGCGGCGTGGCGGTGGCAGCGTTGAAAATAACGTGGCACATTATAGGCAAGCATTAGAGTGACCGGTAGCCGACCGGTGAGTTTTTTGCCGGATTCCAGTAGCGCCTTCGACAAACACCGGCGAAGAGGGAAGAGTCCGGTCTCTATAGTTCGCTACTTTTACTAGGTTATTCACGAACGGTCTCGTGACTCGTTCCGCGCCAGCTCCTCTCAGCACCTTGTCCGACGCGGAGTCTGCCAAGGGCCAAAAGAAGTCCCCTCCGGAATTCCTCGTGGCGAAAGTGAACGCGCTGGAATCGAGCTTTGCTACGCGCGAAACCGAACCGTTCCGTCGCTTCTTCGCGCGTCATCCTCGCGTATGCGTCTTTCAGAGACTTCCTTCTTCGAGTCGTAGTTCATCAGTTGCAAAGATGGAGATGTTTTTCACACCATTCATATTAGATGGTTTTAGCGAGTTTTAGATTTTTTAGAATTTACTATAGTTTACTATAGTTTTCTGATTGATCGATAGTTAACAGTGCATGAAGGATTTTTAAAGTTTGAAGATTCGACGTTAACCTGTCAATGTTTTCGGAAAACGAAGGATAATTAGGAACTGTAAAATCGCGTACACCGTAAGTTATATAATCGTACAAATTTCATTACTCCAGGCTATGCATTTTTTGGTACAGACCAACTCTTCGAGCATAAATTTCTAACGAGACGGCTGTGATGTCTTAAATTAGGATGATTCTCGAATCTTCTAATCGTGTGATCAATTAAACGAGAAAAACATTCGTAAGACGAGAAACTATTCGATGTCACGTCCCTTTTAATTGCCCCCGGCAACGTATGAAATCATTCTGATGGGAAAATAATTGCTGTATTATTAATTATTCGACATGCATCATTTTTCTGAAGACCGTCGTGCGGTTGTTTCGCAATCGCGTTATTAAAGAGCTCTGATTGCGAGGATACCTTCGCGGATATAATAAATGAGATGATTCGAGAAAAGATATAATAAATGTGAAATATACTAATTATTTTCCTAAGTGGAATGACTATTAAAATGAAATTAGAATTCTGGGACCCACTTTAAGAAGATCGTACACGTTCAACTTTTTTCCACGAACTATATCCCTCGATACATTAAATTTTCAAAATCATCTTACCTAAACCCCATCATCCTGTTGCTCCTTACATCGCTAGGACGCGCCTAAAACAATACTCTGATCGACAGTTGTTTTATGTATCTACAATTTCCTTCAAACTGCGTCAAATTCGATCAAACCAATTAACGAACGTTCCCAACCAACGGCGATTTCGTGTTCGAACGAAAGGAAGAAAAGAGGATGAAAAAACGATATCCACAACGGTTACGCTTGGGGATGAACTGTCACCCCCCATGGTAGGATTTTTTTCGGCTCTCCTTTCCTCGGTTCTCTCATCCCCACGAGCCATGAGTCACATAATAGTTCCTCCGTGGCCCCTAATGATTTATGCCTATGGTCGGGTTTTATGTATTTCTGTGCAACGCGCTTCAGCATTTTTCTTTTTTCTTTTTTTTAGCTTCTCACCCCGGTGTCGTTGGATCGACCGACGATGAGAGAGAAAGAGAAACTATCACGGGACCGTGAAGGAAGAAAAAGGGGATGGGAGAAGAACCATAAAGCGTCGCAGGGCCCTGGTACTGCTTTTCGCTGCTACGGCTAACTACGCAGTCTATATAGATCGATATAATTAATAGCTCCGGCATGGATCGGGTAACATATGGCTCGGGACACGTTCGAAGAACAGAGAAGGACAGAAGACTCGGGGACAGCAGCGTGGAGAGAGGAGAAAAGACTCGGGGCACATCGAACTCTTGGACTGCGCTGCATTCAAAGGGATTAGAGGCGAATAAACGAACACCGAGAGGTGTTCTCGTGCAAGCGAAAAAAAAAAAAAAAAAAGAAACGACAGCGGCATGCTAATTCCTACCTGGTGGCGTCCTCAAGGTCCAAGGAGGAGCCTACCAGTTGAACTCGTTCGCCTGTTCGTCACACTACTTTCGGTGTGAGTTTAATATTGACCCGGCGAGATTAGGTGCGAGCCAGGTTCGGATTAAACGAAGCTACGGTTCTGTTGATCATTCGTGAAGAAGTTAAGGGTTTGGTTTCGTTTAACGTTTGGAGAAGTTGAGAGAAAATTGAGGATATCTGTGAAGGGTGAGTTTCTTATGCGATTAGATTGTTTTATGGAGGATAGCGATGACGAAGAAGAATTAGAAGAAGAAACGATGACTTGGATTGTGTATTCCTTGTTTTAATATATGTCACAGACGATCAAATTTTTAGGCAAAATTTTATTCCTAGTTATCGGTGTTGTATTTCTCTAGTTGTGATTGCAAATTTCTAGATTTCGACGATTCTAATTTGTCAGAAACGAAGCACGTACAGAGAGTAACCGAATGAGTGTTGAGGAACCGAATGAGTATTGATACGATAGAACCGACAAAAAATATACGACAGAGCAGAACAAAAAATTCTTTCTATTACATTTCCATCCCTTACTATTCGATACAATAAATTCAAATAGCGATACGGATACTACAGTAATATCCATTAAAAGTAACCTAAATGGAACACACAACCATATATGTAAGTGCACGTGCACTGTCTACATTCTCAACAATAATTTATTCAAGAATAAAGCTTCCGTAAAGAACGTCACTTTGTATTTTCAACCTATTTTTCCCCATAAATTCGTCCTTTCTCGAGTTAGTAGCATCGATTCAAAACCACCCTGTATATCGCATACGTAGAGTTTCCACGTGAATTGCCATCGATGGACAAAGAACGAAAGAAAGATGCCAGTTCAACCCTCTAGTGGAGATATCATTTGCATTCCCTCGTCGACAAGGCCACGTGGCCATACCGTGTACACGGCCGTTTCCGCACCCTGCGCTCGCGCGAGTAAACGGCGCGCGTTTTGCATAATTTCACGAATCGCGCGTATAATCGTTCCCCGCCGGTACAAAACGCAGCGGCATTTTGTGTCGTACTCGCGCGACCCTGGCCTCTTCCGTATTAGCATAAGCTTTTCGAAATGACGCAGAAAGAGCGACACGTGACCCGTCACGAGCCGGAAGGACCAGGCCCTCGAAAACCAAAGGTTTCAGGCGTCATGAATTTCTGAACCAACTCCGTTCTTTTCTTCCTCGTCCCTCGAATTACCTCCCTACCGTCGATTGTCGATGTATCAAAATTTCGTCGAGCTATGCGACATATAGGAGGAAGCTGAAGAACGTTTTCTAAGGGGCACGTGACAGAGAGACAGAGAGAGAGAGAGAGAGAGAGAGAGAGGCCTTGAACTTTTACACGAGCACGAGCCACGCTATTATTATGGTAGCAGACACCGATGTAAATGAATTTTATATGTGGGCTCTGAAGGAATCAGTTGGAGATTTGAAATAGCTTGTGTTGCATTTGTATGTTGATGGAGTTGTTTGAGATGCAGGGAGATCGATGAAGTGGCTGATGGGGCGGTGCGTTGATTTGAATATGCGGATTTGTCTATTAGCTGGTGATTTTTAAATAATAGGTGTTTTGCAAAAGCGATGGCTACTTGTGTAGGTAAATTTGTTATGTTTCTTTCTTATGAAACTCGTAATGAATTTATGGCTATATGGCGTATAAGCTTTTTACTACAAGTCGGATGATTAGAGAAGAAAATGATTTAGTGAGAAGATTTTTATCTTTGTGACTGTAATAAGCTTAGATCGATGGTAACTATGTAATTATGGATCGAATAATCAGAAATATTATAACTCCAACTCTTTGCAATATGTTTTATAGTAAATTTCATAATACACATAATTTCATAATGAGTAGAAAATAGACATAAGTACCTCAACAGGATGCAGGTATCGATCAAGCTTACTCGCAATTAAAATGTTGGCCAAAGTTTTAAATTTGACCTAGCTACACGCGTATAACTATTCTTTTTTTAGCTGTAACTTTCACTATTCACCTTCACGATAATGATTTAATTGTCTCTCGCGTATCCATATACGGTAGAGTAGTTGTAAGAAAATGAATATATATTGCTTTGGTATCTGATAATTGATAATTTATACGTAAGAATTCACGATGAAATAGAAACTTCTTACATAATAATTCGCGAAATAAATGTTAAAATAATCAATCTACGAAATGTACCACGCGTATCAATCATCCTACAAGAGGAATAAAAAGAAGCAGGGATATCAAGTGATAATTCCAGAGGACATAAAGTGAGAGCTACCAAGAGTAATCACCGGATCGTTACCAGGCACAATACTTTCATGGAGCGATTTAACGCGCGCGTTCTCGAACAAAGCCATTAGATTTCACAAGGAATATCGAAGTCTTTGTCGTGTATAGTCGGTACAAAGGCCGCGAAAAAGGCGAAGCCAGGGTTCAAACGCACCGACGATCGCTCGTCACCAAGGAATCAATTTTCCGAATGAATATCCCAAGCTTTTGTTCTCCTTCTTTTTTCTCTCTTTTCTCCTTTCCTTCCACGCGTCCGCTTCCATTCAGAGCTTGAATCGCGTCGTTTAGGGAATTTCGTGGCGTCGCGTCGGTGGCAGTGAACGGGGCCGTCAACACCGTCCATGTCCACGTGTACAATGGCCCTCTCTCGCAATCATCCACCTCCCTGCGTATAGATCGCCTCTATTGTTACCTCGAAAGACGCGACGAAAAAGTGGCGCGACTAATTACCTCGGCCGGCTCGATCGACAAAACCTTGGAAAGTCGAGTGTAAATCACGTAACAATTACAAAGGCGTCGAGCCAACACCGTTTCCATTGCCAGTTCCCCGTGTTGTGTGTACAGTAACGTTGTTTTCTTAACTGCGATTGAAATCGATCGACGTGGATCGTAAATATACTACGTGTAAATGGTACGCTACTTGGAAATTTGTTAGGGCGACGAGTAGACTGTAGATATTCGCGTTGCTTGGTGAAAATTTAAAATCACGACGTGTTTCTATAGGATTTAATATTTTTAAGGAAATCGAACATTTACGTGCGAAAATACTAGACCGTGGATTTTTATCCATTTATGGGAAGTTCGAAGGTGTAAAGATGCATAGAACGCGCATTCATTTTTCCGTTTGAAAATTTTTGCTACATGTCTCTGATACTTTTGAAGAACATGTTACATACGCATGTCTTTCGGAACAATATTTCTCAACTTTCAAACGCGACAAACATACTTAATTGTATTTCTTTTATATATTTCAAACGTATGGCGTAATTTCAATATTTAAGAATTGCTATTACCGATATAGTTCTCTCCAAACGTGAGTAACCTACATACGATACAAATCAGAATCTTCTACGCAAAAATCTACCAATAACGATAGCTGTTATCGTAGCTGTAACTTAAGACCTTATTTATTTTATTACCAAACTGACCAACGCCTTACACCTCTGTGCCTTGTAAAATTTTCCTAATAATATCGACTCAATTAAAAATTATTTGTTAGCATATAACACAAATAATAAGGATTCAAGTAGAAGCGAACGTATCGAGTGAATCTCCCGATAACCAGATTCTACGACTCCAAATCTCAGTATTCTTTCCCTGAAACAAAATTCCATGACCAAATGGAAATATTCCGTAGGACGCGGTTTGACTGTCGAGCATCTACGTCCTCGCATTAGAAATCCAGGCGCGAACGTGTAATCTTACAGAGTACGGTTAACGCTTCCCTGTCGGTTCTAATTCATTGCTTGAACGCGAGTCGATCGAGCAACCTCGGCCTACGATAAACTCGCTTGTTTTCCATGCCAGTACCAGCTTGGCTGGTCTCGACAATGCCATGTATGTACTCGTAGAGCCGAGTCGTCGAATCGTCCGTGTCACGGAATGAACCCGGCTTAATTACCTGGTGATGCACGACTACCAGACGAACCACGTCGTAATTCGCCTTAACAGCCGTGGTTTACGCAAAACTCGCGTGATCGACCGGCCATGGTACCTGGAAACACGCTTTCTTCCGTCTCGAGTGTCGCCTCCTCGATTCACGCGGGTTAGGTAGTCGATATTTCACGCGTTCCTCTCGCCGGCAATTTAAACGTTTATTTGAATATGAAGGCTACGAGAGAAGAACACGATATGTCATATTTTATATTTTTTACAGAGGAGCAGTTTTAGAATCCAGTTTTCTCTGTCAATTAATTCCGTGTTGTTACGATTGTTCTTTTGCTCGATTTCGGCATACTTTTCTATCTTCTTCGTAATTTTATGTAAACCCACGTTCGTAATTCCCATTTTTATCGTTGCTCCCGCTCGTTGGATCTATCAAATCATTAAAATCTCTCATACAGCGATAATTGAAGTCATAAAATCAAGAAACATGAATTTATCGTGTTCTCCTGCTGTGACTTTCATATTTATATACTTATCGTAATCAATTAACTTGCGTTACTCGTAGTAGACAAAAGTAGGATTATTTTGAGTTATGTTCGTTCACTTCGAATCTTCCGATTAACATATTTGGTTACGAGCATCTTTGTAACGATCTATAGTCGAAAATAGACTATTTGATTCATCGTTAATGGCGTTTCTGCGATTAATCCGTATCGTTTTGCAAGTATAATTTTCTGCATACAACAGTAGAGTATAGTTCTTTCGTGTACAACGTTTATGCTCAGCAAAACGTAAGCAACTTATTTAATCTACTGCTACATTACATAAATTTTACAGCAACTACTAAGCCAAGGAACTACGATAATCTTTAGATATCGTTATTTAATGCGATACGACTTACCTAAAAACAAATCTAGAAACGCAAAGGGAATGTTTCGTCAAGGTTCTGGGTAAAAAAGGAAAGGGGGTGAAATAATCAAATAAGAAGTAAACCAAAGATTAATCTTACCATAGTATAGCTTTATTTTAGACTAGAACGGAAAAATAATATAATATTAATAATATAAAATAATAATTAATAATAATAATAATAATAATAATAATAATAATAATAATAATAATAAACTATATACACGAGAATAGTAGGGACCGACATACATAACATTGTTGTTCATACGTATAATTGTATTCGTCGTGTTTATATGTATGTGTTACGTATGCACAAGTGTTTCTGAATTTTAGTGTATTCCATACATGCGTATGCGTTTGTGGATTCGCGTATAACGCGTGTGTGCTGACAAAGAAAAAAGCGAGAAATTGAGCCACACCCTCGTCGGCTGCGAGTTCGATCTCTCAAACGCGTGTGCTAACTTTTTGTTAACTTACGTGCCCGATCATACATTACTTTGTTGTAAATGAACTTATTCGTGGTACTGTAGAAACGTGATAGAATTGTTCGTTTAGAAAAATGTTCTGATCGAAGCAGATCCAGCCTCTGCGTAAATCTACTGGTATCGTTGACTCATACAGAATATCGTAACAGTTCGAATTGTATTTCAGTCCAGTACATTAATTCCAAAATATTTCATTTCATTTCAATTCGTCATAGATAAAATAGATTTTTGAGCGTGTCAATAGAAATTTAATCCATGAATTTGCTACGAACAAATTTTTATTTTTCATAAATGCTTTAAAATCATCAACGAGTAATAAAAATTGTCGGTTCGAAGTGATTCGAACGATCACGTTTATAATGTGAAATAAGAACGCATACATAAATTTTAGATGTTAACGTTCGTATTCCACGTTTAATATCAACATGGTTGACAGTATTGTTTGTTAAGGTATTATTAAGAATACTAACAAGCGATGACTGGCAATAATCCATGTTGATAGATACAACGATGAAAATAAAGTAATACTAAAAACAAAACCAACTAGATCTACAAAGATCGGCTGAAAATTTCACGTTCCAGTTACCCGAAAAAGTTGGCGACGCTTAAGGATTCGATAAAAGGGGAAGAATATGAAATTATAAAATAAAAAACTAGGATAAAGATCGTAAAAAGGAAGAAAGGGAAAAGAATACAACAGCGATGTATACGTCGAGTTTTCAGGCTGTTCAAGGTCGGCTGTTCGAGATCGAGTCGATTCGTTCGTGTGGGCAGACGAGAGTGTGACTATCACAAAAAACGATAAAGAGAAAGAGAGACAGTTTCTTGGGGGGGGGCGGGGGCTCATAAATAACTAACGCATAAAACAATAATAATAATAATAATAATAATAATAATAATAATAATAATAATTAGTAATAGTAGTAGCCCTGATTAAGATCGATGTCGTCGTAAAAATGGCAAAATAGGATTGTCTCGCTTCGCTGCGAAGGAAGAAGGAGGACAAAACGAAGTTATGTTATGCGATGACACAGAAACAAGTTCGACTGGGATTAACGCATGCGTATGAATGTATGAACAGAATGAATTTCACGTTTCGTACCTAGCTTTTATAAAAAAATATAGGGAATCAACGCAAATTTGTGATATATATATATATATACATATATATATATATGATATATATATATATATATCTTATATTTGTTATGTGATATAGAACATTATTTATTATATATTAATTTAAAAAAGGAGAGTATAACTTTGACTCTGTTATTACTAATACTAATTACGATTTTTTTGCTGAAACAATTGACGGCTTACGTTGGAATAAACATATACTTAATAAATCTCTAATAAGCAAAGTTGGCATAAGTATAGTTGATTCTTAGTCGATTGATTAATAGTCGAATGAGATCGAAACTAAGAATTAGTTGTTTCGCCGAATTGAGGACTTTTAAGAACTTCGAATGTAAGACGTAAATCTCGAAATCGAAGTAAATACACGAAAATACTAAAATACTAATTTGGGCACGGCCGTCGCTCAACCCATCATATGTATGCATCTATCACATATATATATATATATAATGATAGCAGAACACAACAATTTTTAAAGCAAGGATCAAATACAAATAGCGTAGATCCTTAAATATATGAATGTCCTTTTTGTTTAAGGTACCCAAGGTCAAAAAATTTTCTTGCGATAGTAATTATAAAATGGCTAATTTTTAACTTAACTTATGTACGAAATTTCCTAACTGGGAACTTCGATAGCGTAAAATCAATAAGATAAAGAAACAAATAATTAAAAAAAAAAAAAACTTTTAAAAAGCTTTCGAATTCGTATGTACGCATATTTCTAAAAATGGACGACAAATTTCCTGAAAGGCGATAATTCTATAATATCAAGCTCTCGTAATTCGTCGAAAAATGAAATCCATTTTGCGTCACCGTATAATCCACTGTATAATGCACGTATGTATGTATGTACTTATGGATAACGCATGTGTAGCCCGTGACAAGAAAAAGGCAAAGAGAGAGAGAGAGTCGACTCTCTGGCGGTCGTTACGGTTGTTGGAGGCCAGAATCGGGACCGTTCGAGATAAAGGGGCCCTATCCGAGCCTCGGATAACAGCGAGGGCTTTGCGTAGTGTATTTACAATGAAACGCTTCAGGCGCAACAAGGAAAAGGCACTGAACGTAAGATGACACGGTGTTGGAATGGCTTCGCGGCTACGCATAATGACGACGACGACGACGACGGCGACGACGACGACGACGACGACGACGACGACAAAAACGACGACGACGACGACGACGACGGCGAAGACGACGACGACGACGACGATGATAAGTATGACGCATATCGAAAGACAAGAAGGGTAAAAAGGGGAGGGACGAAAGGTAAGGGTACAAGATATTTCGCAACACTATGTAGGAATTAAAGGCAATGTATTCTCCGTTCTTTCTGGCTATACTATAATGAATCAAACGCTTCTAGTAATAATCGAAATGGATAGTTACTAAGGATCCATTATAAAATATAATAATAAAATTCGTAATAATTTGTAATATAATCTATAACTGTACAGCAACTTATAATCAAGACGCGATGGGTATTACTTCTTCGTCATCGTTTTCTTCCATTTTCATGATACTCTCACTTGGTTATATTTATGCTTGCGTTTCTATATATTTCACCGATGGCGATGATCGATATTAGATTAATTAGATTAAAAATGTTTAATGCTTGATATTCTCACGCATCACGGCATACTCGACACTTTTACGCTTTTTCTAAAATTTGTGTACTTTTCTAAAAATCCCATTCTTCGGGAGTCAATTCACTCGCACACTCACTCACACATACTTTTCGTATTGTCGTTTACTCTTTTATGTTCGCTCTCTCCTTTTTTTCTTTTTTAGTCGTGTTCTCCCTTACGCTAGAAATAGTCATCTGATAGGAACTTTCAGTATTGCCTAGCTCTGGATATATTATTATTCGCACTATACATATAAAGATTCTTCGAGATTTCGCTTCGTTTGTTATTTGTTTTTTTTTTTTTTTGAATTTTTTTCACTTAGAAATTTCGTAATCGACGGGCCCCCTAGAGTATCACACGGGCCAAATTATACAGTATGCGTACGTATACACGCGGTAAAGGAACACGTGCACAACATACAACGACGGTGACTCGCGCGGGTTCGAAATTCATCATCACGATAACGATAAAAGAAGATCAAAGAAAAGAATAGAAAAGAGAAATCTCATCGAAGAGATGAAAATTATTCTTCGTTTCAGACGCAAAATATGAAGTTCAAGCATCGCGGTATCGAATTATCGACTACGAAGAATAAGAAAGAAGGAAAAGAAGCACAGACAAATATCCTCCGTTTCAAAATTTCGAACTCGTCGCGGGCCAAACGATCGTTTACGAGTCTAAGAGGTCAGCCAGACACTCACCGGCCGTGGTGGTAGCCGTGCTAGCCGCTGCGGTGCCCGGGTGTTGCTGTTGCTGTGGCTGGAACATCGCCGTAGGATGGAGGAACAAGGATCCGTACATCATGTTTTCGTCCGATTGCTGCTGCTGGCCGGCTTGCTGGTTACCAGGCCCGACCACCGGCGAGCTACCGATTCCTGCTGCGCCACTGTTGCCACCAGGAACGATCGGTGCGCCTGGTGTTGGCGGCACGAGGCTACCTTCCTCGACGGCGACACGCACCGATTCGATGTGTCGCCGTGAGAATACGTGCTCCTGGAGCGGCGACTTGGCCGAGTATCGAACAGAGCAAAGCCTACATTCGTCGGGCCCTGTCGGACCGCGATGAGGTTGGACGGCCGATCCTTCGGCTGGCAAACCTGCCGCCAGTCTAGCTTTCTTCTCCTTCGCGCGGGCGTTCTGGAACCACACCTGCCACTCCTTTCTATTAGATCGCAAAGTCCATTGGTGACTCGATTATCGTCATTAGGGTGATGTAATTGGAGGAATTATTGTGGAGTTGGTGAAACTTCGGAGATTTAACAGATAAAAGAAAGAGGTATAGATATTAATTGCTATAGAACTTCATTTATCTGAAATCCAGTTATAAGAACGAAATTTTCGCTAGTTCACCCTCAAACGAATTACTTATTGACTCGACTTATTTGAAAGTTAACTCTTCTTATATGAACGAACAATTTCTAGGAGTAGGGAGAACCAATGTACTTGTACAAATATTATACTAACTCTAGTTATGCAGTAACTGTTTGTACTTCCATAGGTTAATATAAATGAAGTACTACTGTAATTGGAAGTTTGTTAAGGATTCGCGTATTGTTTGATGTTTCTCGTGCAGAGTTGTAAAATGCAGATGCAATAAATCAGAGTAAAGATAGGAAATAATAGCGTAGCAAGAATTTCATTTATCTAAATCGGTCGAAGAATTTGAAGATTTTTGAAATTATGTTTATTATCTGTATCGTTATATCGAAGTTATATTTATATTCGTTTAAAATTGCATAATTTTTCATTGCCCCAATCCACGGATAGAAAGTAAAATAATCTTTACTTTAATTAAAATAATCAACTACCGCAATAAAGATTATTGCAAAGCTCATGCACGATAAAATAGAACTCAATATCGAAGTAAAGACTGCTCACCTGAACCACGCGCTTCGGCAGTCCGATCTCGCGCCCGAGCATCTCGCATTCGGCCATCGTAGGCGTCTTGTAGTCCGAGAACAACGACTTCATCACTTTCACCTGAGTAGCAGACATCTGAGTGCGATATCTCTTGCCGCTGGACTGGCCCGTTCCGCTGCCGGTGCCGGTAACCGGCGGGCCCGCGGTACTTCCGGTCCCCGCTGAAGCGGGTCCCTGTCTGGAGCTCTGTGTGCTCGAGGCTGGACTCGCCGGTCCACTCTCGTCGTCTAGGAATTCCGTAGTCTCGCTCATGCTGTCGTCGTCGCAGATACTTCTTTCGGAAAGGTCGGTCAATGGACCGCAATCGCTACCACCGCGAAAATGTGCGCCGTGTTGCTCTTCGAGAAGATTACTCAGTCCACCGAGACTCAGTTTCATCGGGCGACTCAGGTCTACCGGTTTGCTCAGATCCAAAGGAGATTCACCGCTGTTACCGCCTGCCTGATGGTTCGCGGTTTCTTGTTTACCGTTGCTGGCGTGAGCCTGCAGCTCACTGATATATCGTTTCATCGACTCCTCGTAGTACTTCTTCAAGGATGCCTCCATGTCGGTGTTGAAAGGTGGAAACAGAGGAGGCATCATATTCGGCGTGCTCGGATTCGAAGGAGCCGACTCCATCGAGAGTTCTTCGTCGGGGATATTATCGATATTTACTTCGCCGCGCGCAACTTGATCGGCGTGTTTGCTGCTGAGATGGGATTCTAACGCCGATTTCACTTTGAACAGCGCTGGACAAAACGGACAACGCTTGTTGATCACCTGGCTGTGTGCGCGGAATTGGCCTTTCCGTTCCCTAGCTCGTGTATTTTGAAACCACACTTGAACAACACGTTTTTTCAGACCGACCTCGCGGGCGATCGTTTCTAACATCTTTCTCGATGGATTCGACTCGACTTGGTACTTCTGGTACAAGTAATCCAGCTGTTCGGGCAGTATCGTCGTTCTCAATCGCTTGTCTTTCGGCTGCTCGTTGTGCTCGGAGTTCGAGCGGCTATCACCTCCTGTTCCTTCGTCGAAATCATCGCACCTTCTCTTTCTCTCCTGCATCATAGCGATCAAAGGATGAGGACTATCGGTAGCTACTCCAGTGGTAGCGTTCAGTGCTTGTTGCTGTAGAATCCCGAAAGGTGAGTCTGGCGGATAAGCCGGTGGGAAAAGGGATGGGTTCATGATATGTACCAGCTGATGTTCGCGCCACAGTTCGAATCGCCCGAACATCAAATTACACTTGTCGCACTGAAAGCTACCTTCCTTCGACTCGGTTTGCGATTGCGACTGTTGTTGCTGCAATGGTTGTTGCTGTTGCTGCTGCTGCTGCTGCGACTGTTGCTGAGGCTGTTGATGCGACTGTCCCATTGTTGTCTGCTGCTGATGGTGGGGAGGCGTAGTGGTGTTCAATGGTTGCTGCAACTGTTCCGCGAGAGCGGGAGCGTTCGTTGGGTTGCTGGAGACGGCGTTAGCAGTGGTGGTGGTGGAACTGCTGTTGCTATCTTCGGAACTGAGAACCGCGGCAACTTGGGCCGCGGCCGCCTGCGCTTGGGCGCTCCTCTTCGCGTCCTCCTCCTTGAAGCAGTGCGTCTTCTGATGACGTATGAGCTCGTAGTATCTCTGAAACACCAGCAAACACTTCTTGCATTGGTAATTCAAGCCTGGGGTCCGCTGGAAGCGGCCTGAACCGTCGTCGCCCTCGCGGCTGCCCGTTGTCACTGGCTCAGCGGCTGGCTGATTCTCGTACACTTTTCGTGCTTTCTGTCTAGCGTTCTGGAACCATACCACGATCACGCGCGGGCTCAGTCCAAGCAGCTTGCTCAGATATTCCAGATCGTCGTCCTTTGGGTACGCGTTGTTTTCGAAGAATTCCTGAAGTACTTTGATCTGGTAGTCGGTGAATCTTGTCCTGTTAGCTCGTTTCCCGGAGCTGCCACCCGACGAGTTGTTGCCATTGGTGTTTCCACCGAAGGAGTAATCGGTTGGTCCACGGCCAGGACTCAGGGATCTCTGGGGCGTTAGAGCCATAGCCGCAATGGCGCCTGGAACGACGCTACCAGCTCCGGGATTGGGGCTGGCAAAGTTTTGTGGTGTCAACTTCGGCGGGAGCATAGGAGTGCTCGGAGCGTTGGTTGTCGATGAAGCGTGCGATGACACATCGTGATGAATTCCAGAAAACACCGAGCTCATGCTGAGCGCCGGTGAATGCGGTCTCGACTGCTGTCCACCGGAGCTTCCAGGAGAATGATGCTGCTGTTCTTCTTGATGCTGCGATTGCTGCTGCACGTGACATTGCGGCTGTTCTTGAATCTCCTGTTTTATTTCACTGGCCTGAGTTGTATTCACGTTCGTGGTTGACGGTGGCGGTGTTGCTTGCTTGTTTGGACTTTTGTCATCCGAGGAACTGCTTCCAGATACGCTAGAGTTCAGCGGTGTCACTTTTGCCTCTCCGGTTTTTTCGTATTCTTCGAGATTCAGAGTAGTGCTAGGCGGATTGTTGAAATTGTATGGGCTGTCCTTGTTACGTTGTCGCTCTTTGAACAGTGTATTCCTAAACCAGTGTTTGATCACTTTCGGCGGTAACCCGCTTTGAGCCGCCATATCGAGAATCTGCTCCTCGCCGGGAGAATTGTTGATGTCGAAATGCGCTCGTAATATCTTTAGCTGTTCGTCGGTTATGCGCGTTCGCGCTCGTTTCTGCGAGGCAGCCGCGTTTGCCTGTAAGAAAAGGTCGCCCATGCTTTCTTTCTTGTTCGCAAATTCGAGTACGATTTACCACGCTGATATACGCTTTCAGATAGAGTTTCTGCTTTTAATTCGTTTTTTTATATACTCTAACATGTCGTAGTTTCTCGTGAAGGTTGTTTATTGGAAGAGAACGAATATACGATCGCATAGTGATATGATAATGATTGCAAATTGAAATGTTAATGAATATGAAGATCGACATGACATAGAATAGTCTCGAACTTACTTAATTTTATATTAACAATTTTCTATAATCGTATAAATTATATTTATAAACGCCTTAGATTACTCTCGTAACAAAGTAATTATATGGCGATAAAGTTCTAAAATAATTAAATTAACATAACAACAGATAATAGAGTTTAATTGCAGATTATATTTATATTTTGCTTATAGATTATGATTTTTAAAAAAGCAGAGAAGAATATCGAAAATTATTAGAATTCATAACAGAAAAATGACGGCTTGACTAAATAAAATACTAACTAATTTAACGAAGAAATTTAAACGAAATATAATAAATCTCTATAAAGAAGGAATCATAAAGTTACTCACGGCTGCTACTTGCTGTTGTTGCAGGGCGAGATGTTGCTTGGTCAAGAGGTCAGCTTGAGCATTGATAGGCGGATATCCGGTAGTCGTTCCATCGTACGGCGGTGGTGGTAGCATCATCGGTACCAAAGGTGGTTGTAAATTCATAGCAGCCAAAGCAGGTATTCCAAGCGGTAAACCCATCATACCCATCACCAATCCAGGATACTGTTGGAAATGCTGCTGCAGTTGAGACGCAGCCATTGCGTTTAAAGCAGCTTGCATTTCGGTCATCTGTTGCGCAAGAGTCAATTGTGCATGCTGTTGTTGTTGTTGCTGCTGCTGCTGCTGTTGCTGCTGCTGCTGTTGTTGTTGTTGTTGCTGCTGCTGCTGCTGCTGTTGTTGAATATGGTGTTGAACATTGGTCGGAAGCACAGTTGGAGTCGTAGAATCTGTACTCGATACTGGCGTGTTGCTTAATGCTGGAGTCGTTGCTGGAGTAGTAGAAGTAGCCTCTGGAGTCTTACTGACACGATCTTTGTTCTCATTAATCTCCTCTTTCTCCTTTTCACGCTGTTCTTTATCCGAAGAGAGATCTTGCGGCTGGCTAGAAGCTGGTGTCGAGCTTCTAGGTCCGGACGACGTAGAAGAAGACGTTGCAACAGTCACTACAACGCTTTTTTTCTCGTATTCACATTTAAATTGCTGAGCATATTTCTCTAAGAATTCACGAGGCACCAGATCACGGTGTACTTCTTCGCAATGAGCTTTCAACACCCAAACGCTACTAAATTCCTTGTTGCAATGCTGACAAGTGCTTCTAGTCAATTCTGGTATAACGTCATCGTCAGTATGCTCTTCAGCTTCCTCCTCTCTTTCACGAGCAGCTTGAGCAGCTAGGGCCTGTTTCTGTTGCTCCTGTTTCTGTTGTTCTTGCTGAGCTTGGAGCGCCGCAGCAGCTTCTTCTTCTTTACGCTGACGTCTTTGGTGGTTTTCATTGAATTGCATCACTAGATCGAAACCAAAACTTTCTAGAAGATGCTTGTACATTTGCGACGTCTTGTGACGAGGCTGAGACAAAATATCCTGCGTTGTTTGCGAAGAATGTGTACTCTGCTGCATGTGTTGTTGTGGACCAGGTGTTGTAGATGAAGGAGGTGGAGTTTTCGCTGGTGTGGATGATGCGAGCTGTTGAGATGCTGCTAGTTGAAACAACGCCAATGGGCTGCTAAATATACAGTAGAGTTGTTGGTGAGTGGCAAGCTGCTCCTGGTTGACAAAAAGAGCACTGCATCGAGGGCATGACAACATTGTTCCGCTGTTTCCAGAGGTGCTGGTGTTAACCGGTGGACTGTTTGGGCTGCTTGGCGGAGGCTGTTCGATCAATGGACGTGCAAGATCCAACTGACCACTGGCAGCGAGATCTGGCAATTTACTGGCCCTAGTCTGGTGCAGCACGCTCCTCATGTGAATGTCCAAAGTACTGCCTTGAGAATAAGCTACCTTGCAAATGTTGCACTTGTAGGGTTTCTTGTCCTGGTCTTGCTGAGAATCAGGGGATTCCGTAGGGCTAGCAGGCGGTACCACAGAGATCAGTGTGTTGTTGTTACCCTGCTCTTGCATTGCTCTCTTCAACTTATGTAAATGGCTCACGCTGTTGTAATGAACTAACAGAATATTCTTCTGGGTGAAACTCTCCTTACAAACGTCGCACTTATACGGTCTATTAGGATCCAGATACTTCTCCATAGGATAGGACATCTTTTCCCCTTTGCGGTGCAGCAGCGTCTTGTTGTGTCCAGTCAAGTAACTCTGCCTGGTAAACGCGACTTTACAACGATGACACTTGAACTTCCTTCCCGGATCGTGATACGAGTCCTCGGCCACTGTTTGACTATTCAAATAATCTTCTAAAAGACGCTGCTCTTTGTGTAATGGTGACGAGTCGCTCGCGTCACTCTCTTCCTCCTCTGCCTTGCTGGCGTCATCTTCGATGTTCTGTTCTCCAACTAAATTCCCCTGCCTGCGAAGAGCTTCCTCCGTGAGCGCTTGAAGCAACGGATGAGCGTGCAGCAGGCTCTGTTTATACTGTACAAGTTCGTCTTCATGCAGATCCGCATGAGCTGATTCCAAGTGTCTTTGGAGAGCCTGGACCGAGCGAAACGATCGTCCACAGAGGGCGCATTTTGTCGCATCCCGAATCGCGTGATATTGCGAGTGCTGTTGCAGCTTTTCCAGGGTCTTGAACGCGAGACTACACTGTCCGCATCGATACTTGTAAACGTGTTTCTCGCTGACGGCGAGCGTGGGTGTAGTGGCTGGATGAGTCTCTCTATGATGTTGCTGTAATTCCTCCAATGAGCGGCACACGCGTCCGCAAACGGTGCATCTGGTGAGCTCCTCGATCTCCTCGTTGCCTCCACGTTCGCTCAAATCCTCCTCTTGCGGCTGTTTCGTGGTGGTAGTCGGCGAAGTCGGCATAGTTACGGCTGGAGTCGAAGTGTTTCGCGGATTGTTGTTCAGCCAATGGCTCTGGTCCACCAGTAACAGCAGTCGTTGTAAGCCATCCGCGTTAACAGAGTGTATTTGCATCACGTGCTTCTCGAGCGCGGAACGTTCTTTGAAAACGTCTTGGCAAAGTGGGCACAACAATTCCGGCGACGGCTCTTCCTTTACGGCCTCCGCTTTGTCCTCGACATCCTGAACATGAGCCACTTGCAAATGTTGCCTCAATTCTTCGCGCGACGTCGGCTGATAAGTGCAATACGGGCAGGTGACTTCCTCGTGCTCGTTCTCCGGCTCTTGTTCCGGCTCCTGATCGTTATCCGGCTCTTGCTTCACCTCGCTGCCGCAGTCGCTACCTTCCTCTCGTCGTTCTGTAAAAGAAACAATAACAAGAATTCGCTTGGTGATCGAGGAGTCTCGTCGAGCTTAAGATATTTTTCGTCGCGTGAACAGTCATATTATATCGAGAGCGCGAGGAAGATAAATTCTTAACTGATGCGCTGCTGATCTGATCGTTGATGAAATGATTCTCGTAAATAGAATTAGTTTCAATTAATAATCGTATACAGAGGCCTTTATTTTTACGAAATAAGTCAACGGCAAATGATTCAGCAGACAGTTAATCATAGTTGGACTACTATTAGATAGTAAGATATAGTTAGATGAGTAGTATAGAAACTTTGTTAGAACTCGAAGGACCTTCCTTTCAGCAAACTCGTCTCTTTTATTTTAAATATGTACTTTAATGTTAATTTTGGAGGTGTCTTAATGTAAAGCATCAAAATTTCCGAACGGTGAAAACCGGAAATCACGATGGTTACACACCGTGCAATTGGGCCGCATTAATGTTAACAGTTTTGATTCGTGCAGCATAAATTCTTGTGCCTTAATATCACGATTACTATCGGCCGATAACGCGAACCTGTAATTCCCCCTTTCTATTAAGGCGTCGATAAATCGTCGATCGACATCAAAAATCTTAACAGCCGAAAAAATAACCATTAATCTTGCAGCTGCATGCGAACAGAGGCATGAGTCGATAATGTTGTGAGAGAAAGTAAATTACGTTAAACGGCAGCGAAAGCATTTCGTCCTGTGACGTTCGATTTCGTTGTTCGATGTTACATTTCGTTAAAAATCGAATTCTGTTCTTTGTCTTTTATTCTAACTTTATATCACATATCTCATAATCGAGATGTATCCTTCAATTAACTGATATAATTCGTAATAAATTATCGAATAATGAGAGCAATCCATGATTGTCAATGTGGAAACGATTGTAACAAAACATCCGTTCCTATACAGTCACACACACAATGACAAACGTGCGAAGCAATTAATACATCTCGATAAAAATTGAAACCAATCTCTTCTAAAAATTCTGACATTCAACCAACGCTAATAAATTTCGATCGAATTGCTAAAATCCATCGTAGCGATCAATGGGACTGTGAGCAATCAATTAATAATCAGTGGAAAAATTTCCACGAATTACCTCCTATTTAAAAAAAAAAGCAATCGATTAAAAAAGAAAGGAAATTCTCACGAATTTCTAATCGTTTGTAAAGAACCAATCTGCTATCGAGCGCTGAGAAATCAAATTGTCAATAAAGCTTATGACTCAGTGGTATAATCTCGTCATAATGGATATACGTAGAGAGGCAACAGCCTTGTCCCTAGAGCGGGACAATCGATGAAAATTAATGTAACGTTAAAGAGTTTTGGTAACAACGAAAAGTATCGAGGGAGAGGCACGGCGGTGTGCAGACATCGCAGATGCTTCCTTGTCCGTATAACAATACCGCTTGAAATTATAGATTGCCGACGCGAAATTATCGATGGGTCGTTCCTCCAAAATAAAGGGAAGACCGCCTATTCGCGTGGTCTGCCATTGTCCAAAACCGCATTTACATCGAACAGGCGTCAGTTGCGAAGGCAAAACGCGACGATGCAACGCGTGCTGCTGGTTTTCGCTTTGTACACGATGCTGCTGTTCACGAATAAAAATCCTCCGTGCGATTTCGTGTCCTTTCAGACGAGAAATTTTGCAGAATATAGGAAGAATATAAAAGTATAGAAACTTTGAAGAATGTCACATCAAAATGGAAAATTTGGAGAATACAGATAATAATGTAATATATCTGTGTGTCGGCTATAGATCCGACGTCCGATGTTTAATACGAATCCGAATGGATTCCACTACTTTTATTTTTTAGTCATCGTATTATCATTACATCGTATGATAGACGAAGTAAGATATATTTATGTTAGAGGTTCCAAATGAACGTAACAAGTAGATGACCTAATATTTATGGCCGACATTTGTTCTGAAAATAATTGAAGCGCTTTCTAGTAGGGAAAACTGATCTTGGCCCACTAAAAATTGCATATGAAATTTTACTTTTACTTTCGTATGAAAGAGCTTGGAGAAAGCAATCAAGCTTCAGAATAATAATAAGAAATGGCAGAATCTAGAAAATTAAGGGCTAAAGAATAAATCGATATCGTGTTTTTCCAACGAAAACATGATCAAAGTATTGTAGATCTATAGGGGGATAGTCTATTTCTTGAAGATAATGAAACATTTGTCAGAGTTGTAATATTGTGATAACAGTGACAAAATGGGAGGAACTCTGTAAGTTCTGGAGTAGTAATAGTTCGAATAGCACGTTGCGGTATACCTTCTCGTACATTTATATAAGTACAGGTCGTCGATATAATAACACTCGACATTGTGCGTGTCGAGGTAGACGGCATCGCCATATGCCATGCAGAATTACCGCAATAGCATGTTAATTGCGAGATAATCGATGAAAATATTGAATTCATTAGAAGAGATGATCTTCACGAGCGACATGCTAATCTTCTGCAAGTTTATTCGTTTAAAAACGATTTAACAGATGTGAGTTGTTTCGCATGAGAAATATGATTCAACGTCCTTGCAAACATGCTGCTTTTTAGTTAGTTAGTCAGATTTTAATCGTATTTAAATCGAATGCCTTTGTAATCAATTACTGTTTTCTTGTAGCTTTTCCTTTCTTAATAAGTTGATCGTATTTAAATCGTGTTACGATGAAAACATTTCAGAACAAACATTATGTTTTATGTAGCATTTAAGGATAAGTGAAGGTAAATGTATTCGGTGAAAATAATTATGACGCAGGTACAGGTAGACTGAGTACACTATATCTAAATCGATTTTACATCAGGAAATAATTTAATGATATCGTAAAATAATTATTCTCAATTATTATTCTTCTATAATATTATGATTGAATAATACGATGATTTCGTCGTCTCCGTAAAATAATTTATATCGATCGATCTTAAGAATCTAAACCGCTCCAAAGATCTAGAACACTGTAAGATTTTGTGCGACTGACCATGTTTGACACTGTTCCATCTCTTATGGATTTAACACTGGCAATATTCTTTTCTCAATAAATATAATTCTGAATACTTCACACTGTTTTAACGACAAATCCTTAAAACCTGCGTTTCTAAATCTATCAAGTTCCATACTGCGATTTCTTTCATTATAAATTAAGAAACACACATTCGTTTTTTTAACAAATGTAACATCGAATACTTCGCGTCGTTTCAACGATACCATGATTCAAATCAAAGCATGTGCATAGTTAAATAAAGGCAAGAAGCAATTATATAATAACAGGACTGCGAATGTTTATGCAATTTTATACTTTTACCACTGTAACTAAAAAAAATGGAACACGAATCGAAATTTGTTTCATCCAAAAAATGTTATAATGATTCTACTTTACTCCGAATGCTTCAAATATTTTTCCCTATTTCAATTTTCTACAGATGCATAGAAATCCGCTGTCTAGGACAATGCTTTTCACTAAGTAATTCTACCTTATCTATAAAAAGTCTTTCCACTCACCATTGTTGGCACTGGTAGCATTCGGTGTGGTTGGCATGGTGGGACTGGGCTGTTGCGTAGGTGGAGCATCCGGGTCGCTCATAACTTGGAAAACATCCCCGATATCAGTGTGCAGGGTCTCGTTTCCTTGAATACCGCTTCGTCTGTGAAGTTGATGCAACTGCTCCATTTGAAGATGTCTGAGCGATCGAACATGTTGCAACAGAGGCAATCTGTGTCTGGCGCTGAAGCCACACAAAGCGCAATGGTACAACTTCGCTTGGGATGGTACGTTGGCACTGGCATCGATCAGGTGACGAAGAAGTAGGGCTGCAGCCTCGTGCCTGGGTGACGCGGCATGCAGGGCCAATTTGTGAGCGCTGTTCGTGTAATAGTCGCACGCGTGACAACGTAATTGCGCGGCGCTCGTGGGCGAGGCCAGGTACTTCAACTTCCATTCGTTTCGAAGCCCGCCCTCTTTCACATGGTTTACATGCTGCAAACGTTGGAGATGCTTGTCTGTCTTGCAGTGCAATTGGAAGTTAGCCTTCAGGTTGGTTTTGTAGGAACAAAGTTTGCAAACGAAGTGGCCAGCTACGAGCGCGAGGATTTCTCCCTCTCGTGTTCTCGTTCTGTCCACTGCTAAATGGTGGCCAAGAGCTTCCAAGGAATCAGTGGCGAAATTGTTGCACACGCAGCAATGATACAGATGAGAAGGATCAGGATCGGCCGGTTCGGGTGGTGGATCCATGCTGTCTGGTGACAAACCAACGTCACCACCGAGGTTGCCCATAGCTCCCATATTAGCCATGCCACCCATAATTTCTGGTGGAAGCTGCGGTGGCAATTGACCACCCGTCATCATCTGGATCAGCAAAGCCTGATTGTAAGCCATGTCCGCGAGAGCCGCCTCCGCATGCTGAGGCTTATCCAGGCCACCCAAATGAAGTAGCTGCTCGAGTTGCTGTTGATGTTGCTGTTGCGCTTGTTGATGGTGATGTTGTGCCTGTTGATGGTGGGACTGGAGCGCGGACAGGGTCTGCATGTGCTTCACGTTCTGCTGCAGGACCAGCATATTGTGCGTATGCTTCTCGCTAGTCATGTGTATCCTTAGGTTCCGTGCGACATTTGTTTCGTAGTTACAGACGTCACAGCGAAATGTTGGCTTCGGTTTCCCTTGATTTCCGGCCTGACCAGCGATGTGCGGACTGTGGTTCTGTTGGTGGTGCGGGCTTCTCGTTGGCATCGGTGCGTCCTGCGAGGACGATGGATTGTTCGCTGCCGAGCCACCGCCGCCGCCCTGCTGAAGCTCCTGCATGTTATTCAAATGCTTGTCGCTCTGCATGTGAATACTGAGATTTCCCTTGGTCGTGGTAGAATAGTTGCACACTTCGCATCTGTAGGGCTTGTAACCGCAAGTGTAAGTCTCGCCACGTGCTAACCTAGGGTGTGGTTGTCCGGCGATGCAGTAGATGCAGGAGGTTTCACTTTCGGGATGCTTCTCTTTCATGTGGATTTCCAAAGTTTCTTGGTACTTGTAGTGCCAATTACATTTCGGACACTTGAGCGTTTTGCACGAGTTTCTACTGTGAATTCCAGCCAGGGGTCCGCCTGGACCCGCCAATCTGCTGCTGGCTAGAATCAGTTCGCATTTGGGGCATTCGACTCCGCTCGGTCTTCCTTGCATGTGCTCGGGGCAGACACCGATGGTCGTGCCTGTGAGGAAATTCGGTGGTTGTTGTGTTAGCGCGGCGTACGACGACGGCGAGCCCTTCGTCGACGAAGCAGGTGGCGGTGGTGACGTGTAGTGTATGCCGGAAGCGTCAGGTGCTTTGGCCCAGGAAGCGGCGCTCACCTGGGCGCCGGTCCACTGATGCTGCTGCGTTTGTTGATGATTGTACGCGAGAGGATGATTCGAATGAGAAGTGGGAGTGGTGGGTGTGCTAGGTGACGGCCTCTGTGGTTGCTGCTGTTGTTGTTGCTGGGGACTGCTCGGTACTCCGGGAGTGCTGGCAGGCGTACTGGTCGTGGTTGGTGTTTCATGATCGGTGGACTCGGTACGTTGCTGCTGCTGTTGGTTCTGCATCTGCGCGGGCGATGGTTGCGGGCAAGTGGAACTCGTCACTGGTTCGAGAAAACTGACCAACGGTTGCTTGCCTCTGCCCACGGCTTGAATGATCGCCGACGCGGTCGAATGGGAGAGTACCTGTCGCTCGTCTTCCATCAAGGTAAGCTGATGCTCGCCCTGAGCGTGTGCCACGAAACTCTTCGCGTAGCCGAAACTGAGCTTGCATATGAAACACATTAGAATAGGTTTTACTGGTACTGAGGTTGCTGGAGGTGGTGGTGCCGCAGGAGGAGGAGGTGGTTGTTTGCTACCCTCCGCGCTCCTGTAACTTATCACCCGATAGCTGTGCATCACAGGAAGATCGGGATTATGCTGCTGCGCCACCGAACGTTGTTGTTGCTGCTGCTGTTGCTGCTGATACGCCTGATGCGCGTACAGTCTCGAAACGTAGTACGCGCTCGCGATTTGGGGAAATACCAGCGAATGAGGAACCGAAACACCGCGCCCATCTACGATGCAACCGTCAGGTAACGAGTCATCCTCGCTGAGTTCACTCTCTCCCTCGATAATGTACGCCGAACCGTCTGGATTGTAGACGATCTTCCCGTCGAACTTCTCCACATCGCCTCCCGTTGGACTCGGACTAGGACTTGGACCTTGTTGTTCTTGAGTTTGCTGTTGTTGTCCCTGCTGTTGCATGGTCATAGTGGTTGTGGTGGTCGTTGTCGTAGTATCCGCGATCGGTGTAGGCGTCGGTATGGCATCGCGGGTGCAGGGTTCTGTGCCCGAGGGTGGACTGGCTGTCCGGGGGTGATGGGGCTGATGTAACGCAGCCCCTGCTGCCGGGGGGGACCCGCCCCCTCGACCCCCCTCCTCCTCCGGGCTCATCTCCTGCTTTTGCTGCGTGTACGTGGAATTTTGGAAGGGCCCGCCGTGTTGCTGCTGTCTCTGCTGCTGGTGCTGGTGCTGGTGCTGGTGCTGTTGCTGCTGTTGATGGGCCGCCACCAGCTGCTGGTAGAGCTGATGTTGCCCGATCGCGGTCGACGTGTGTTGTTGAAGATGCGAGGGAGGAATGTTGTGGTGTTGAAGGTGGTACTGGGGGGGATGAGGCTCACTGGAGGGCATCACCCCAAACGTGAGGCGGGCGCCAGCCTCACATCACCTACGGCGCCTGCGCCTACACTCTTCAAACTTCTTCTTCCTCTTCTCCTACCGTATGTCGCACTCCCCACCCCCTTCTTTCTCTCTCTACCCGTCCTAATCTGTTCTCCACCGCTGACAGATGCTTCTTTGCTAGCTACCCCGACACAACCCCAGGTCGTACCTGTAACAAAGAATAGAATTTTACGTTTAGCAAGATATCGTCGAATTTAATCCGTTATTAAGTTTTTCTATGATATAGACAAATAACTTCTTACATTATATCTATAAAAGCAATATTATATTAAAATATTATTAAAGTATAGACTTAGCGTGTTTTATTTTCGTAATTCTAAATCGATACCAGGTGTTTGGTCCTGACCGGATGTACAAGAATCTAGCTCGCAGTCCCAACGAAGAATGATTTCGCGGAGGAGCACTACTAGATGGTCTAGTGGGTTAATCCGGGCAAACATAGGCGGTCGAAAGGACAGTGGAAAGATAGCGAAATACGTAGAAAACGTCGGCAAGCTGCGTGTACAGAGGATCAAGGCTGCGATGCCGGGTACACAAAGCGGAAGGAGACTCGCCATGGCGACACAAGGCGTCCTATGTTCGGATTACCTGAACCCTCGTCGTGGACCCAGCTGTATTTACAACTAAGCGTCGACCAAGCTTATCTATCGATCGAGTATCGACGTCTCTCTTTGACTCTCGTACAGCCGTACAACGAGAGACATAACGGAAAGAAATCAAGTATCCATGAATGGTCGCTGTTGTACGATTAAAAACGCTCCTTTTCTAGCCTGTCCTAGATTCTCCCCTATTTCTAGCAATAAAGGGACAATCTCACCGCCATGGCAAATAAACGGAAACACGCATAAATCCATAAAGTCACGTATGTATCTGTACAAGCTTCTACTGTTCTATTCTGCCATTCGAATTTCGAGGACACGTAGATCTCGCGATGGCGAGGATCACCGTGAGATATCGCCTTCGGAAGTATCACTATGCCGCAGTGTCTACGTGAATTCGAGATTACACGCGTGGATTGCTCGAGGCAACGAGCATGCGTCTAATCATCCAATCCCAATTACGCGGTCTCGGTGATCGCGGTTCAAAAGACGGCCGCGAGTATTCGCAGAATCTAACGGATTAAAGGGGAGAGGGGCGTAGTGTACGCGGATTTATGCGGCCGCGCGTGTGGGGGTGTATCGCGGCGTGACTGAATCAGGAATCTCTGCGATCCTCGCCGAGGCTACCTAGAGAAATTCTTTTCCCCTCTTCGTCCCGTAGCAACTATCTTCTCCTCTTTCGTTCGTTCCAGACACGCCGCTGGACATCGTGATACATAGATGCATTATACGATCTTTCTATCCTCGTCTCCCTTTCCTCGTTACTCTTAGTCTTGTTCCACGTTTTCCTATGCTATCAGCGCAGTTATAATTCCGCGGTGCAAACTCCATAATCCAATGACCATAGGCTAGGTACCAGTTTTCTAATGCGTGAGCCGCGGCAGGCGATCATTTCCTCGGATTATCGTCGATCGATCGCCAGGCAAATCGCGGTGGTCAGCACCGTTTGTCGAGTTTTTCCGCGCCGAAACACCACCAATTGCTAATTCCCCCTCTCCACTCCCACTCTCTCGCGATCAATTATTTCGGATTGATGCACAATTTACGTGTTTACGTGGAAAGTGATTCGAGCACGCTGCGGGGTGTACGCTATTTATCGCGGAGTAACGTGCGTTTCTGTGAACATGACTTAATCTTATTCTACTATGCTATCTATCAATTGGTCTCGACTCGTTTGTTCCTCGTTTTGTTCATAATTTAGGAAGTTATAGCGTGGTATTTTTGCTCGTCCTGGGAATTGGTTTCCTTTGGAACGTGTACGATAGATAAGAGCGGGGTTTGAATTGGAAAAGATAAAGATTTTTACATGAAGGTTGACGTGTCGTTTCTCCGACGGTTGAAACAGATATCACGGTCGTTGCGTGACCACGTTATGCCACGTTTGTACAACGTGTAACAAGCAGATAGTACGTTAATGCTCGCTTGATCAGCGAGTTGGATCTTGCCGTTAAAAAGTTGCATTCCGAACGGCTAACATGGTAACAGCGAGGGTTACAAATATTTCGTAAAGATAACGTACCTGCTCTTGCGTATGAGTTATATTCTTATTTAATGACACATTTACACGACGTTATAATTTCTATTAATGTTCGAATTATGACAGGATTGGAGAAGTTCGTTCGGACAAAGCATCTGACTAATTTGTGAATATTATTCACAGTGATTATTTCATTTTTGTAATACATCGCGCAATTAGAGAGGATCGACGCATGAGCTATGACAATGGTTTTTAGAGATCGACTTTACTTCTTCTAAATTTCCCAATCTCATTAACCAGCTACATATTTAGTGCTCTACCGCAACAACAAAATTCAGTTCAACAAAACTCTACTAAATGTCTAATTAAATAAACTGGTGTCGATTGAATCCACTTATCCGAACTTTGATTATACAAACTATTTGTCCACCAACAAAGTCATATAAAATAAATCCTACATCTGAAATGATTTTTTTATAAGAAATCGTACAAACAATTCGTAAATTCCATCACTGGAATAAATAAAAATATCATCGCTCGTCTCTACTTTTCATTTTATAAATTCGATCTGTCTAGCTTCTAAACAACTCGCACGATATCTAACGAAAATCCAGTGAAATATGAAGAAGTACGCGGAAAGTTAAAAGCATAACCGTTAGTACAGCAGTATAGGCGTGTATAAGTAAAAAATGAAACGAGCGTAATACCGTTGCCGGCTAGATTAGGGCCGGAACTGTTGTGTAACCAAAAACATCTGCCAATCTGACATCACCTGCTCCGTGTTACCTATTTCTAGTTAATTTATCATCCATTTTGGACGAAGTTAGAAATCGAAAGACGTCAAGGCTGGCTTCTCGACCAGGGCTAGATCTCAATATAAAACTTCGCTCTTTCCTCGGACCATGCTCTTTCATTATACGATAACATCTTAACTGCTACGCCAGCATGCGAATTTTCGATGGCGCACGGTTGTTCCGCCGATTCGTGTTAATAAAGCCTCGATATCTCAGAATTTCTCGCCAAGTCGCAGGTCAGGACGCGGAATAAGTTAATTGTTTAACCACCTGAGAGAAATTTCGTACGAGAAACAGATTGGAAACACATTCAGTTCTAGCGAGAACGATCGTCTCGATGAGTAGGCGTTCAAGCAACGTGGCGGGTTTTCAAGCGAGCTTTTTTACAATTTTGCTGCGTATTCGAGAGTTGAAACGAACAATAGGAAATATCGGATATTTACAGAAAAGTTTGTGAATTTTTGTATATGAAAATTGAACGCGTGATTTTGAATACTTAATAATTCCAGGTTTGACTAATTTGAGTATCCGTCGATGACACTTGTTTCAATTTGGCAATTCAAATATTGTAGATTAGCTTTCTAAATTGCCTGTCAATCTTGAATGTTCGCAAAGAAATTTGTGAATTATTTCAACGAACGCTTACTGTGTAATTTAATGTAGTTTCGAGTATTTAGAATTCCATCGACCGACTAATCCGTGGACTTCCTTAAATACGAAAAGATTGGAAACTAGAAAATGTAGAAATAAAAATTTCTCGATAACGAATTACGTTTACGCGACTTTTTACGTAGCGATGTCGCGTACAATTGAGTAGCCACGTAAAAATTGGAACGTGTTTTAGAAAAGGCGTTTGAAAACCACTGAGGAAGGGAGGAAACGCGTCGAATGAATTTGATGGCGTGACGAACGCTGTGGATGACTACGTATTTCTAGGAGGATTCATTAAACAAAGCCGATATATCGATTCCACCTTTCCTTCAACGACACAACAAGCTGCCTCTTCCGCGAAATATTGTTGCCACTAATACGATCGATGAATTTGATTACGGTCTACCTATCGACCAGCGACGAAGGTTGCTCGAACTTGTAGCAAAGTCAGAGTAATTTTCGTCCGACTAATAACAGATACGATATCACAACGGTTGACGCTACTCGTTGGTAAAATCGTGTTTCTTTCAAATTAAACAATTTGCACTTACAGAAATTCGATATTTCACGAGATAAATCGTAATAAGCTAAATTGCAATTTTGCAAAAAATGTATATAAAATTTAGTTAGTTAAACGTTTTCTCTACGAAATATTTTTTAAATTACGAGTTGAAAGATACACAGCTGCAAATGACACATTGTTGTTCGCGTGTGATTATAATTCTTTAGAACAAAGAGCTTCGAATATCGTAAAAGATATGACGTGACATACGTGAAACAATTTTCGTGTCAAACGTACATTTAAACGGTTCTGAAATAAAGACATAAAACCTCCTTTTAAAATTCATGCAAAGAGAACTATTCCTATAATCCTATCTACTCACGAGCGCACTGATAAAATACGGAAACAGTTACGTAGATTCATATCTTTTACGTTATTTGAGGTTTCCATGGGATTTCACTGGCGATACCATACCTCCAAGCTCCCAGGTATAAGTGGTATCCTTTCAAAATATTCTTTCAACGTTCCACTATCATCCCGGGCAACTTCATCGGAGATTCCAACAGGCACAAAATCACCGATCTCTATCTTCGAACCGCGTTCCAGTAACATGTGAAAGATCTAAGATATTTCCGACGTATAATCACGTTCTAATTGATGGGACGATGAATTAATCTTGGAATCGTAAGGATTTTTATCCTGTCCAATAAGATATTTCATAATTTTAGGTGTAAGGAAAAAAGTTTTAGAAAATACGATATAAAAATATAAATAACGATACAAATATAATATTCACGATATGACGTGATATTTAATATATAACATTTTGCAAAAGTTAAATATCACGACGTAGCATATTTCAATCTAAATTTGCCAATGCGTTAACTAAGCCGACGAGACGCGACGTAAGCTACTCCGAAGAATTATAATCACATCCGAACGGAAAGTTTCCACTATCCGTGTGAAACGAAAGAATCGCGTCGATTCCGTGTTCCGTGGACGACCCTTCACGCGGAAAGACAATCGGTGGACGCCAAAATGCGAAACGAGCAAATAATACGCGGAATATAATCGTCGCTCGGGAGAAAGTGGAGAATGAGCACAGGTGGTTGATGAGTTCGCACTCAATGACGGAAGGGGAAGAGAACACGAACTCTTGAAAACCGACTAAGTATAAGAGAGAGAAAGAGAGATAGAGAGAGTTAAACATTCGGGGAACGACCGCGAATTGGAGGCAGCAGGGCTTTTGTTTGTCGCGTCGTTTCACCGGAAACCGAACCGATATGCGCGTCTCATCACGCGAAAGTCCCTTTTGTGTCGGTCCGACGGTAGGTAGGAAGAATCGAAGGGACCCTACGGGGCCCACATGACGATCGGTCGCGCGTTTCGACCAGGCACGAAATACGCAAGATGCGCGCAATTATGGCTACCCAATTATCTCGTACGCGTCTCGTTATTTATTGAATATCGTGCCTGCTTATTTCTCAGGCGAGTTTGCGTGCCACCGCGAGAGGGGAAGACCGGGGGCCCTTCTCGCTTCTTCTGCGAGCTTCCGCGCGGAAATTCAATGGACAGAAAAGGTGGAGCGTGAGCGGTGCGCGCGTGCGTTAACGCGGAACGTCTGTCTGGAATTAAAGGCCGCGAATTAAGAAAAGTTGCGAACAAAAGCTATGATTATAAGGTATTGCGGTTAGGAAACAGACAGGTAGAAACGTCTGTCGAATGTTACGTTCGACGTCAGGAGTTTGAGATTTTTATGCTTAAGTGTCATACTTATCATTATCGTTATTATCAAGAGTGAGGCTTCCGGGTGTAAACCGTTTCCTTTTCAGGAATATATTCCCATGATTCACGAGTATATTCTACTAGCCACTTGCTCTATGCTTCGTCAAAGGTTCGCACGTTTGACTCTATCAATTTGACGATCGGGTTTTAGTTCGATGATACGGACAAGTGTCAAATATCGTTTCGTCGAATATCGAAGATTATCAACGTAACGGATGATCGACGGTTTAAACACTTTTCCGATCTCTACGAAGTATACATACAGCTGTTCCAAATATCTCGCAATTTCTATATACATCTCCAGATTTCTTTCAGATTTAACCGATGTAATCATCATTGGGTTTCATAATAGCGCGAATGAAATTTCAAAATGTTTCGTATAACACGTATACCTAACAATAATGTGTCTACAAGTATCGAAATACTTTCGCGAGCCTGTGTACACCTATTCCACGAATAGAATAAAGCGTTTATTCCACGCCCACTCTTCTAAATATTCTTACGAACCAGAGCATATTTCCTACGGCAACGTTCGTTATTTATGCAGATTTAAGAGGCAATGTTGAGAAATCCTAGCAAAATACGGCTTGGAATCCGTTTAACGATATCGATCGTTAAACGCAACACTTGGCGACTCTCGATCAAACCTCGTGCACCTTTCATTATTGTCGTTATTACACCGGCCGCTTTCAGTTTGCTACGCGCGTACCAGCGCGCCGATAAGACCTATCGAATGCTTGAAACGCAAGCTCGAGCAACACGAGACGCGTTGCACGAACGCGGAACGCATCCACGCGAGACGATCGTCGTTGCTCGATAAAACTTCGTTCTGGTTCCCTCGACGAACTGCCAATTAACGTCGCGAACTATTCTAACGGAGCGACCACGATTTCCGGACGTCGTATAGACGACATAGACGTTCTTCGATTTTCCTAGTGGAATCTTTGAAACACGTTAAGCAGTTTATAATTACGAGACCATAATTTTATCCAGATTATTTTATGATAGCGAGAGGTGGAGTGTGTAGTTACGGTGGGCGATGAATGTTGATTATGCGGAGTTATAAGGGAAATTATGGACGTGGTTGGATTGAGTTTATGTTGCTGGTAGTATAAATAGAAAAACGACTGCGCCTTCTATATGAATATCGATTGGTTAGAATCATTAATCGTGTTTTTATGATTTTAGTTAGTTGGAGGAATAATCTACGCGAACTTATTGTTAGGAAATTTAGAAACCACAGCGAATATGCAGTTTAACGTTAGAATATCTTAACGTACCTAAATGTGAGACAAATAAATCTTATTGAAACGATATGATGAAAATAAAATTCATATATGTACACATGTATACACACATACATAACATAAGAAAAATATGCCAATGTCCCTGAACGAAACTTTCAAACTTACCACCAAAGTAGCACACGCGATGAAAGAACGAAGAAATGCATGGAGAAACACGAAGAAATCAGTACGATCAATTGTATCAACTACAAGAAAAATACCCTAACTGAAATGCCCGTGACTGGGACGCGCGTCGAAATGATTAACCAGCTACGAGCCTAGCGAGCATCCAATTATCATGAAAGTTACCCATCAAACGTTTACGACCCAGCAACGGAATCCCCGCAACATCTAAAACTATCCAGCAGCCAATAATCCCATCATTGAAGTCATTTTCCGACTCTGTTCGACTGCAAGATCACGAATCGATCTGTTGAACCCTATCTTACAGACTCTCGCGGCCGACTACATTGGTCGACGACGAGGACGATGGAGAAAGAGAAGAAAAAAAAAAAGAAAAGAAAAGAAAAGAAAGGAAGACGAAGCCTCGCGAGCGTTAGTCGATTAATCAATGATTTTCCAATTGCTTCATCCAAAGAGGAACAGAGAAGAAACTGCGGTGTGGCATTCGCGATGGCCGATTCGCGGTTGTAGCAGAGCAAGATGCCTCCTCGGGCGAACGCTAAACGACCGACGATCGAGAAGAGGGGCAAACATGGCGGAGGGGAGAGGTTGAAAGCGAAGGAACGGGGGGTGGAACGACGAAGAGGAGAACGATGGGAGAGAACCACTACGAGAGGCTTTCGAAGACAACGGTAATAAGTGAAGGGCAGAGCGCGAGCACGAAGGAGGCGCGCGTAATTTACGTGCAACATGGATTCGGGCGGCGTTTAATCCGCCGGACGAGCTGGCGATTATGAAGTTAGGTTGGGTTAGGTGGTGAACGCAAGCAGGGCCTCTTTGTGATATCAATTAAGTATGATTTGCCCCCTCCGAGCTATGCGCGCTTCGATCTCTCTCCTCCCTTTCTATCCTTTACGTTTTCTCGTCTTCTTCTTCTTCGTTCTTCCTCTTCATCTTCTGGTTCGCTGCTCTGTTACCCCCGCGGGGTAACCCAGAGTTTAACCCATTCCCTTATAATTTCCTTCCAATGCACCGTGAGAAACTCGACCGTAACACGCACGTGCACGCACGTGTAAGAAAGATAGGATTATTCGAGTCACCTAAGCTTCAACATCTTCAAATTCAACCGTAAACTTTCTACGGTGCGTAATATTATCAGAGACTATTGGTTCTTGATATCGTGTAACGAAGGAATGAAAAATTGTTACGTATTTTAGGTTCAGTAAGGGAAGACACGAAAAGGAGAAAATGATTCGAATAATCCTATGGTAGGGTTAACCAGGGGTCGATCAGGAGGTATCGTATAAAAACTAATAAAATAAAGAACGAAATAACTCGCAGAGTTATAGTAATCAAAACTAAGGATATTCTCATTAATGGAACAAATTTTCCTTTTCACGATGAGAAATTAGATGATCGTTGCAACGATCACGATAGGTTTGATCGTTCATCACTCCACAAGATACGAAATTGAATAGTCTGTTTTCAAATGTAAATTGTTTAAAAATTCTATACAATCAAATTTAACGAATTACAGAACAAATTGCTTACCTTGACTCAAATAACCCTATCTTACTCTATCATCCGCGCCCGACTTCGCATGACCCGATCTCCTCCATCATAATTGTTACGTTTCATCGAATTTTCGTCGTCCGCCAGCGAGTAAACCGAACCCACGACCAATCCGGTTCAGACTCAAATCCACCAATTAACCCCGTTAACGTCTCTCGCCTCCGCAATTAAGTTCTGATGCTGAATATAAGAGAAGCAGATTCCCGCGAGTTGTATGCGCGTTTCTCTCGGCGAGATCACGGATCGTAGGCGGAACTGAGGGATAAAGAGCAACACGGAGAGCCGCCACGATCCTCGAAACGCCACCTCCTGTCGATATGCTCCCGATAAGGTCGCGTGGGTCGATTGTAATTTCGAATTAGTCGGCCTGTCGGTTTTATCGTGCACGCCGCGTTTCGTGTTTCTTTGGATGTTTTATTAATACCGGTGTCGAGATAAGCCCCGGTTAGGCAGATTTCTCTCCGACGAGGTTCCAGATTGTAAAAATAGACACCTATGCTAATTTCGTGTTCGTGGATGCTGATGGAAAATGCTCGATTGATGTGGCGTCGGGAATGTGAAATTGAATTGACCAAACTATGACAATTGTTAGCAGAGTAAGTAGCTAAGTAGATGGCTGATACGATAAGGTATCGCGGTTTAATCTATACGAGCAATTATATCTGGAATTATTTGCTATATTTAGGCTGGATATATCTATTTCTGTGCTTTGAGGAATCTTATCTGTGAACAGAAATGTTTCGGCGATGATGTCTCTGGGGTATTAAGGGAATCTCTGTATTTTGTTAACAGAAGACGTGCACTTTTGTTTTATAGATTTTAGTCGACGGTAACAAACAGAGAGAGTATTTTCACAAAGTTATAAATCAGACATGTCGTCGCCGATCTTACTATGCGAACTTCCTTCAAGCGTTCATTTATAAAACATTTGTGACTTATCTACATTTTAATTTAAATTTCAAACTAAAACAGTTACTTTTAAAAGCTCCGTAAACTTTTCCAACATTCAAAACATGTCGCTATCAATCTTTGTACAAAATACCACGACACGAGGTTTCTAGAAAAATACATATAAAATTTACCTAAGATATTAAACAGATTATTAAAACGTTGTTACTGTCTACTGTAATTGTATATTTTCTTAACCAAGGTCCATGTTAATTCGACCAAAAACGTTCAAAAGTTCCCATTAATTTTCAAGAACGAAACATCTCAAACCCGTCGTTCTGAGTTCGGTAATTCTAGCGAAAGATTCGCAAGACACTTTTTCGAATCTCTTCCAAAAATCTATTCTATCTACGTCGAGCCTTCTTTCATTATCGATACCATCTCTTCTTAACCATCTGCAAAGCAAAAAAAAAAAAAAAAAAAAACTCACCTACTTCTATATTCTCTTTGAAATCACCCCGTAACGAAGCAGAACCTTTCACCTAACCATCCTCTGGAGGATACCCGCAATCCGGAACCCGCGATTCAAAAACCAAAGCAACATCATGGAGTCGGTTGTAAAAGGGGGACGGGAGAACCAGTCGCTCGGTCTGGCTTCGTCGTCGAGCGTCGATAGGAAATGCTTTTTGCTGTGACGTCGAGGCCGCGCCGGCAACAACGGCCGGCAGGGGTGGCTAATGACAAAATCAATGCGACATAATTAGACATGGCGGCTAGCTGGCTTGGCAGCGATCCGCGTGTGTACGTCGATGCACGGTGAGCATTTACGTGCGCGTAACAGTGTGGCAGCGCGCGCGCCGGGAATTATTGTAAAAACATCCCTTAATGTGATCGATACGGCTTCGTCGACGTAGCTTCACGACTTGGAACCATCGTTGTCGTCGTCGTCGTCGCCGTTCCGTATCGTTCGAATCTCAACGAAGACGATCAGGTGATTTGCTGGCGTTTAAATTTCGTAAACGGAAGATTCGACAGTGCAAGGATCCGGCCTGGCCCTGGACGTAATTCATCGCGATGGATTTTTTATCGGGTCGAAGACGCGAGCCGTTCTCTCATCGACGGCCGCCAGCACGAGCGGATGACCCTGATTGGGTTTGGAGCCGGTTCGAGGTGGCGCGCTAATGATCTCTGTTAGCGGACGCCTCGCACACCGAGAGAAACGGCTCTCCTCTTTGATTTATGATCAACGCTGGATTTCGGCGAATCGGTAATAAGGACCCGAGCCTCTCCCTCCACGTTCTCTGTGTACATTGCACGCCGATTCGCATTTCGTGGCCGCCGAATAAGTCCACGCTGTTGCCTGCACGCGACCAATTTTTATGGTTTCACCGGTGTTACCGTTTCGATGCTGATTGCACGGCGAACGTAAAGTCGGTGTACTTTGTGCTTCTGTGGGCCTGAGTTTGATATACACAAGCTCGCGCATTTGCAATACTCTGATGTATGGGTATTTAATCGAGATCCATCTTTGCCGCATAAAGTATTTCAACGAGCGAATAAAGAATCCAATATAATATAAAGTTATTTACTGCCCAACGTATAGAATCACTGTCATATTTTGCAACATATTGAATACTATATCGAGTCTTGTATTTTCGTTGGAATTTTTTCAAACAAAGACTACCAAAGGAATCGTTAACTTGGAAGATACGATACTTTAATATTCCCATTATTTCGTGGCAGAACGACGAAAACAATCGATTACCGTTACACCTCGCAGACACGAGTTGTAGAAAGTCGTAGACAGATAGAACTCGTTAAATAGTACAACGTTCCCCTCGACTAATTTTCTCAATCTTCGCTCGGCAAAGAAAAGTTATAGTCCGTCCCAGTTTCTCAAATTACCATGTAAGGCAATGATCAAAATAATTGACGGTTCGTTTATTCCATCACTCGACCAATACTTTGTAACTTACTCATACAATTGCAAACAGTAAACATACTTAATGAATCTTCTAATTTCATTCTTTTTTGCTTTGTATCGTCAACTATTTGTCGAATGTTTTCAACCCTTTAAAAGGAACCACAGGAATCATTTAGTAGTGATTTCTCGATGATAAACGATCTCATAGTTTGATAGAAGAAAGACAGTAACGTTACAAAAATTCGTGCTTTTCGCGCGTGTAAATGTTACGAATACGTGGCAGAGAATCGGAAGCGTAATTTTTTCCCAGAACGAGTAAAGTACAAGCCGCGACATGTCGCTTCGACGATGCCATCGTCCGCTTCGATTTCAAGCGAATCCGTAGGTGGAAGAGCTTCGTACGCTCGTATGTAGAGCTAATTATATTCTCGAACAAAGGGTTGCTTCGATGACGCACATGTAAGGTCAGAAGAGAACTTTGATGAGCAGCTCTACACATCCGGTCAACGATATGTGCATAAGACAGATAGAACAAGAAGAAGGATAAAGAAAAAAAGAGAAGGAAATGAAAAAAGCGACTAGTCGATAGAATTTCGAAGTCGTTCTTCTCTATTCGTTCTCTGTCGATGAAAGAAACAACCTACTCAGAGATATAAGACTTTTAGCAATAAATGACAAATCCATGAAATTTTGTAAAAGAAACGAATATCTTCTGAGAAAGTTGAAATTAATATTTTTGATGTAAATAATTTTCAAGACGATCACGTTTGATAAAAAGATAATTTCGATAGTATGTTATTTATTAATAAGAATATCGACTATGAATTTATAGCTCGTCTCAAGGAGCTCTCAATTTGATTCTAATTGATTTTGAGCTGGTTCTTGTTGATTTACTAAAATTACTAGAAAGTGGAGCTGCTCGTTATTGCGGCAGCCCTCTCAATTTGCATAAACACTCGCAATCTAACGATCATGAAAAAATCCCGAGTCCATTACTATTTGTCATTCGATCGGTGAAATCTCGAAGTCATTCGTCGCTCTTGGTCTTTTTTACTTGATCGTCTGGTTTCATGATCGTGAAAAAATCCTGTGTTTTCAAGGACTCGGTTGAAATCGACGATAGGAAGCGCCTTTATAGAACGCTGGAAATACACGTCGCGACTACTCGTGCGTGTCCGCAAATTGATTTAAATGCTCCACGCCTATATCTGTCTGAAGCCGTGGGATCGCTTCGCAAGTCAACGGGCAGATCCATCAACGCCGGTGTGGTAACGCGAGCACCGTGTACCGCGGCAATTACAAAAATAATCTCGCAGCAAATAATATCGAACCGGTCGCTACAGCGACCGACAAAAGTCGATGGACGCGTCGAAGCTTCTTCCATTCGTGCCTTCGAGATCTCCAACGTTTCTCACATTTATGACCATATTTACCAGATATGTTTGAAGAAATTTTGAATTTTTATATTCCACAAAGTTAATTGTATTAAGGTTGTAAAAGTTAAGGTATATTATATTTAACGAAGAGCTTTTAGTAGTGTTTGTTGGATTAAGGACTTGTGAATCCTGCTTTGAATCCTATGAATTAAAGAATTGTCTACGGTGAGTATCACAAACAGATTTATTTGTTTTATTACATGAGATTTTATTGTTTATTTTATATAATTGTTTCTGACAGGGGAAAAAATCCTACGATCTGTACTTTCCGAAGCTTCTAGATGAAAGCCATTAAAATTATTAAATACGCGATTGAGGGACAAATAGAAAAATTGTCTTACGATATTATGGAGAGTAAAAGGAGTTGCGTAAAAGTTCCTGTTCGCCCATTTTTGAGCCTCGCTGTACGCTCCCATCCGATCATCAGTCTCGCATTATGGTTCAGACATGTAGTATACGTAATCTAACATCGAGCCATTTAACGACGAAATAAGTTAGACAGCATTAATCGAAGGACGCCCGTTTATCGAGAAAAGATATGGGATCGATGTTTTAAGCCATACAAATTAGTATTGTCGGGTTAGTACCGTCAATTATTTGAATCAACTAAATTAATTTCTGGTGGAAAATAAGGAATTTCCTTACAAAACAAAAAATAATATTTTTATATATCAGCATTTTAATCGTGAATAAACATCTATAAAATGTCAATTAAATTATTGATTAAATATTCTGATCACCTTAAATCATACGAGAATAATGATAAAATAAAAAGTACGATATGGAAAATAATAAAATATATAATTATATTGAAAATTCACGTCAGAGCACATCTTGATCATTTACAACGCAGCCAAAAAAGAACGAAATCGTTGCAATTTGATTTGATCTTGATTTCGTAATGAAAATACGTCTTATCAAAAAGAGTGAACTGTCGAATACTTGCGTACCTACATACCTCGTAAAATTCCAATTTCCAAATCAACTATAGAATTAATCGATCGATCTATGAAATAATCGACGCTTTCATCGAGATACCAAACGAACTGGCATAAAAAAGTTTCCTTTCCTTTTTCCTAATATTTCTGCTATGGACTAGAAACGAACCGTGGAGAACCGGCGTGCAAAACCTGTTGGCTTTGTAGGAACGCTCACGCGTTTCCGGAAAAGGGCCGTTCTGTGGCGAGGTGCGTTGTCTCATTAGCAGGCTGAGCTTACAATACCTCCGTTCTCGCCCACCCCCGTTGCCGTTTTCCAGGCCCGCGATACGTATCTCACCCTGTCGGCGTAACCCTTTACGGTGGAAACACGCGTCCGCGGTAATTCGCGTACCTCCACGATCGTTTTATTGGCGCGCAACGACAGCTTCTATTACAGTTAAATCGGAAAAGGAAATTATAAGAACCGCGCGTTGATGCTGGATTTGCGAAAAAGCAAAGTATGTGAAGGAGAATGGAAAGAATCCAACAGGAACTTTAAGCTGCTGACGTCTGCCAGGAAAATTAGCAGATTCCTTAAATATAAATTGATTAAAAGATGACGAATCTGTTTATTTATAGCAACGACTTTCATTTTATATTACAATAAAAGAATTAATTTCGTATTTCGTTACTATTGGCTTGGGAACTAAGTGATTGCGGATTTTGTCATTAGGTGATATCGATAATAATACGAATAATACTTACGTAAATAATATCATGCGACCATTTCTGTGACTCAAAGTTAATATCACAGACACACATACCCTGCACTAAAGATATAAATTCAACTTTCTTATATTTCCTCTTCCAACTACGCCATACGTCCTATAATCGTTTTCCTTATCGCAAATCCCACCATTTTATTCCATTGATAACGTTCCAGCTGAATATACATTCTATACCTCCACTCCGAATCTTCCCTCTCTTCAAAGACAGAATTTCATTGAAAAATCTTGCCTACTTTGTTAGTTCGGATAAATCATGATACAACGAGCTTTAGGTTCGTTCACAACGCTTTAACTGTATAAAGCTACAAGTTCCGTAATTATTGATAGCGCTTCGTATACTTGGAACGCGTTCGTGACTATTTGATCGAAGGAATAGAAGTGGTGAATAATAAAGAAATTAAATAATTGAAGAATTTGCTCTGTTAATAAAATTAAATTCGCGGAAGCGATCGATGAACCTCTTTCGTTGCGATCGAAAGCAACCGATATAAACAACCATCCGGCATCGAGCCGTTCGATTCGGTTCTTGTACCACGAGACTTTTCAAGTGTCGAATAATCAAGTTATCAAGCCGATCTTCATTTACCAGATACTCGGATGTCATTAAGCGATCTTGCCAATCAATTATAGCTAAGTACGTTCGCCGGTGTACGATCGGTCGCGATTCGACGCGCAGGTAAATCGATTCGAGACCAGAGAGGTTAATAATAAAGCAATCGATGAAGAAACGGCGCTGTTTCATCTATGGAACCGACAGAAGCATCGTCAAATTCCACGAGCAGAACAAGATAGTTAGGGGATGGTTGTGGAAGAACGCAAGAACTCCGTACGTGCTGGGACGTATTTCATTCCCTCTTGAACCGATGCATACGCAGAAACGCGTTCATTATTTCAGCTGGTTCAACGTGAAAAATTCTGTCATGGGACCTTCACGAGTAGAAAAACGAAGCGGAGGTAGAAGATCCAAGCGATTGTCGTCAATAAAGAGACAATTTGAAGAAGAGTGCTGATGAGATTAATGATTACAGGAGAAGAAGTCTTTGTTCCTTATGTAGGACTACTTTTTTTAAAATAATGGCAAGGTTTTCTGGGATTATAGAATTTATAAATCAGATCTTATTAGTAGCGATTAATCATTGTTTATATCAATCGTTTTTAAAGATAGAATTAATATAAATATAAAAATGCGTTAGATAGTAAAATGATTGCCGAGTCTAAAATGTTAGTTACACGGATAACTAATAAATTCATCTCTGTTAATTAATAGACTAATAAGCAATTTAAGACGATATCACGTTTGTCAAATGAAAGAATTTCTCAATTTCTAGATTTCAAAGATGATAATAGAATATTTAAAAATTAATCTTCCTAATGAAATTAAATAAACTTTCAGAAATTCAAACTACGATGTTAATATGAAACGTGAGGCAATTAATTATCAATTGAAGCGATCGGGAAGAAAAGAATTCGGACGTGTAGTCGGTTTTAGTAATCCGCGAATCTTGAGAAATGATAGGCTCGTCTCGCGATTGGATTTTACATAACCAGCATGGCTTCAGCAAATAAACGAACCGAAGACCTTTTATGCAGCGAACGCGAGAATGATTATCAGACGTTGCGTCTCTCTTACATCGCCCTCATCTGCGAATGCGGGCACGTTGCCTCTGCCGGAGTTATAACTAATTGTTAGACGTCCTTCGAATAATTGCCACGTGCACTCGAAATCTTTTCCATGGAATCTCGACTTTCAATTACCGCCCATTATAAAACCGCCCTTCCTTCCCCCCATGCGCGCCTTTTAAATCCATTCTAATGAGTTCTGACGCGATTAAGAAGTGGGATCGGTTCGCTCGAACACAATACTAGATCCTCTGAAATAATTGAAGCAGTTTTCATTTTTCATTGAACGCGTCAAATCGACGCGATATCGAAATCGGAACCCCATCAGAATTAGTATCTTAATATAACAAAATTAAACTATCCACTAAAGTCAAATTACAAAATATTGGAAAAGACGTGCTTGGAATTTTTTTCTAAATTTCCTTATCACCAAACTCACGAAACCAGCGATACAATTTAAATGGACAAGACCAAATAAATTTGATTAAGAAGCCAACTATCTCTTGTGCTCTATCTCCGGAAAATCCGATTCTATATAAAGCTCTGGCTTGAAAAATAACAATGTACTACGGTATATTCCATTCTATTTATTCGTGGAAGACGTCACCGAGCTCCCGGTTCCTCCGCAATCATCAATGATTTGTATATCTGCATCGTGGTAACATAATTGCACGTATCATATTGTAGGATGTCACGGGCGAAAATGACAATATATGCATATCCTGCAATTGTTACGCGGTTCGCATCTAAACAGTTACGTTGTCGTTGGGACTAAATTAGGGAACGGTTCCCCACGAGGATTATCATCCCCCGACATGCGAGACGCGCGAGGGTCTCCACTATATGTGTATACATGGAGTATGTGTAAGCGTGGAGTGACGGGACGCTTACGCGGTGTATATCGACGCTAAATTGCACGGCGTTCGCGAACGTGTCACGGCCGACCGGCATGTGTTTGACTGACGGACAGATTCTAGCCGGACAGGACGGCGACACTGTTCCTTTTTCGACCATACGCTTCGAAGAATTCGATGGGAATTCGACGAACGATCGGGGAATCGCTCGATCGAGACCTGCTGAACGTAAAGAAAAATTGTATCGATCGCGAAGGTTTCCTTTATGGAAAGGTTTTTTTGATCGCCGTAATTGAGAAGCATGCGTTGTTTTTAAGAGCGTGAGATGGACGTGAATTTTGAAGACTGAATTTATCATCGGATCGCGGTCACTTGGATGGGAATTTATCGGAATTCAATTGAATTAATTAGATGTTAATACATCGTTGGTATATTATAAACGCACTGTGAGAGAATTTTATTCCTCTGTAAAAATAGACGTAGATTCCTCTGTAAATGATTGGTGGATTGCTCGATCGAGAGATTCGACTGTCTGTTCTACTGTTTTGTTTTATAGACAGTTGTTATCGTCTCCTATTTTTATGAAATCTCTAATAATCTTCTCTGAAAAACTCAACTCGGAGAACTTCACAATTTTTAATTAAGAGCGTATTAATTGTCTAATGTTTCATATGTATCTGTGAATTTCATCTTCTTAGATCTCGACCATCAATCCAAAGCGTTCGTTTTGCATAAAACGAACAAGAATAAAGATCGGTTCTGACACGGTCTTGCCAATCAGTCATTGGAAGCATGACTCATTACACAAACCAATCTTCGACGCTAAAAAACGCATTATCTATATCTGTTATCAACGATCGCATTGTGCAGTCATTGCACCGTCTATCTTTCTCTTGCTTTGCCCTTACCATCTCCCATATGTGCTCTTCAAATAATGACACGTTGTTCCCAAGGAAAATTGCGGCTGTTCTTACAAAACAGGTTACCTAGCGCGAATCCCTACGTAGACGGTACACCCGGTACATGCACGCCAGCTAATGGTATATGAATAATTGAATATCCGCCCTATCCGACACGTATCTATGAACGGTGGGTACATCGCTCCACTGTGTACTCGATAACGGGTGTCCAGTTGCGATTTCAGCTTAATTTTCACCCGAAAATGTTAATACGATGTTTCAAAGTTCTTATAGGATTAATTTTTTTATTCGTTAATTTTGGCAAATTGACTTTCTCTTTTTTTGAACAATGGAGGTTGTTATAGTAAGAATTGGAGAAGTTGAAGCGAAATCTGACTGAGAATGATAACTAGATGAAGATTTGTCGATTAAACGCAATGTCAACTTTACATTGTATGTAAAGGAATTAGAGAATTAGTAAAAAGTTAAAAGGGCAGATCCAAACTGGGACTTGGTTCAAGTAAATACTACAATAAACACATTTTTCGACGTTAAACGCATTCGATGCAGTTTTACATCTCCTCATAAACGAATACACCGAAACTTTCCAACCAACCGACCATAAATCCTACTAACGAAAGAAACTATTGAAAAAATCAAACTTGTACGTGAGAAACTCTAAAGCTTGCAAAAACAAAGCTGTTCATTTTAGTTACCGTCGTCCCAAACTTTCACTTATCGAAACGAACCTTTTGCAGATAAACAAAGAAAGCTCTTTATACCTAAACGAGAGAAAGCTCGAAGGAACCACGGGAGTCAAAGATCCTTGATGGCGTGAAAATGCAGGCCGGCGTGTCCACCGCCCACGTGACACGTACAGAGTTTCGGTTCTTTCTCTCTCCAAGGGATGAATGGACGAAGATAATCCTATTTCGAAGGTGGGACGTGAGGAATGTTCTGGTTTCCTGTGTTCCGTAGGGTTGCAACTACGAGAGAGAAGCTCCCTTATCGGAACGTGGGATCGCTCGGTTAGGGTCGCCTACGCCCGACCGAACTTCCTCGTTCGACCGCGAAGATACCTATCGTGGCCGTGATCCGATTAATTAATTCGTAGGATTAATTGCCCGGTCTTTATCTCGATGGATCTTCGCCGTCTGTTCGAGCATTATGCAGACATCGAGAGAGCCGGACAAGACGAGAAGGCGAGACACGGGAGGAGAAGAACGAGAAGAGAGATAGAGATAGAGAGAATGAGAGAGGAGCTCGAAGGTCGCGTGGGAGGTTCCACCGGGGGACACGGTCATCTGGAGCACGACACGGAGAAACCGAAGGCGATATGGAGCGCCCTGCAACCACCCACGCCAACTTGCAAATTCGTAGCGTCAAGGTGCGCCACTGCGGCCGCGTAGGTGGTGGACTTGGGCCTTCTTCGGCGACAGAACATTGCTTCGCATCTGTAGTCCTACGCCATGTTTCGAACCTTCGTAGAAACGTGGTTTATGAAGCTTTCTTTAAGGCGTTAATGAAGAGGAGAGTGAAAGGGTGAGCAGAAGAGTGGTATGAATTCTTAATGGATTTAGGAGACGAATGACTTCTTTGAATTTGAGATAAAAATTTACGAAACTATGACGGGACTATTAATCTCATATTAAATATTACGTATTTCTAGAAAGTTTTCCATATTTTAATACGTATTTTACGTATTTGAAATGCAGTATCGCTGATATTCTATTAGTTTCGTAACACAATCGTGGTGCTCCACCTCGATCGCGGATCGCTGGATTGTAAAAATTAACGCAACTGCTGCGGTTGTATCTTATAAGAAATCTTTGAAACACATCTGATTTTAATAGCAGCGGTAGTAGCTTTTCTCTGCTTTCACTACTATCCGTGGCCTACCGCTGTATTTCAAAATGTAAGAAACTTCGTGGTCAGGCTACGAATTAGAAAAATGACTATGGCTATTTCTAAATCGAATCAATCTCTGCAACCGCATCGAAGGTGCCAGAATACGTCATTTCTCAAACGTACAACCACGCCTTTCAAATTTCTAATCTCATTCCTTAAATGCAGCAAAAATTTAAACTACAAGAAAGACGATTCTCTGCCGTAACTGTATAAAAGCTTAAGAGTTGAGACAAATCTCTATTCCATTTCTTCAATCGTATTCACAAAAATACAAATCTGCATAAAAATCCACCAGCTACTCATCCTCTACTTATCCTTAAATCTTCCATCTACCTTCTTTTCTCTCATTTTTCAACCAAAATTCCTATGCACTCTCGAAGATACAGCAATCCTATAGCGCAACGTTTCCTTTGCCAAATCCTCATTCGTTCAAAAACAAGGTATTTGGCTTTACTATTTTCCATTGAATGATCTTGCGTTTCCTCAGTTCGGAGAAATTTCCTTGAACGTGCAGGTGTTCCTCCATGGAGACTGCCCGGCTTTTTCGATAACGCGATCGAGAAGGTGCGCAGGTCATTCTGCCAGGTGCTGTCGGTCGTTGGTGAAGACGCTGTGCCGCTGACTGGTCGCGGTCATTGTTGTCTCGTTCACTAAATACTCTAGTAGTATCCGTGTGTTTCGTCCTACGACCATGTTCCAACCTCCCATTGTGGCTGGTCCCCCGCGGCTCTAAACGGAGACACGCGGAACGCGACGCATACTATTCTTTTCAATAGCGTAAAGATGAATCCCACCCATTTCCTGGAAGGAATCGATCGAGCCTGATTTTTTCGTATTGTTCGGGAACGAACCGCGGGATGTATTCGCTCGGGGATTGTCCAAAGAAGATCCCATTGTGCCAACGAACAGGAGTTTTCAGATTTTTCTATAACTCTTGCTGCCGTTCCTGGAACCGTTTCCCTGATTCCATGGCTTTCGTCCATTTCCTACCTTCTTTCTCTGTTCTTTGCTCTTTCAACTCTTGATGTGTTTTGGTTACTATAATGCAGTGGGTAGATTCTTTTTTGGATGCAAAAAGGTTTGGATCGATAAAGTCTTTCGTCAATTTTGCTTTGGTTTTCATATTATTATTAAATATATAAATATTATAAACGATCATAATGTATTAAATAATGTGAATTTTTACTGAATCTCGCATTGTGTTAAATGTTCTTTTTTATATGAAAGATAACGCAGGTTTCTATTTTTACTGATTTTATAACGCAGAAATACATTTTTAATAACGAGTCAGTATATGTACTCAAGAGGAGATCTTTCTTCGAATAATTCGATTCTTAACGATCTTTGCACAAAGATAGTGAATCGAAATTGATGAAACTGGTGGGTCGAAGTTGTAAAACGCAACTGGTGGTCAAATCCAGTAACGATAATTCATAGGAAATAAAAGTCTATTATACGTGAGAATCGTGATCTTCTCGGTCAGTTTCCTCAACGATCTTTGTGATTTTTCTCTTCTCAGTATAGGTAAAGGCAGGACACACCTGCGCAGGTTTTGTCGTCTAACAAAAAACATCGTGTTTCTCTCTTGGGTCGTGCCTTGAATTCAAACACAGTCGCCAGATTTCCAGTAAAACTTGGAAAATTTCGAGTATCGAATAGACAGAGGGGCCCGACATGAACCGCTATTTTGAGGATTTTCCTTTCTCTTTTTTCCTTCTGAAGAGATATACGAGTATTTCGCACTAACTTTCACTGTTAAAGATTCGCAAAAACGTTCCTTGATGTTGATTATTCGTGATATCACAATTTTAACAACATCTTCTCTTTTAAAAATGAAATATTTGGGAAAGATGAAAGATAAATAAATTTTATCTAGCGAAAGAAACTACTTTTCAATCGATCGAATTCTCTTGTTATTAACGTTATTCTCTTAGAACAGTTTTCCCAATGTTGGAAATTTATTTGTCTCGCTAGTTCGAGCTATTACCCAAAAGAATGGAAAATTTCCAAGGACAGAGAGGATAATGAGGGAACGAAGGAGAACGTTGCAAGATAACAAGACAATTTTAACCTGGAAATCTAGCAAACCTGCAAGTAACAGCCGACATTGAAAAGAGGAACTCTCAAAAGCGAAACTCAACCGGATAATTCAACCGTTTCTTAATGATAGTTCTTAAAACGACCATCGGCAATTAACAGGTAAAGAAGGTAATGAGGAAGAACTTTGAACTATCGAAAAAATACCAAGGAACGAGAGAAACTCGAAGGATAAATTTATCTTAGTCCACGGAGCATTATAACATAAGTAATAGACGTAAGATATTCTGAATATTAGCATAAATCTAGTTTTATTGAGACATAAAGACATAGCATGGAACCTTGTTAAATAATTACGGAAATCGATCAATTATTTACGTCAATCATACATGATTTCTTTTCATATTGATGCAAAACAAGATATAATGTCTGAATATTTTGTTTCCGTTCCTTAGATTTCATATGTCGTATAATAATTTAAATCGTTTCTAACGTGCGCAAATATAATTACTGCATATTTTCTATTTATCTCTTATATCTTACGTCGCATTAATTCGTAATTAATTCGTACTTGAAAAAAGATAACATGTTCTAATCTCTGCAACTTTTGTTCATACTCCTCGTATCTTATTTTCATTGACAGCGATAAATATTGGTACATCTGTTCGTTAAAATTTGTTGTAAAATTCGATGAAATTCCACCTTATTTAAAATAAAATAACTAAAAATTAAAAGCATTTAATTCCTAATATTTGTAGCCATTATATACACACATATACATAATTACCACGGTACACCACTCGTATCCAGTAATAAGAAAGAAATTAACAAGATAAATACCGAACACTAAAATCAAACAATAATCACCTCGTATCAGTTAATTATGTGTAATTATATCGTAGAAGTAAGAGAAGAAAATTTTAACCTCGCACCCTTTATACACGAAGATAGCTGTTAGACACTTGCATGATACGTCGTACATTAAAATCATACCTATAATAATCATCACGCAAGTGCCTAATATTTCCATGAATCGAGAGTGCAAAATCAGAATTTTCCCTTTTGCTTCCACAATGGAATATGTATACCTAGGTAATTGCATAATTCGCATAATTACCACGTTTTCCTCGTCGGTAATTGAATGCTGTGTTAATTGAAATAGGTGCATCCGGTCGAGTGGTGGTTTTGAGAAAAATGACGTTTAACAAAAAGACATCGATTTAACGTAGATCCGAAATATAAAGCGTCGTATCTTCCATTTCAATACGGATACGACTTTCTTATATAATATATATATAGGTAAATTATTTCTGTGTTACCTGGCAGCAGTGACTTGATTTAAGCGAAAGTTAAAGATACGCCGTTTTGACTTGACACGGCAGAACATTCGTAACTATATAATCAGAACCTTTCTTCTCGCCATTAGGACAGGAATCAAGGGGTGAAAGTTTCATCGTTTTGATACTCTGCTCTTACGCTAGATGCTCGCCGTGCAAACGGCCGAAGGTCGCGTTAATAAAATATCGCGCGGGAATCCCCATCAGTGGCGGCGATTACGCGCGCTCGTTGACTGGTTGCATCGAAAACGCGCGTGCCACTTTTATCAGGATTCCTCGGTTCGATTCGTTCCTCCGCTGGATGATTAAACGGGAATGATACTTTAGCTGTCACGCGAAGACTAGCCAGCTCGTAACGTTCGACACCGTACGCTTGACGGACGGCCTTTAAAAATGAACAAACCCAGAAATCCCGTGGAGTGGTGTAATAATCGGTTTCTGCGTCTACGCGTAACACGGTGGCGTGTCTACGACGATTTCCGTCCGAAAGGGAAAGATTTCCACCCTCTGACACGATGGACTCTTTGCACGATGTTATATTTACTAGGTATTTGCTTCGAGAAAAGATTCGTTACGGATGGTCTTCGGTAGATCATTGATATTATTAGACTGCGGATTTCTATTTATTCGTAAAAAGTAGAACTTTACTTTATTTATAAAGATACATAATGCATACAATGTGGAAAAATATATAAAATATCCGAAATGTAGTATTCATCGTAATATTAAAAAGAAAAATGTATATATACAAATCGGCACACTACCGATGATAAATTGTTCATATGTAATTATTAGTTATTATTCCGTTCAATTATCTTTACGAAATTCTACAATTTCTTTTCGTCCCTTTTGATATCTTGCGCTTGGAGGATACGTAGATGGATCTAGGAATTACGTTCCGCGAATGAAAGTGTGTATCGGTTTTTAGTATGTCGAGTGTTCTATGAATTCGAGATAACGTTGAAACAAGTATCAAGTAAAGAAAAATTCTGCTTCCAATGTAATTGCAACAGTCCCTTTGCATTATTCAAGCTTATACCATTTCTCCATCTGGAAGCCCATTTGCGAAAAGGTATGACTAATTTTCTAGAAAAATTGAGGAAGTCAGAAGCTATTGTTCTTGGAAGAGAAAGTACGAAAACATTCTTCGTTTTATATCTTTCTTTACGCCACGGTTCAGGAAAAATCAGGAAAGGTTAGCATCGTTGGTGAGCAACGAAGTGTAATTAATCTCAACGTGTCTTGTAAGTAACAGGTGAACGTACTTTTATCTTTTCGATCGTCTTTAGCCTAACGCAGCCAATTGTCCCCGATCTAGTTAATAAATCTATATTCATAAGGAAGTTTCTGAATTAACTTGTATATGACACGTTAAACGTATCCAAACATCGGAATAGTATCAGAAAGAAAGTTCATGCTGTGTTCCTACTTTCTAAGGAATAACGGTAGGAAAATCGCGTTCTGTATAATTCGACCATAACTCTTTGTGAAAGAGGCCACAGTGTTATAAATTTCTGATTGAACAATTTGCGCGAAGTAGACAACTTGCTACTAGATACGATTAAATACGAAGGATTATAATTTGTAGTTATGCTGATCGTTAAATACAATTAGATAACGTGCATTCGCAGGTCCAAAATTAAATTACTTTATGTTTAGAAATGAATTAATTAAGTAAAATAATTTTTTGAAATTCCTTGTATTATGGATATCTAATATTATTACGATAATTGTTTCATTCGATTCGCAGTTGTAAATCTTTCTCGCATGTTATAATACAGATATGGAGTAATAAAATCGACTTTACGGTATTTAAACAAGAAATATCTTTGCCTCTTCTTAGAAGACATATCAGTTTCGATTTCTTCATACGATAATGATTAACTACCGTTGCAAGAGAAAAAGAAAATTATGTTACGATTATAAATTTAATCTTTCTATGAAAACTTCAACGCCCGTCAACATCTCACAAAATAAACAACCCTTGTGTCAAGAAACCGACGTTTAACACACTTTATTATATCGATGTATGTATATGATTTAAATCAGCGGTATAAATCGAAATCAATAAAATAGCGATCGTAGATATCAAAAATAACTTAAATGTCAATCGCGGCGATTGAAAAACAAATAGAACGGCGGTTACATTGAAACGAAACTGACTAAAATGACGGCCGATGGTATTCGAGACGAATAAAATGGCGATCTGAAATATGTTAAATGCCAATTACCGTGACATAAAATAATTAAACTGGCGTTCACGCTGATAAGAAGTAATGAAAACAACCGTCGTGGTAATTCGAAATAAATGAAAATAAGAGCATGAAAATAAGGATATGAGGAAAAGACTAAAAAAAAAAAAAAAAAGATAAGGAACAAGGCAAGAACAAACATATATGCGATCTGGTAATTAAGAGGAGCAAAAGTACCGAGGAAATTCTTGTGGCGATTAAGAACGAAAGGGCTGTATATTAAGAACGTGACACCGACCACGACAAAAGTCAGCTAATGATTCATGTGAACCCCGAACGGTAGAACGAGCTAAAAGACCGATCTCGTTTCGCCGCTACGATTGATCGATTTCATGCATAAGGTAGCTCAGAACTGGTTCTGTGTTTTCAGCATGCACCACGTAAGCGTGTACGTTCAGTTAAAGCCGCATTCTAAATTCCTTGTTCCCTGAATCAGTCAAACTCGATCTCTTCCTCTTTTCACTTTGTAGCAAACCTCTGATGGAAGTCGAACGTAACCGAGGAACGAACACGATGATCAATTTTGACGACAAACTGGTGACAACGTTTTATCGTTGATTTAATTATATAGTACCGTAGAAAGGGAATTTTAAGAAGTAACAGTTATGAAAAAGAAAAATACATAGTGTTATAAAATCAAACTACATTTGACAAATTATCATTGACAACAATGAATAGACATGGTACACACTGTGGTATATGTCTGAATAGATGACTGTTGCTAACGTGGTTAAAATGTCTATAGTACAAAAGATATAAATACTAATATCGTAAAAGTGCCAATTTTAAACTTTCTTCTGTCAGCTACTATAATTAAGGTAGGAACTGTAATATCAGACTGCTCTAGAAACTATCGCATATATGAGCGCTTTAAATTATTATTGGGAATGAAAGAACAACGAAAGGGCAAATAAACCAAAAATATCTTTAAAAATCTATAAAAAAAACCTCTTGTATCGTACATATTGGAATTCGTTTAGTCATATTAAACTGTTCAAAAATAACTAGAAACAAGGCGAACAAAGCTACATACAACATTTTCTAGTTATTGAATTGATCGAGGCTAACGGTAGATGATTAACATTCTTCTTGGTTGATCTATGAAAAAAATAAGTCTTATTCTTCGTTTGCTTAATCGTAATGACACGATTGCAGTGAGTTAGAGAGGTTATACAAGATTTATACAAGATACGTATACGTATAGAATCGGTGTGACTCTCTCTCTAAGAATGGACAGTTAGATCGTCCACTTAAACGTACGTCCACTTCGTCCGATAATTTACATTTTGCACCCGTTCGCCGACATCCGCGAGTGATTAGGATAACAATATTTCACGGCGAGACGTACAACGTAAACGACATGCTTTAAATCCGTCCGAAACGCGATCGGTGTCGATATTTCAGCGCGGTTGGACGTGTCGCGGATCTAGCCGAGTGGGTCGTATCGGCGATCGAACGTTACGCATGAAATCGCAAATGACCTCGCGTTCGCTGGCAAAAAAAAAACTCCAGCAATTCACGTAGTGTCGTGCGCGTAAATGAGCCATGGTTTCAAATTAGAGGAACTTCTAATAAAGCCGCAATCGGCACGTCAGGGAACAGTTTCCAAGTTTCCAGTTTCCACAAAGATATTGATACAATAACGATATTTTAAATAGAACGGAAGGAACAAAGTCAGTGAAAGTAACACTTCAGAGATGTTCTGTCTTCGAAATGGTAGATTTTAATCCAGAAGAGCGGTACGATTCTCAGCCTCCGTAAATGTCACTGTATCACGATGTTCGTCCATAAGTGGAAAAAGATAAAGAGGAAAAGAAAAGAAAAAAAAAAAAAAACAGAAAGAAACGCCGGATTGCGACAATAGCAGTGTAACGCCCATTCGACGACGAGCACATATTTAATTAAACAATCGTTTAACCGGTTTTCCTGTCTTGCCGCGGCGTTTCCAATAAATAATCGTGGACCGATCGACGACCTCGATCCCGTAAAGACCGATCGTGATGAAAATCGGCCAGTGATTCATGCAAACGTCGACACCGGGCAGAAGATCGACCGTTCCACCATCACTCACCGATCTTGTACACGGAGGGACGCGATTGGCGGGTTTTGAAGCGCGGGCGCCACGCAAAAAGTCGCTGGAAACCGGTCGTATATATACGCGATATGGACCTTTGTGGAAGCGTACATGTTCGATCGGCGACACGTTGCAGGCTCCTAGTGTTTTAAATCACCGACAGACACCTCAAGGCTGTCGATTGAACTCGCTGGGCGTCACTTCCACTGGATTCATCGTCGGTGCAAAAGAAGTCAGCAGAAGAGAGAAAGACCGATGAGAACCGCTCGTTTTCGATCGATCGACCGTAGAAATCTCGACGCTGGTCAGAGACAATGATAGCAACGGTTAAGGCTGTTCCCTCTTGGTACAGCAAGCTGTTACGATAAATTGTCAGCCAAACGTGGCGAATACGTAGATCGCGTTTAATTAACAGTGACGGAAACTGTTTTTAATATTTTGTTATTTTACGGAGTATTAAAATTGAACATTGAAATCGTGTGTTTGTCTTTTGAGGAGATAATGGAAGGTAATAAGGTAGAGATGTTAAATTAGGCTCACAAGGATAAGTGAATGAACGAATGAGAGCTGACGTCTGACGTGTGGTTATGAAGAAACATCGGATAAAAAGGAGATAAACAGTTATCATCGAGTGGCTGAACAGCGAGCGAAGCCTTGTAAATCATGTTGTAGCGACTTGATTTAATTATGTACGTTGAACAACGTTTTCAATTGCGATGGAAATATTCCTGTGACTATGAGTGCGACATTTTTGTAGAACGGATATTTTTTTATTAGAATTCTTCGACATACGTTCTGTGATATCAGAGATCTATCGCTGAAATGACAGAATAGTTTAATTCCTGAATTTGTTGTATTACTTCAATAAGTAAGTAGTTGAGTTTGTTCTACACAACCATCACAAATCGTACGTTGATAAATCGTTAAAAAGAGGACATATCAATTACTCTGGATTGACAAGTTTATTAAAGAATAAACCATTAAACTATACACAACTTATTATATACTTAACTCCCTTTATTTTAGACAGAGTTACAATCGATACAATTTTACATATATTTTATAGAAAAATGAAGAACTAATAATAAGTATAAAACAATAATACGATGTAGGTAGCAAGTAGATGAAACAAAACTTCAACTTTTATGAATATCGCGTGATGTTATAAAAGATTATGCAATAGAAATGATCGAACTTCAATACAATCGACTGAAAGGCAAAGAGAGAATTACAAAGCCGTCTGAATTTTAATAACGAGCCACAGTCGTGCAATGAAATTAAGCCAGTCGCGTATCGATTAAAATGCGACTTGTAAACCAGCGTCTCGAGGCAAGTTCATAGAGAAATTTAAATGAAAGTTTACGTCGGGAAATCGAGTTGTGACATAAGATATGTCATTGGATTTGTCCGAGCGACAGTAACGCCAAAGGCTTTGTCGATAAAGCGAAATAATTAATGCTACGAAGCCGTTCGATTTGTTTCGATCAATAAAAAAAGCTTCCATTAATATCACTCTATTCTTACGTAAAACGAATTATACCTCCATTTCCACTTAATACAGTTCGATTATCTCGTCTACTAAAGAATTCGATTAATTTAAACGATAATTAATAATAATAGATAAATATCAGATATATGTAACGGTGAGATGATATATCACATAAAATAATTGCGATGATAGCGAATAATAACAGACGTTTTAAGAATTATACGAAAAACGTTTCCCTCGAATTAACCAAGCCGATCGAAACGATGGCGAACAACGCTCTAGCAACGCGTAATCATACATTTCTTCTTTCATTAACTTTCTCGTGCTCCACGCTACCATTTCTTTCACAGTCGGCTCTTTTAATTCCAACGTTGCGCGAAACGACTATAACTCTGTTCCGTATAAATGTAACAAATTTACAATGTGCAAAGCAAGTGGAATTATTTTATCGATCTCGAAACCTCGTGCTACGTTAGTTCAACGAAAACTTTCCTGTGTTAAATAAATTATATTCCCTTCGTTGTTAATTCTCCACCGCTGTTTCTTAAATTAAATGGAATTTAAACGTAGTGATCATCAAATAAACGAATAAAACGGATATTCCGTGAAATACTATTTTAAAACCTAATATCAAAATGAAATTATTGATCGATGTTTCGTATTGATCCTGTCTACTGTCTAAAAATACACATGTTCGATAATAATAAATCAATGCATGTACATTATTAGATCACAGATATTTATACGAATTCGTACCAAAGAAATAGACCTAACCCGACACAAGTAGAAATTTCTTTCACACCTCGAATATTATAATACATATTTCACTTCGGATATTTTGTATAGTTCCACGTATTGACCGTATTCTCTGTATATTTCTGCACGTTCAAACTTCTCACAAATATCTGAATATCCACGGACTGTTAATTATTTCCATCGCAACGAATCTACATCGATCGTTCCTCTTCTGTCACGATGCGAAAACGAGGAAGCGCTATCCTACATCCGCTTCGGCTAGACTCTTCTCACCGTCAGCTCAAGAATCTGCCGCGACGTCCTCCGCGGCGCGCGGCAGTTCCTTCACGGCTTCGACCTTTACATTCGTACAGCATGTCGAACCAATCTGGTCGCGACATCACGCGCCAAATATGCGAGGTGTGGCGGGAGAACGATGGAGAAAGAGAGACGGGGAAAGAAAGGTAAGAAAAGAGAGAAAGAGCGGGAGCAAGCAGCGCCCACACCGAATTCATGCTACGTCATTAAGTCACAGCACAGGAGGTCGCTGTCTTTGGACAAGGTTGTCGCCAAAAGTTCCAACATTTTGTTCCCATTGGTCCGATGTTTAAAATATGATAAAAGGGATCTATAAACGAACTCATTAGAAATATAATATCGCGCGTAGGAAAGAAATCTGTTCTTATAATTGTATGCAGACTGCTATAGATTGAGATACCACTGCGCCCTTTAGCATATTTATGCAGTCGACATTTAAAGTAGATGTAAAGAAGACGATTGTGACTATACTTGATGTACGTATATCGCACTGATGTCAATATATTGTAGTAACATATATATTTATACATCTTACTGCCTTAACCATGCGAAATCAATGATCAGTAATAATTATTAGATCAGTATGCATAAAAGATAACGAGAAGCTGTTGACATCGACGAAGAATATTTGAATAGTTGAATTAATTAAAAACTAATCGCTTTAATTAAAAAAAGAAAAATACGACGATACCTTCCATTCGTAAAAGCACGGAGTTCTTTTTCTTTCTATGTTTTAATGCTTTTGCAATATTTGCTTTGAAATTTCGCACTTCTTCGTAGAATCTACATATCGTATAGACACTTCAAAGAACTAGCAACGAATTCTCTTCCGTTTTACAATCCAAACGCGTTAAAGTAAGTAGATCATAAATATTTACACATTGCTCGATCTCCTTTCTAAATCAATTCCATTCACCCAGAAACACGATTTCTAAAAATTAATTTTCCATGGCTATCGAAAAAAGAGAAAAGCCACGTTACTCTGCCTCGGGAACACTCGTCGGAAATCAAAAACTAACCTGTTCATCTAACAACGTTAAAATCCGCAAACATCGGTCACAGCAAAAACGCTCCGACTATATTCTCACACCCTTTCTAACAGGTTGCCGAAAAATATTCTAGGTTCACGTGATTCGTTAAAGAAACTCGATGGATCGATCGACGAGCGAAAAGGGCGAACGTTGGACGATTACGACGATGGATCGAGCGAGCATCGTGAATCCTAGCAGAAGGGAAAAATCACGGGACTTCGATCGCTGGAGGGGTTGGCAGAACGAGCGCAATGCAAAACGTGCCAGACCAGTTGTGACATGGAAGGGGCCCCAATGGCTATCTACTGGCCGGACACATCTTATCCACGATCTGATCTCTCACCCTGTTACGAACCAACACGCCGGGGCCACGACCCGCGATGTTCGTTTCAAGCATTTTTATCCCCGCGCCAATAACAAAGCCGTAAATGTTATAGATACAGATAAGGGAGAGCCGAAGCACCGATTCGACCTTACTTCCTTGTTTTTTCTTTTTTTTTTCTCTCCAGCTTCTTTGCGCTTTTTTTTTTTTTTTTTGTTTCATCGGTGAAAAAGGGTCGAGACGCTAGACAAGATGGCTCTGAGACGAAAATTAATTCATGAAAGCAGACTTGCTCTTCTCCTTTGTGATAGCCTGTGGCTTTATTCTAGATGGAGGATTTAGATGAAACCAAAGATTGTTATTGCGTTACAACGTGAAGGAATCGATTCGAATATCGATTTAGGATATTTTTCATGGGAAAGTAATTGGACGATGAAATGTAGTTTTACTCGGTTAGTGGGATAGAGCGTTAAATCTTGACTAAACGTTTGAAATGTTGATGAAGTTTTTAGTTGTTATTATTGATCGCGTAATCGATGGTAATCGATCGAAGATAAAATGCGATAGTGAATCTTCGTGTGTAAAATTGTATCGAAAAGTACATTGTCGCGTAATTCCTGAAATCTACAAATTTCGCCAAAACTTTTAATGTACACAATTTTACTAATCTTTCTCCTACAACGTTGAAAATAGATGAATAATTCTTAAGAAGCGTACATTATACAAATATAAAGAGCCTTCTTTTCGCAGAATAATTCCTTTTTTATCTGCGACAAAGATCAGTCTGCAGACGGTCGGAATAACACCTCGATGCTTTGAACAAAACGATTCCGTGGAATTATAGTCTAGTCATCGAGATCCACACAGCAGAACCACGAAACTCGTCAGGACACCTGTAAAAGTGCAAGCGGTCCCCTAAGAGCTACCAAGAAAAAGAGTAGCGACAGTCCGCCTAATGAATGCACGGGCACATCCGATACCGTCGTAGCAAATTAATCCGTCGGACTAACGAATCAACTTATTTGAATATCCTCCTCCCCTCTAGTCTCGATACTCAGCCTCGTCAGTGCCTTTGTGAGTTGTCTCGTCTTCGACCATGACCAGTGATGGATAAATAATTATTTACAGAAGATAATGCAACAAAGTGGTAAACAGATGTATCGGTGACGAGATAGAAACGATGTAGCAATTTTTTTAATAATTTCGATCGATAGAATCAAGTTGCTACAACGAAAGTAGATTCTTATTTTTTTTTTTTTGCTGATTATACATTTATAACAAGAATGGCGATTTGTCCTTTTTAACGCGTGTCAGATTTGTATGCGTTTTTTAAGGGGAATCTGCTTATAGTTTAACGCATATCTTAACATTATTTTTATTTTTGTATTATTGATATAACTTTGTTTTATGCTATAACTAGAGATGTATTTAAAAAAAGAAAAACCATTCGTTATTTAATACAAAATGTCAACGTATCGTTTAACGTTTCTGTAAATTGGAAAAAGTAATAAGAATAAAAATACATTTCCTCGGGTTTAAAGATCGATAATTGTTTCTAAAGTACAGAAAAATGTTACAAGATTGTTAAGTTCCGGTCTTAACAGGGGAAATGGAATAAAATCGTTGATTGAACGTACAAAAGTGAAATTGAATAATATAGCAAAGACATGATTTATAGAAGGACAGACGTATTCTGAAGTTAACGCAGCGAAAAAAGCTACATAGAAGTATTTCTAAACAGTTGGGAAAGAAATGAAAACGCACATAAGTGAGTACATAAGTGAAAATAGACGCGAGAACTTGAAGTTAACGACGTGGATAAGGGAATTGTAGCTTGTTGCATGATGAAGCAATAGAACCGGCAACCGTACCTTTTTGTTCGACGAGATAATTGCAGGGAAAACGGGGAATTGCGTTTCATTGTTTGATGAAGTAATTGCAACGAGTTTGCGAGACTTTGTCGAACTGTTTGGTAAAGCAACCGCAAGGAAAACGTAAAACGTTTAGACGGCTGCGTGTGTGGGTAAGTATATACGTGGATTATTGAAGTTAGATTTTCCAATTATAGTATGCACTAACTTTAGACTAGAACCTAATACCTCAATCTGTTTAATAAATATACTACAGCCAACTGTATCACACAACTATACATTTTGACAACAAAATAATTAATCGTATATTATTGCCAATATACGTAGATTACAAGTATAGATATAGAGATAATATTTCATAGATAGCGATGATTAAAAAATCCTAAATCGATTAACACAGTTGATGTCTAAATAACTTTACGCTAATGTTCAACAGAAAGAAGGACAATACCATCGTTAACTAATAAGGATTCTATTAAGTGTAACATCATATGTAGACGTAATCGAGAACGACAAATAAAAAATTCCAAAACAATTAAGCATATAAAACACTCGTATATCCAATCTATACTTTAATCTATACTTTTTACAAAAAAATGGTAGAATATTATGACTGATTAATGGGAATATAATAACAAGTTCTTTATTTCCAAGTTCCTTACAATAGCCATATATCTATGGTTGTAATTAATTCTAATCAACTTCCATTTACTCACATCCTGTAAGAAATTGCAGTTTCAATAATCGACGTAGTTTCAAAGAGCCCTCTGTACCGGCTCCCTATCGTTCGGCTGTTCTTTTCTCTCCTCTTGCGACCACTACCCTCCGATGCATCTTTTTCCTTCTCTCTGATGATTTTAATCTCTGGTAATCCTCCTTAGCGCATGTACGCGAGCACACCCTCGGCGCGCATCCGTGCGCTGCGCTCCCGATGCCTGCGCACAATGGTCCCTGATTGCGGATTAAGGATTAGGAGACAAAAGCAGCGAAGCTCAGAGCTTCGACCGTCTTCGACAAACAAATGGGATCGACTTCGATTAGGTTTCTACCATGGACACGTCGTTCGCCAACCAAATGCGGATCAAGCTATATGTCTCGCGTCTCTGATGTCTTGATTAGTTTGATTTAGGGACCAATTTCGTTTGCAACTGTCTCTTAGATTGTTTTAGATTGCTCCTTCGATGCTTGCTTGTTCATTGATTTATTTCCTCTCGTACGTGGAGCATTAATTATATATGTATCAATTTATGGGATCATGAGAAATTAAAATTTATTAAAGGAGTTAGAATTCTTTCGACGATGCGCAAATTTTTCAATTCGCAAGAGAAATTGATTTATTTCAATTGTTCATTGTGATGATTTAGATACAACGAAGAGAAATGTGTATACAAAAGTTTGTTTGAAAGAAATTTAACAGTAGCTTCTTCTCTTAAAAATTCTCTCAAATATTAATATTCTAAACGCCTGATGGATACTTTTGTACTTGCATAAGTAACGACCTTCCATTCTATCCGAATTCTATAATATGAAAGGGAAAGCGAGTAAATTGAGGTAACATTAATAAGCGTGTATGAATTCGATTTACGTTAAAATACATGGACAAACAAAGCTTTGCGAATGATGATAATAATTTTTAACATTATATATATAATAGTGCCGTGTATCCTTCTTCACCTTTGTATCAAAAAGGAACATATGTAAAATATTTGGCTACCAAAAAGCAAATTAAACGCGTATTGCGACAAGTTCCTGTTTTAATCGTAATTTAAATTTGCAGAACAAAAAAAAAGGACACGACCGTTTTGATGAACGATGCTTCTCACAAATGCCTTCGCGCCTAGGTGATTGGCACCCAAAGTTGGTCATAATGGAGTCGAATTTGAATGCCGTCGGCGTATTGCGTTGGAAGATTTTGTATTCAGTTTGTGGCTTAAACAGAACCTTAATCTGTGCCTTACACATGCTCAAAATATTTTGGAGGTTCGATAGGCTTAACTTTCTCGCGGTGATTAAGTCGATGTAGCATTAAACAATTTTAATTACTTTCGACGACCTTAATCTTAAATCCTGGAACTCGCGTCCTTAGGTTTTTTTTAGCCGTTGTAGCCACCTTGAATTACGTAACATGTACCTGATTCATCTAATTACTGTCCTGTAAAAACTACATCATAATAATATATAATACACCTAATAAATGCTAAGAAAATAAGGAGTAATTATCAAGCGATCGATACAGTAGAATAATGATAAAAGAATTCTTATTCCGGATACATTTATTAAAATACGTTTAATATTCTATACGACTGAAGATACCTTTACACATGGGGAAAGGAATTATAAGGAAACAATTAATTAAATGCAATTTCTTGCTTTGATTTAAAAACCAGAGATTTAACGATCGTGAAACTCCTAGCAATTAAATGCACTGCTAATAAAAAAAAAAGATTTAATGAGAAGTAATGAAGAAAGATTAAAAAGATACAACAACATGGCGTCATAGAAGATTAATATTCAATTATATCGGATAATTGAATAACGTACACGATATTATTCAATCGACGTACTGCTTGTCATACGAAAAATAATCAATTTCCATTCGTTGAATACAACAAACTCAAAAAATTTCCCATTCACCTGACCAAATTCAACCCAAAGTCAAACTCTCCGGCGTCGTTCTGAGGTGGATTAAACGTGTAGGTTTGTTTTATAAAGAAACGAGTGAATGAATTCGTAATAGTCAGTTATATTAAAATCAGTATACGTACAAGAGGTAGTGTATTCCAGTTATAATCGTCGCTCGCTCAATGCTATTATGCCGATCGCAGAAAGGATAAGAATATTCTCCTAGGAACTACGTTCATGCATTTATATCGACAGAGGTTACCACAAAAAGTTAACCTTCTTACGTAACTCCGGTTGATGATTACAAGAAACTACAATAACAATCTGTCGCGAATTCGTTTGCCTGTAGACCTTGTAAACCAAAACAATCGTTGGTATTCAAAGACACAATAATACGAGTCTCTCCCTGATTCGAATATTCCATTGACTTTTTCTACGCTCATGCGGCGCTACAGCTCCCGAGAATCATCTCTCGGCGAAAGCAACGTATCTCCGAACACAATCGCATCGTTAACGAAACATGGAAATAATTTTTCCCCAAGGGAGGCCCGTGGTCAGGCCCGTATAAATTGCTCGCGTCCGGCTGCCGGATATCCGAGATTGCAAGACATTTATTAGACGAGCTCGGGCGACCGCTCGAACGGGCCAACTTCAATTTAGCCGGTGGTACACGTGGACGAGCGCAACACGCCGGGACAAGGAGCACACGTGGCTCGTATAACTTGGTCCGTCCGTTCTGGCATGGCGGGACTGGCGATGAGATACCGAGCGGAGGTTTCAGGGGCCTGTTGGAAAGCAAAGGGGCCTGAGGCCCGTGACCACCGTTGTAGGAAGAAACGAGACGGAGAAACTGCGAGGACAGAGGCGGAGAGAAAGAAGGGTGGAAGCGAGAAAGACGCTGATAAGCCAAGACGATGTAACACCAAGAGCGACAAGGATAGAAGGAACAGACGAGAGAAAGGGAAAAGAGAAGAGAGAAAGACATACCAGGCGACAACTATTGTCGCCAGCGTGAAATATTGTTTTCCATGCCAGGCACGGCGCGTATGCACGAATAACGACACGTCGATTAATGTCCGCATTGCCAACCACACGGCCGTCTATTAATAGCGGCGCCGACACACGAGATTTCTAACTGCCATCGAATGGCAGTTCGGTTTACATGTAGAAAAAAATTGAATTTAACGTCGAATCGATAGAAATCGATCGGGACCGACGATTATCGGAGAAAGATTAACGCGTTCTGGTAGGATCGAATTTGCTATCTCAATCCTCTTTTGTCTCTAAACAACGCCGGATACAGCTAGCGCCGCACGTTCGCGTGACTCGAGTTGCCCCGCGCTCCTGCGTATACAGTATACGTATACACGACGATCGGCGTAATTGCCTTTGGAATTTGAACAACGGGAATTAAACGTTACTGTTATTCGTCTGCTCGCGCGTGAAATATGCTTCGGAGAACCTGCAGTGGGCTTGGTGATCGTATAGTTCGCGGTTTGAGGGTCACGATTCTTTCGGTACGCTTTTAGAAATATAGTTGGAAGGTCGAGGTTTCGTATGTTTGGGGAAATTTATTTATGTAATTCAGTTTCTAGTAACGTTAAGATTGTTGCACCTGAATTTTGAAAAACAGTTTTTTAGATTCTTAGGTGGAAGATTTAAAAAGGAATTTTAAAAGATGGTCATCGTCAATCGTGATAGATACATACGAAGAAGCTATCTTAATTGCAAGCAATGCTAATTTCAAAATCCGAATACAATACACGATATTACAAGATCATTTTACTATCTCATAAATTTCTTGTTCAATATAAATAACCAAATATAAACGAAAAGTTCAAATTCGCACAAAATTCGACAACATCTATATGTTCTCGTATTTTCTACGAAAAAGGATTCACAAAGAACATTGTTCAATTTTCTCGAAAATAAAGCCTCAAGTGGAAAGATCGTATCGTATATTTTTGATTTATTTTCTCGCTATTTAGGGTCACTCTCCATTACTGATTGCAATGACATAACGACTTACACGACACTTTATATACGCCATTTTAAACACCTCTTCCTATGCACGCCACTTCCGGCGCGTTTCGCGCCTGTAAATTCGCCAATCCCTCCACAGTCGACAAGAACGAACCACTCGACTTCGTAAATCGCGGCCGCGCGACGCAACGATCTACGACGATCGCGTGCACGCGGCGGACTTTTGGCGAGCAGAATAAAACGAGAGACGCGACGTGCACCTGAAACGCCCTGCAAATTGCAGTTTATGTGTCGCGGAGTGTCAGGAATGCGAATCTGTTATGCCGGCTAACCGTCCTCTGGTTCTCGAGGCCGCCATTCCGTCCAATCGAATTCCACGCAAAAGACTACAATGTCCGATTCCTTTGAAATTCCTCGTCTCATCCGAGGACTTTCTTGATCGTCGGAGAAACGCGATCTCCGTTGTCGATAAAACGTGAGACATTGACGAAACGCGTCGAGTAAACTCGATGCGTACAGCCGTAAGATAGGACTATTTGAATCGTTTAAGCTTGTAGATTTTAGAATGCGATCTTGAACTTTGCACTAAACGATCTAATGGTGTCTCATAGTATGCAACAAGTTTGATTAAAAGAATGAGAATATATCGCGTACTTTAGGGAAAAGAAAATACGAAAGATGAGAAAATAATTCGAGTAACGTTAGGTAGGTAGAATTATTCAAATATTAGAGCGCGAGCTGATATAATCAACACCAAAATAACTTGTAGAAATAAACTAATATAGGCACGCTATTGAATTACGATAATTACGACTCATATTTGATGATTACAAATCATATTCTCATAGAAAACTGGTGAAATTGTCAATACATGATATATTTCGCTATTTATCAAGAAACTAATAGCGAGTTGGTGCGTTTTTAAATGCAAGTCGCTTAAAAATCGTTGATAAACGAATTTTGCGAATTTCGAGGCAAATTATTTACTTGGCTCGACTCGAATAACCCTATCTTACCCTGTCGATTTCTGTTGCGTATAGGACGCTCATAGGATTGCCGAACGTTCGTCCGGGTATCGTTAGATCCGGTTTAATTGACAGCGACAGGGCCGACGGCAATATTGTGACGGCGTTCGTCAGCTCTTACGCGTCGATCGACGATCGTTCCAATTAAGATCGGAGCCGAGCAGCCACGGGTCCCTTTAATTTTCCGTATGCGCGGCGAACGCGACCCATAAAAATTAGAGGAGCACTCGAAAGATGCAATTAAAATGATCGGCCAAGAGAAAGAAAGGGAGTCTGGCTACGCTTTTTCTTCTCCTATTTTTTCCCTCGTTCTCGTTGCTTCTATTTCACCCTTGGATCACTGTAATTCCGGCGGACAAAATGTAATTACGTTAATGACGGAACCACGGGGCAAGTTTCGTTGTCCGATTATGCGTATCGCGTTTCCGCATATGGGAAACGCGTTTTTAAGCCGTTTCTCTCTCGTGCTTTTTATTAGAAACAAATCTTTTCGTTTTATTAAATATTCAAAATGGAGGTGAAAGAATTATCGAGTTCTTTCCGATACGCAATGGCGATACGCGTAATTGGAAATACCTGTACCTACACAACGGCGCTTTATGGTAATATGTAATTTGAATGCGAAATATGTAAAAGCTGCGGAGGGAGGACGTGGTTACTAACAATACGACTCAGACGTATAGTAAAGAACGTTTTGCTGAAACATTTAATACAACACATATTAATAACCTGCGGAATTAACGCTAGAACATTTGATTGCATCGTTTTTGATTCATTAATAAATCGATAAAAGTTAGTATTTTTACTAAGAAAAGAAATTCTATTCGCAAATTTTTTACTCGAAAAAGTGTTGAGAATTTTTCTCTATCTTCCTGGAGACAATGGTAAAGTTTCAAAAAAGTAACAATTAAAATATTATATATGTTAGGAGAATATCAAACGAACGAAACACTGATATTTCTAACGCTAAATACTGAACTTTGAAATCGAGAGAAACAAAATACTCGCGTCGTCCACACCAACGATTAACAAAATACAAATTGCACGCACAGGAGAGCAAAACGTGGAAGAAACTTCCAGACATGTTCTTCGTTCCTTAAGAAGCTTGTGGGAATAAACGATTTTTGCGACTCTTCGGAATGACCATCCTCTTTAACTTATTGCTCGAAGATTATTTTTTCTTCGTTTCGATGCTGCATGAACTTATTAAATCCTCGCGAGGAACTTGTGTAGCACTTCGGTTCAGATATTAGTCGACAATAGGAAGCTAATAATACAACAAAAGGGCACAACCGGTTGAACCCGGAAAACGTGCTCTCGCGTTTTAAGCCGCGTTTACAAATGCAAATCGCAGCGTGAGGACGACTTTCCACGAGGATTAAAACACGGAACTTGTTTCTTCCTTCGTTCGACTGAATTCTCCGAGCTCTGCCTGTCCGTTTCGCAGGGCGTAAGCTGTTATTAACAATCGTCAAATTGCAATTTCGCTGGATAATTATGATTGTTGAAATCGATGAAATAACACGAATTTTTTAACGAAGTTCTTCGCCGAAGAACGCGAAGAGAAGAATAGCAACATTTTTGTGAATCTTTTAGATCTTATCGTTAATCTCGAAAAGTGTAGACTTGTTTTTTAGAAAGTTTCGTAAGATATTTTTCCGCGAATTATTTGTCTCTCTGTGTCTGTAAAACGCTATGCTAATTATTTGAATATGGTTTATCTTCGCGAGAAATATGAGCTAAACCTCTTTTTCGGAAAGATGCGCATAAATTTGCAATCCCGTACGATTATGAAATAAGAACTTTAATATTAAAAAGTACAAAGAATTGTTAGCATATTTAATGTTAAAGAACAATTACATTTATTCAATATCTCTCTACTGTACGAGAATAAACAATTTGTGGAACACGGATAAAGAATTTAAAATCGGTCATTACGTTCGAATGACACAGAAACTCGATTAATATTCAACACGCCGATAAATAGCAACATTATAAAACAACGGTAAAAGCGATAATATAATTCAAAGACACATTAGCATAAATCTTATCAATTTAAACAATGTGATCTGACGTAATAACAGATACAGTGACATCACTACTGCATCTTGCATTCCTTTCTCTCCGCACATTCCGTTATACCAGTCTATTTACTTCAAACATTAACTCGTTTGGTCGTTCAAAATAACAACTTAATAATTCGATTTTAATAACCCTCGCAATTATTTATACAGGCTGTGGTCTAATTGGTACTGAAACTCGTAAGTAAGTAATCTTATATGGAGAGAGTAACAAGAAACGTAGAATAAAATTCTTTCGTTCGAAACTTAAATGAAAAATCTGAGATCGTTAATAATTACGTTTCGTGAATTTCAAAAAGTAAAAAAGAATGTATATTTTGCTACATTGTATAATCTCCATTATCGAATAGAATAGTCAGGAGAATTTATTACAAATAATTTATCGAATCCATGTCGATGACAAACATTGTACCAAAAGAAAATCCACTGTCCTCTCCTTTACGTTTCATGTCTTCCTTGCAACTTCTTAATAAATTAATCGATCCATATTTCTATGGCACTTTAATCTTATTTTTACTTATAGAATTGTAGCTGCGCATGAGCTAGAGGACAATTCGAATCATGTTGTTGTTTTATCTCGGAGCATCAATATCGTTAGGACATACATAATGTGATAATAAATAAACTTCGACCAGTATAAATAAACGAACACGATCGTAATCGTGTGATCAGTTTTTCAGTCTCAGTCTCGAGCGATTTTATTAGCGATCAATACACAGTCTTTGGCGAATCAGTTAGTACCGAGCGTCTTAGCGAACATTCTCTGTATTTATTAATTATTTTTAAATACATTTGACGGTTTCAATATCGAGTAATCTCGCCATTTAAACCACACAACCAACCATCCTCTACAGATTTTATTAACAAAATATATTACGGAAAGTTTATGGAGCACCCTGTATGAAAATCTGCACGGTCTCGGAATCTAAAAACACGAAGCACCAAAATGAAAAGAGAAAATCTTTATATCCACCCTTTGATTTCAAAAAACTTCTTTAGCCGCGAAGCTGCGCGCGCATACGAAATCACGTGGAACCACCGGCGCGTGGAACTCGAAGATTCAAAAAGAGAAAGAAGACGTTTCTACCATCCGTTCCACCCACGATGTACGAAAATCCCCTTTTTATTGGAAACGTTCGAAAATCACCATGATTCGGCCGTAACCCTTTCAAACTCTCATCATCACATCGGAAAGGAATGCAATACTTATCGATCGGTCGGGGTCACGGGTTCGCGCGCCACCGGAATCGTCGGAAGACAAAAGCGTCGCAATTAATCCGAACGAGACGCGGCCGTTTCGTAACGAAAAAAGGTCTTCCAGGTCTCGGCGGGAAGCCCGGCGAAACGCGATTACGCCGTAATCGGCGGGTAGAGGCGAAGCGTGGAATTATCAGGATTTAAGGAGGCAACAAAGTGCGTTTTTACGAGGGTCCGTCCAAGGATGGCCTTTATAGTCTACCAACGCTCGTATTCGCCTCGCCCGTCACCCTCTTCGTCCCTTTCTTATTCGACATCTTCGTCCATATAGTGTGTCCATGTAGTCTATATATGTATATATACATACATACATACATACGTACACTACACACACTTACATTATGCTCAAACACATACATGTGCACACGTACTATCATACATATAGGCAGAAATGCCGGAATAATCGCCGGCGAGATATAATTAAGCCACTAATGACCACCGTTCGCCGAGCGGGTTCTCGCACGACCGCTCGCTGGTAATTATCAAATAAAATAAACACCTTCGAGAGAAGGGACACACAATGAATCAAATCGGTGGTCTGTGGACTGTCGTGTTGCGCTGACCGAGACTAATCTTTCCGGACGATCGGAAAAATTCTCGCAGGAATATACGTCTCTTCTGAACTGTCGTGTCGGCTCTCGTCGTCTTCTCGCCATTCGTCCCCATCGTCGCGATACCATGCGTTTTCGTGTTAACGCTGATAAGGGAGGGGAGAATATTGCGTGAGATCGCCGCTGCGATAAATGTAATTGCACGTGCGCGGAATGGAATAGGTCTAATGAAGAAGTTCCCTTTTGTAAACGTGTCGCGGGAACTTGATCGGCATGCGGTCGTTGATGAATTTTAAGATCGTGCAGCTAGGATCGAAGGATTTCAACGTGCAAGCTTCGCTTGGTATCGGTAGCTCGTGGTCTCAGATCTTTGGAGCTTTCAATTTAGTAGAGAGTTCTTTATTTATTCGCATATATTGATTTCGATAATAGAACAATCTATATAGAGATGGATCGTGGTCCTAATTTACCGATGAATAATATTAGTGGATCGACAAGATACAAGTTATAGTACTCTTTTACAAATTTCAAATGAGATAGTCAGAAACAGAATTGTAACTTGCGAAGGCGATCGTGAAAGTTGTCACTTAATAAATTGGTAATAATAATAACTCGTACCATATTGTGGCATGTAAAATTCTACTAACGATATCGATTAATAGATTGCAAGGGGGTTAAGTCTTTTCTAAATCGTTTATCAAACGTTCAACGTATCGTCGTTGTTTTTGAAACGATTATACAGTTGATGTTATTATAGTTGTTCGTAGTAAATGTGTATGCAAAACATCGAACACGTGTTCGTTACGCGACGAAGAAATCGTAACTAATCTACGGTAAGAGAAGAGGAAGCCCTCGCGCGAAATCATGGCGTATTAGCGATAATACCGCGCGGAAACCACAGCGTGCTAGCGCCTTCTCGCTCGAGCGTCATTCCTCGATGAATGTTCAAGAGCGAGATAAGAGCATAATCGTAGGTAGACCCGATCCGAAGAATGCTAAGCGGTATTTAATTCCTGCAGTTATACGACTGCCCCGCGCCATTAGCGTACCCGGCCGCACGACCGATTTATATTAATCAAACGAATAGCACACACGGTACGTATTCGGGGAACGCCACTTACGGGGTTTTCAGTCAATATTGAAGAATAAAGGAAGCTCCTTAAGACTTGTTACGAATAATTAACTCCTGAGCCAGAACCTCGATGAAATACCATGACGGTTGGCTATAAGACATTATGCAGGTTTACGATCGGGCAGAGCGCGATTTGGCTCAGAGAAGAATTTTCATTACGATTGTTATTAATTGTTTACTTCTTTTTATTAGCACTTAACCGTAGGCAAACGTATCTTTTAACATTTTGTAGGCAAACTGGGTCTTTTATCTACATGCACTAAGCAGTAACTTTTTACTGTCATAGGTTTGAAAAAATATGAAAAGATTATAGGATATTTAGCAATATATTTACAGGATTATATAATCGTCCGTTAAGTCAAACGTTTGAAACGTTTTCCAGTAGTGAAATTTCGTAGGAAAGAAATCGAAGAACGAAATTTTATCAAGATCGTTAACGACTTTAAGACCGTTAACAAGTTTCTATATGGAAGGTAGTAAATTCAAGTGGCATTATTTGTACTATATAGTTCAATTACTGAATCGTAAAACTGATTTTTCTATTCCGGCTGATGCTCGTATTAATAACGACAAAGAACATCGAACGTTTAAACTTCGTAATCTCTTATTTCAAAAGCAAGCTTTACTACTGAGCTACGGTTAAACACAAATTACCGCTAGAATCTTAACTGCGCGACACTAAAACTTTCCAAAGTAAACGAATGTGGTATAAAAGAAAGATACTAAAGATTATTAGCGTTGCGCATATCTAATAATACCATTTTTTTAAGTGTTAGCTTATGTCATACTTTACCGGGTTACCCGAATGGAGAACCATCCGATACAAACGTCGTCATCGTGGATCATAGTAATTCAAGAGCAAATAACAAACTCCAACAAGTGCCAGCCAAAAGATATCATTAAGAGGAGAAGTTAAAAAATTCAAACGGCAGACGAATAAATCGAGGAATCTCGATCTTACGAGCTCGCGTTTGCATCAGTGAACGAAAGCTACCGAGCATCGAAAACGATTTTAGCGCCTGTATTACTGAAACGTCCGACTTGATAAATCGGTACGTATAAAAATTATGTAAAAATTAGGTCATTAGCCGGACCGCTTTCCTCTCCTCGTTAACTAACACTTGACGCGTCGGTGAACGTCGCTAAAAAGCAAACCAAACCGAATGCCCACCGCTGTGTACATCTTCGGTTTAACGGTCATTCCGTTGGCATTTATGATCGAGAGGCGTAATTTTTTCCAGTAGAACGTCCCACAGCCGTCGCAAAGATGCATATTAAAAACGGGCGCTGCTTAAAAACCGAATACACGCCGCTGAAACGTTCCACCGGTCCGGATGTCAAAACACCTTGTAGCTTAAATATTAATTTGCATCCGTTCTTTGAATATTTTCAACGACACCTCCGCAGACCTCCCACGTTCTAAATAAACACGAGATAATAAATCATATACGATACGTGAATTTATCGAATATGATCGATTCTCGGAATCTTTATCTCCGCGATAAAAATCTTCCTAACTATGCGGATATCGATCGATCAAGTTGAAATTACTCGGTATTAGTTTGTATTATTCAATATCCAAAACAAAGTACTTACGAAGGAACGAGAACACAAATTCATTCGTTTAATATCACAGGATAATTTTTACTGGTATCAATCTTGAGCAACGTCGAAGCCGATGATGACCGAAAGCTTTGAAAATTATAATATTCAAGAATTAGAACCTTTACAAATTTTACCATTCTTCTTTAGTTTACCATATTAATGTTCGTACCCAGGATTTTCTATTCTCTTGTGTATCGTTTCGTTTCTAATTTTTCGCTAAATTTCGTTAAGCGGTAAAAAAAAAAAAAAAGAAAAACGTCATCAAACACGAGGAATCGTCGTACGTGTGAGAAGAATTCGTTGAAATAAAATTCGTCTCTATCAACTTCCAACCTCAAAAATTCTAAACATCTCCTCTGAACAGGTTAAACATCAAAAAACATCAGCAAGTATAAGAATTCACCACCAACGATCATCAAAAGAGAATAAAGAAGAACACCTCTTTCGACCACCCTGTGCAAACAAAACTGACTAAACCGTATCAAAAGATTATCCACGTAAAATTCCACGAGACATTACCTCCAGGCTAGCTGGAATCCAAATTACGACGTGTCACCGTAGGCACGCAAACATCGTCGCACTTAGTAAACATACCGCGAGGTCGAAAGGAAAAATCCGAGGCGAGTCCGCTTCGACTGGCGGAGATTTTACAAGAAGTGGACCAATGATCGTTCGAAGGAAGAATCGGTGGAAGACGACTGGATCCGGGCGTTTCTCGAAACGCGGCGAGGGAAGAGGAAATTCAAGGACAATCCCTGGAAGGGCCGTGTCGAGTAACGAGCGTGAAAGGATTCGACGTGTATCGGCCGCAACCCCGGCTTCGCGTTAGTAACGGGCCAGACGAGGCACGTTCACGTAAGCCGCGATAATAGATTATGATAATAAACGGTATTGTGCCGACATAAAGGCACCTAATACCGGGTCTCAGTCATATTCATGGCTCTCCCTCGTTGTCCGCTAACACGGACACTCGCGGAGATATCGTAAAGAACGCGCTGCTTTAGCCAGGTAGATTTCGTGTAGCATCGTCCACTCTGGAAACTTGCTCGGAAACCAACGCGTTTTCGTGCGAAATAACCCAGCTTTTTGTTTTTTTCCTGCTCGTTTTTTCCTACTCGTATCGTTTAAATTGATTTTATGCGAAATTGTTCCTTCTTCGGTTCTCTTACGATTTATCATGGAAGATATTTTCATTCTTGTTTTCAGAACGACGCAAGTCATTGCGAGAAACGTCAGTTTGTCAAAGAATGCGCAGAATTATTATCTCGATCGAGTATAATACGTTATTTTCTTAATAAAATTGATCAACGTGAATATTTACGCTTACGAAATAGCATTATCTTTGACACTTCTACGTTTGTAACTCCAAAGAAGCTTGAAAGAATTTGTTTACAGCAATGTCTTTCTTAGCAAGGGTTAGGTACGATTTGATTTTTAGTATTTATTCGAAGGTTGAATGGTTTTAATGGTTCTTGTTAATTTGAAGTCTGAATGCGTTTTAACGTCGTTATGAAAACGGTAGAAGGTCAAAGAAACTACGTGCTCTGGATTTTTGCTCGAAATATGCAAAGTTTCTCTATCGAGTTAAATTATTTATGTTGTTGAAATTCACGGATATTCAGGTTGAAAGCTTTTGTACAATTTAAAAGACAAGTATAATAAACACAAGAGATATAGGTAGATTTTATCGCGTGTGACATTTCTATCGGGTGTTGCTAGAAATATAATTGCATACAGGAGATATTCTTGAGACAACATACGAACTTGTCCGTATAATCAAGATACATTATAGAATTCTTTAAGTAGTAAGATAAAAATTACAGGTACCACTTATTCGTTGGGTTACCGATTGGCGTGGGGCCAGTTCCAGGTTAATCAACGGCTAGGATGTAATTAAAGCAATTAAAGTAGTGATTTAGTGCCGAAAACAATTATTCTTTTTTTCTTCTTAGAACAGTTTCGTTCATACGTTACAAGGTATAAGGTTGGAAACGTAGAGTGATTCGGAAAGGCTTCAAAATAATTTAAAACGAAAGCCCGTTGCCTCGTATACCTGTTTTACTGGTCCCCGACCATTTTCGGTCCTTCATAATTGTCCTCGATTCACAGAAAACCTCTCTGATTTTATAGCGAATTTTTACGATACCAGACATTCGGAGTCAATGCGTTTAATATAAGATATATTTTTATGATCGAACTTCACTTCCCCAAAAACTAACTCGACACGGCGAGAACCGATTGAGACTTTTCGCTTTTAAACCAGCAAAATGGTAATCCGCCGTATTTCACTGCGTTCAACAATCATTTAGACAAGGAAACACGTAAAAATTTTGACAGATATCGAAAAATCGTAAATAAATTGCATACTTGCATAAGTTGCGTTTATTATATCAATCGAAGTAACGTTTGATAAAATACATATATCGTAGAACTTTGCTTATAAAGCGCGTAAAAGGCAAAACTTAACTGTTAAGATCTTAAACAACTTCAAATTATAGTTTAAAAATGACGATGAACGAATGAACGACGATGAAAATATCAAAAGGGTCTACATCGTCCAACGTTTTCGACGAGAGCTTTCTATCGTTCCGTAGAATGTTTCCAGGTAATCCGATAGAACATCGTTAATACGACAATAGAAGAAACAGAGTCGCATTAAACATAATAATTTCTTTGTTTAGAAATCTTCTATCTCTTTGCGTATCGTTCGGTTCATTTTAAAAATACACCATATCATATCATATCTACATTTATTGACTCAAATTGATATATCCACATTAATCTTTAATTTCATGAAATGTAGGTTAAGGCAAAATCACTATAGATACTAAAAATCCTTGGTTAAAGTAATTAACGTTCCACTTAACAGATTCGAAACGGCGAGTATCCAAAGACAGCTTTTTAATCGAGGCCATCCGTGCAGCTTTCGACTTTAAACCGACCGTTCGTCCAAAATCTATGCACCACGAGGAACCTTTCCGAGTACAGCATCGACGGAATCCCATTGATCCTACGGAAACACGTCGAAACGTGGCGACAAATCGGACGCATGCCCGGCACGTGTTGCGTCAATGCCTTATGATAATAAGTGGCATCGGGCCGGTACCGCGCACGGGCCAACTTTCCACGCGCAAAGGCGTAAGCGAGGCTGCAGGTCCCGGGATGGATCTGCGGATCTATTTCTATTGAAAGCCAGCCACGAGGCGAAAGGGCGACGGTGGCAGCAGCGGCAGCTCGCGGCGCGTGCTTCCTCTTCGTTGGTCGAGCGAACTTCAGCGAGTTCCTCATGCAAATTACAAAAGGGGGCCAAACACACGGAGAGAAAGAAAAAGAAAACGAGGAGCGTTCGAGCTTTATGAATACGAGATTAGGGGTGGCTCGTGCGCCGCCGAGGAAAACCGAAGCCAGCCACGGAATGAGAATTGGTAATCGAGAATAAAACGAGTGCGTTTATTAAAAGCAAGACGACGATTGTGTCTGGTCTCTCTGTGAGAGCGTGGATACTCGCGACGTTATGCAAATATGTATCCTTGGGATTTTTCGTGGAAAGGAAAAGGGAGCGAGAGGTAAAAAGGGGATGGAGAAGCGAGACTTCGACGATAGGAAACAATCGGATAGAGCGTTTTACGATGCGCCACGCGAAAGCGTACTCACGCCGCACAAAGTTATTCGATCGAGCTTATTCTCTGACAGTCTCATGCAAATCCCTCGTAACAGGGTTGCGAAGAGAGGCATCATTCTCTGCTTCTCTCCACCCTTCCAGTTGTTTTTTTTTTTTTCCTCTTTCTTTGGCTTCCGTTCTTTATGAATAGCAGATTAAGGCGCTTCGAAGACTACCGAAAGGCACCCACGGTAGAAGCAGGCAAACGGGAATTCTTAATCAACGGTCGAGTCAACCCTTCGTTACGGATTGTGCTTATTAGCAGGGGTAGCAGGGGTAGCGGTGGTTGTAAATATTCGTCGTGGAACAGCACCTTTCCCTGCCAGATTTTTCACATCGTCCGTGGTTTCGAGCAATCCGATGTTAACAACTATTCAACCGACAATGAATAGAATAATTCACAATTGATATAATTTACGTATGCAGCAAACATCTTAGTCATTTTGTAGGGTACCTTGATTTAAAGAATTTAAGTTAAAGAAATACGAGGTAGATTCGATTCTATCGTTCACGAAAATTGATTTAGGCCAAGAATTACTTTCAGCTGCTAGTTAATCGAATGGTAGTTGTTCATTGATTCGTCGAACTAATGCCAAATGTTGAAGCATAATACGTAATTTATATTCAGCTGCTTATTAAAGAATAGAAGTTGGAGTTATAGTAGAAGATGGTAAATTTGTTATACACGTGTATATACGCATTATAAATTCACACGTAATTACATCTCTGCTTAAATGTTCCAAAACAATCGTATTATTACCGTTGAAATCCGAAATGAAATCGGATGATCATCGAAAGATACATTTGATACATCATACGATAAGAAGAGTAAATATGTAAAGCTGACAATTTTATCAAGAAATGAATGTACTAAAAATATACTAGAAATTCATAACTCGTAACAAGTAAGTACTAGTTATAGAATTATCGATGAATATTGTCAATCATTAAACACCGATACAAGTCAATCAAACACCTAACAAATATCAAGAAGGCAGAAAAAACCTCGTCGTATCGTGAGCATTCGAAATATTACTTCGCAAATAGAAGACGAACATTTTCCGAATTTCTCGGAGAAAATACGATCGGAAGATCAAAGATAAGATAGGAAGATGGATGATTACCGCGAAGGGAACGCGAGTCGAAGACACAAAACCCGTCACAACGATTTCGAGTTTACGGGACCAACGAGGTGTGGCGAAGCGCGAGCAAAACATCGCCGATGAACGCAAATTTACGACGCTTAAAAATCGGCGTGGAAACGCAAAACTGCATTATTTCGACTTTGTAACGACCGGCGGTAAAAAGTTCGTAACGACTTCGACATCTGACCACCCGGCTCGGGTTCTTCCACGTCCCGATGCTTAATCAACGATGTTAAAAATTTACGAGCGGCCCGTGTCCTCGAATCGCGCGCGATTCGACTCCATTTTCAACGAAACCGGAAAAGCTTCCAACATCCAACATCGAAATTGCGTCGTACTCTCGATACGTAAATACAAAAATTAAAAATGAATCGCTGGTTTTCGATTCTAAATTTAAAGCGTGTACATTGAGCGTAAAGTTAATGTTTATGTGAAAAATAAACGATTAAAATCGTTTGATATTGGTGTTTGATACATCGAATAAGTATGCGCTTTTAATGCAGTAGAAGTCTTCAAAGGAGAATTTCGAGTTCCATCGTTGGCAAACATTTTAAAGTTCGCAGGCAAATTTGATAAGGAGTTTCGTTTGAGAAAACGTAGAAAGATTGTATGTATTGTATTGATATAGAGTGTTACCATCTGAAAGACACTGATATTATTCAAAGGATCTTTGACAAATACGTAAAATTTCTAACAACGTACCAGTAAATGTTTGATAGAAACAAAGAGAGTACTCCCAATTTCTTATAGGTACTGAATTTGCTTAAATACTAAATTATACAACTCACAATCGATAGGCAACTCTAAAAACCCAACTAGGTACGAAACAGCGCTTCAGACTCTACCAATTCTACCAGCCACAAAGCGTTAAAACTGCACGATCCAACAGTAATCACGAAACCTAATCCAATTTTCTAAAACATTACCATTCCCTCGCTATCAAAAGCACAATCTCTCTCATTATAGCCATTATCAATAACCTACACGACATTTTATCGCGTCTTCGAATAAAACACGCGCAGAAAAAAAAAGATAGAAGAAAGAAAGAAAGATCAAGCAAGATTCAAGGAACAAAGAAGCCTTTTCCGTAAGAAGGCGAAGCGTTGAAATTCGCGACGGCTATAATTTTCAGGCAGACAACGGCATTCCGGCAACGTTCGGGAAACCTCTCAACCTGTCCCGAGGCGCACACCGGTTCCGATGGGCTCCCTTTTGTCTCTTCTTTTGCTTGTTTTCCCCCCTCGTCGTCGATGATCACGGTCGTCACGTCAATTAACGCCGTCCGCGGTAAATGCGAGCCGAAGAATGGACGCCCTCATTTTTAATTGAATCGGCGCAAATCGAGAACCGGCCCGATACTCGCCACTCGGGGTGTCCATTAAACGGTCGATCGTTTCAGATAGAGAAAGTAGTCAGGGCCGTTTTAATGGAGGCCCGATCAGCCGAGATAACTGGATTACATTTCGAGTCGTCGGAAACACACGGCTCGACTAATTTCGGATTTCGTTCTGGTACTGCGGGACGTGCGACCATCTCGCCGCCATGATCGGGCCGCGCGTTTCATGCGAAACCCGTGCATCATTACGCGCGATCCTGACGATGATTACCGACGCGCCCGTCCCGTCCCATGCCATCCTTCCAATCGGCTTGTGTTTCGTACTTGGTGAATTTCGCGTAATTACAATGAGGCCGTTTCTGATATCGTTTCCTGGATCTTTTATATTCTTTGTGGAACTACAGTGTGGTGAGGTAGGAAAGAGAATTTTTTAGATAATATCGACGATAAGTAATTGTGTGTTTAAGTTATGCTGATGTATTCATATTAAATTATATGTACCGTTGCTGATTGGAATTAGTAGAGCATAGACGTTTTTGTACGTATGATATTGGACATTGATATTGTACAATAAAAATGAACAAAATGTTAATGTACCAAGGGTGAAGCAGATATCTATTTAAATTTGCATAAACATCCGCGATCTAATAATCGTTAATGTATAGGAATGTTTCTGATAAACTGGTTGCAAAGAATATGCAGTTACGCTATAGATTTAGAATAATTCGTGAATATACAAGTACATGAAACTTCATACGAACCGATTGTACTTTCCAATAAAATGTAACGTTCGTTACAATTCAATTGCAACGGAGCCAACCTGACACACGCTTCTGTGTCATAATAATAGTCTGCTTATCGTATCAGACATCGAACCCTATCGCTTATAGCTACAAATTTAGCCGACACTCTCGATCTAAACCTATCTACCAACAGAAGCATCAGCGTACCGAATCAACCGCATCAGAAACAATTTCCTTCGCATAACTTCACGCGAGAAGTCGCGGCGTCGGTATAAATATTCATGGAGAGGCGCGCGGGAAAATACGGGTGAAACGTTCGAATTAAATTGTCGTTCGACTGGAAATTATGAAATTGACCTCCCAGCACGACGAACGTACTTCTTCCTCCCTCGTACATCATAGACTCTTAACGAACATCGTTGGGATTAATAATTTGACGCCTTCGGAACGCCCGGCCCGGACCCTGAGAAATAACTCAGACGCGGTGTGCCGTGGCGTGAACACACGGAAGCGTGCTACATCTTTCGAAAGGTTTCACCTCGAAATGAAGGAAAATCAAGAGAAAAGGATGGAGCGAAGTAGGACGGTCGATCGGCGACGCGACGGGTTTCTCGGGATCTCGATGTTTCGAGCGGGACGAGCACCTATTTCCGGCTATGTTGGTGGCCCGCCACGGTGATTTCAATGCGCGGCGCCGCGCCCGTCGGATTCGGACCACGCCACGAACGCGACGAGATAACTCGTCTTTCACTCCAATGGAACTGTCTTCTCGCGACGATAACGGAGAAGCTCTCGCTTCAATCGGAGAAATCACGTTTTCTCGCTTCTCCTTCTTCTAAGTATCTACTCTCTCTCTCCCTCTCTCTCTCTCTCTCTTTTCTCTCTCCCTGTCTGTTTGTCTCGTTAACCCTCGACGAAAGTTTTTCGGGTATCCACGTCTGGTTCTTTCAATTATACCCAGCGAAGAGAGAATATTGTGTTCGCCGGCGCGCGCACGACCGCGTTCGCGCGTAAACACGAGTCGCCGCGCCAAGCAAGATAATAAATTATTACTATTTTAATTGCGCCGCGTCGACCGTTCTTCCGCGAGTCTAAATTATGGGCCGAGTGACGATAATATATTATACCGAGCGATATTCCTTCCACCAATCGCTAATGATTTATCGCGAGAACGACTGGGAACTGTTAAATGCATCTCGCTGATTTTTTTTTTCGTCCCTCCTCGCCCCTACCCGCTCCAACCCTCCACAGCCCCTTCCATCCCCCTCGAGATCTCTTCCCCTTTCCCTGACAACGTGTGCTGTTTGAGAATGCGAGTACTCGTTGAACTCGAACCTTTCCGCTGGCGAGACACGGCGAAGCTGTCGAGAAACCAGGCTTGCGAAACGAGGTGTCGGGGAATTAATGGGCGCATTGTGAAAGATGAGACAGTTTTCGCCATTTTGTGGAAACTTCGGAATACGTACTATCGATAACCGTACTGTTTCGCCTGTATACGGCGAAACGTCTGATTTCGCGTAAAGAAACGCTCAAGGTAGGGCTCAATGTTACCAATTACGCGGAAATTCTCACAGATTTGTGTATTAATATAGTTTAAGCGTTGTTCTCTTGTGTAAGGATAAATTGGGACCAATTTCAAGATCGAAGAGCACCGTGAAAATTAAGTTCAACTTGTACATGAGAAATATAGCTCGTTTAAGAAAGAAAACTGAATACATAGAGATGTTTGATCGAACCAACTCAACTCACAACCTCTTTACAGTTATTTTAATCGTATACGATATTCATGATTTATTTAAGATAAATCTATATACGACCTACATTTTTCACAACTAATAAACTAGTTTTTATTGATGGTGAATGTACTATAGAAATAAGTATTAAATAATCGGTAATCAATCATGTTGTATGATAATTTTGATGGCTAAAGTAGTTAAACAGTTAAAGGATTAATGATTTTAAGTACTTACAAAGGCGATTTATTTCGATAAAACATAAAAATCAAATATTCCTCTTACATACAGTAGTGGACACAATTTTCAGACGATTACTTTCCTGATAAATTACTGATATCATAAATAATAAATAGACAATAATCCACAATTGTTCGCTATTACATGCTACTAAATTTTGATTCATCGGAAGAAACACTTTTCCCAAATCTTGAACCGTTCGGTGCTTGTATGCTTCGGCGAAAGCAATTGCCAGCTTTTGATTTTTACGACTGAGTATCGAGTTCTTTCGAAACACGCGTCCTTCGAGGTCAAAATCACGAAGATGCCTACGAATGGCTCTTGCACGAATGTTCAGATCATTTGTAGCGCAAATTTCATTTTGAAGATCAGTAGCAGTCCGAAAATGATCCTTTTCGGATAAGCGGTGGATGCAATGGTCCATCTTTGCTGTAGTTTCCTGATTCATCGTGATTGCGTCCATTTTTCTAAATTTATTGGTACCATGGCCGCTTACAAGTTGTCTCAGACTATCCCACGACATTTGTTACATTTTGGCAAATGTGTTTTTCTTCTTGCGTAGTGATGTAACAATTTTTCTGTGTTCTGAGCGTAGATCGCTGACTGTATCCATTTTATTTAAATTTAGCAATTGTTATCACAAATTTAATGTCATGTTAAACAGACTTATTATCGTTCGATTAATTCGGAGCGCTACTGTGTTTGAATATTCGTCTTAATTTAATGTCCGTAGCAAATACAGCGTCGAATTCTTTTGTACTCGTTCTCTCAAGTATTGTTCACGTTTTAAAAGTCTCGCTGCCGTTAGCAGATAAAGTGCGAGTGCATATGTAATCGTAAGGACAAGTTCGGACTGTTGGTTGTTCAGTATGTATAATATGGAACGGTGATCTATCAGAAAGATAATCGTTTTAAACTTTTATCCGCTGCTTTATGTTCTACTATTCTTCGCTGCCAATTAAAATTCGTGCACAATCATGTAGTAATTTCTCCAGGATTACAGATGTAACTACAAGATTTCATACATCCAATATTCCAACAAATATGTACAACACCAGTAAATATAAAAAATCTTACAGTACCAAAATAACTATGATTACCAAACTGACCGCATCTAACTACCCTTCACCAATGAAACGTTCCTCATCAATGAAACGCACTTAGAGTTCTCGTCTAGAATCATCTTGCGTCATCAGGCCTCTTCCAACAGATATTTTTCTCCGTCTAATTTCCTCCTACCAACTGGATCATCCCGCTGCGAGATGAAGCGAGACAAGAACAGTTAGAAAGTCAATAGCCACCGTTTCAGACACAGTTCATCGAAGATCTTCATCGGGCTACCGGAACCATTTTTTACATCGAACCAACTTCCCTTTTTTCCCTGGTCACGACTAGGAACGGGCAATCGCGAGCGTTAACGAGATGGTGAACGGTGTTTCCCTTAATTAATCCGGTTACGAAATAATCGGTGCACGCACGTTCACGGATCGAAGCGAGCCGCGCAGCTCGCGGATCTAATTAGTTCGCGAGGCGGCCGGTGCGATCGTGAAAGCGGCCCGCCTAGAGAAACGTACCGTGGACTTTCCGCCGCTCTCGATTAATTAGCCCCTGGGGAACATCGTGCAGCCCTACCAACCGCAGAAATTTCTGCGTTTCGGTAAACAAATTGCCGCAATACCGAAGGTAGGACGCGAGAAAAATGCCGGTGATGCGATGTCGCGACTCGCCTTTTTTCCACGCGTTCCGATACCCGTTCCCGACCGTCCATCGAGACTTGAAAATGCTTAGGATTCAAGGCATCAACGTGTTTCGAACGCTTGTGATCTGTGGGCAAGCGAGACGCCATGAATTTCTAGTTTCTACGTTTGTTGAGGTGGTGTTTTTTGCTTGCACATTTAGATAACTGCGGCTTTTTATGTGAGTATACATATAATAGCAGAGTTGGCTAACATGTCAAAATCATTGGCTCTTGATAACATTACAATGTTGTATCTTATTGAGATAGGAATTTGGTGATTCGCGTCGTTTTAATTTAAATTACTTATGGATAGATGGATAGATATATGCCCACCGTTAAGGTTTTAAATAGGAAAAATTATGGTTCCTCTTTTATAGCATATATATATCTAAATAGAATATTAGTTGGAGAATTTTCCTGTAATTGTTAGAAGCCTTGGAACATAAACTTTATTTTATTAGTAGTGTTAGTTAGTTACTTATCACTAAGCTACTTATTAATAAGTCATTGGTTAGTAAGTTAGAATATTTTCCAGATTTTCATTCGTATGATACAATACTGCGTAGGGTTGGTTGAAGCTTTGTCTATCATAGAAACTACGAATATTTGCATTTCACAATTATCTACTCTCATGCACAATTTTCTTACATCTTATTTTTCGATTGTTACTTATTATTTAATTCTGGTTATGCGACTATATTCATAAACTACCAGCTTATTTAATTCATTATATCCCGTTGATACTATATTTTAGTATTTAATTCAAAGTTGTATACATGATAAATGAAAGAGTTAAATTCAGCAAAAATATAGAAATGATCATCACGTAAGAAAATTGTACAACGTTTTATATAAGTAGATATTTGTTTCCAGGCTTGGGTAATTCACGATAAGAGGTCAGTAAAATTCTCGCTCACAAATAATTGAGTGCAATGTGCTTTTTACATTAAACAGACAATGTCAGTGACGTGCAGGAGTAGAAATAAATAAAATTGATTATGAGAGAAATAGAGAGCGTAGCAGTGTAAAATCTCTGCTCGTTCTGTTTTGTTATTGCCTACCTAAGAAATATAGATACCTTAGAAGTCATAATCTATTTATCGCTGCAAGCATTTAGAAAAAAAGACACTGTGGGTGGAATACTCCATCAAATTCCGTATCTCCCCTTATCTCTAATCCTCCATAGATATCAATAACGACCCTTATCATAGAAAAACTTACCGTACCAATAACCAATGTCCCAAGAATTACCATTCCACGATATATTTAGTTTTCTTTCAAATCTTCCAAAAATTCAGTGCTCTCCGATAATTTATATAGAAAACAGATTCAAGTAATACATAGTTTCACCAATTTTTGTAGTAAAAAATTAAGAATCGGATAAACTTTAATCTCTCTCTCTCTCTCTCTCTCTCTCTATATATATATATATATATATACATTCGTGAATCTGAATGACAAATATTAATACAAACGTTTAATTTCGTGAAATTCGATTACTAACTTTTTCGCTATTTACAAGATGTATAAGTACCTACTTGAATTACACGTGTAATGTTCAAGAATGTACTTAAAAGTACTTTGATATTTGAAAGAATCGGATTCCATAAAAGAAGTATGTACTTGAACCTTGTAGGATAAGGAACTACAATCAGAGATATACATCATGTATTTCACTTGAGTTCGATATTGTACACAACGAGCTATTGCAAGCTTCCGACTACGGTTTAGCGTTCAAACATGTTTTACGTCATCTCTTACTTAATTCAACTAACATTTATGCAAGTTTCACCACTTTGTGGGAAATATATCCAGAGAGATTAATTTTCAAGTAAATATTTAAACGAAACATCTTCCGCAGCCGCTGTACAAACGTTTCAAAGAATATCACCTAAACTCGAGTCAACTTAAAATCCAATCCGCAAAAAGAAAAAAGACTGACAAACCATCTACCAATTATCACTACACCGCGCATTTCTATGCACTTGAGGAAAATTTGAAGATGCAAACGTACAGAACGAACATAACATGCAAAAATATATAAAATATCCAAAATATAGTACTCGTAATATTTGACACCAGAACTACCGATCTTTAATATTTACCTAGATAAATATAATTTATTTACCTATAAATCGATATAATTCAAATGATATTAAATAAAGTAAGCGTATATATAGTAATTAAGCTCCGTCTAAATAAAAATCAATGTTAATTTTAGCAGAAATATTCGTATCCTTTTAATAATAATAAGAAAAGATGTAAAACTCGTCATTTTGATGAATAGGTACGGTAGTTCTAGTATAAATAGAGAAAAAAATGTTCTGCCTAGATTCTGCGCTTTCAACGCTTTTACTCTGCTCCATTCCTAATCTACTCTTTGATTCATAAAAATATGAATTCCATAAATCTCCGCGATCTAATTACCATGTTCCGCATTCGTTCGATTCCTAATCTCCGATCGAAAGTTGGTCGAGCAACCAGAATGCGGAGAGAATGGGTCGTTGACGCGCGTCGCCCGGGTCGTTCTCAGCGTCGTTGCCTATGGTATCCTGGTGTCGCGATAAATTTCGAGATTCCCTCATAACGTTGCAATGGTGTCGGTCGCTCGCGGGCCATGCGCGCGAGCGATCGCAGAGTTTCTAGCGCGCGGGGCCGGGCGTATATCAATCGCGGTTAATTAGTCGGCCGCTGGAGGCAGCCAGGCCGCTTCGTGGGCGACGAATAAAGGCCCGGCTACGCACGAGCTGCGGCGCACCATCGAGCAACGCGATACCGTTGACCCCGATGGTAAATTGTCTTTCGAGAAAGCACCCGGCAGATGCAAACCGCGCGGGCCTTTAATTAATTGCGCACGCATCGCGCGGCAAACCAACACCAGGAAACCGAACGAACGTTGCTTCGCCGAGCTAATCACGATTAATTAGCCCGGCGGGCTTCGATTTAGAGAAATAAATCGTCTAACGACGGTGGGAAATGAACCGGGAACCTGACTTTTCAGACCGAGGTCAACTCCCTAAGAGGACGACTATGCGGTCGTCTCTGGGGGTTTTCACAGGTCGAGTTAACTTCTACGTCTCGTTATCGATAGGTGAAACGAGACAGAGCGTCGAGACAGGAGGAAAAAAAGATCGGTCACAATGGCTGGCTAGAAAGCGGTACCGAATTATTCGCTGTTTATGGAAACACCAGCGTGCAAGCTTCCCTATCGAACAACCTCGAGTAACAATGAGCGCCTGAAACGGATACGCTTTGCCTTCGACGTCGATGCTTCGCTGACCTTTGCATCCGCGTCTCCGAATACAGATAATTGAATAGTTCGCTCGTGAAAATCGGAGGAAAGAAATTCGTTCGATGGAATTCCTTCGGGATCAACTGTCCGGTCCGGTTTCTTTTGGATGGGTGGTTTTCTTCCATGGTTGTACGGATTTAGGTGGGTGGATCAAGGAGAGAAACAAGAGTTGGATGGTATCTTTGAATTCTCAGCAAGATTTAGGTAATTCGAAGGTATATGGAAACCTGGATTGGTTTCGTTGGAACGAAATATAAATTCTACTATAGATGTATTGATAGTTTTGATGGAGGATAAAGATGGAATTAGAGGCACAATGGTTGACAGAATTTTATTTTTGGATCGAGTAAATCTTTTTAAGGTATCGAATTGTAAAAGATCGTTTTTATTGATTTAAGATCCTTCTTCGTATTTTATCTTTGAGCAATCTGACACAATTTTGTAATACTTATCAATATCCCTACTAAACTACAGAATCGTTCTTTAACTCAGACTTTAGAAGCGGTTTTCAACAAAAGTAAGAATACTCTTTTGATGGACACCAAAGGAGAATTTACCAACAGGCACATCAACATTTCACAGTTATCAAAAGGTACACAACGTACTCAAAGTAACTATTATTTTCATTATCACTGTCACTTAATTTGGTACCAAACCCAAAACACCTGCGTTCACACACAAGATTATTCTTTCTCTGCAAACTTCAATTTCATCCTCGTGAACACATACCTACGATTAACGATCGCGTGGTTCTACCTACATCTAAATACCTGCCACTTCTCCATCACTTATTCACCTTTCAAACACGAAAAACTCGAAATGATACCTTTAGATTCAACGAGACAGCTCGAGACAGATCGACATTGATTCTGACGTTATTGGCATTGAAAGTGGAGCGTTATCGAACAAGCCGGATTGCACAGATTTTTTCGCGGATCCTAATCGCGGTGTGCAACCTCCACTTCGTCTGAGTGCGATGTTGGTAAACAAAAGGCTGGATATCTAAATCGCGACGGGCGTATCACGGGCTCGCCGGCTCGAGAGGGTCCCTAATACCGGTTTCCTTATCTGCGCACGAATCGAAATCTGGCGTGTCGCACGCGTTTCCAACGCGTTCCCGGCGCTCGTTGCACGCACCTCCCGAACACACGAACGCGACTAACGTTCACCGGAACCGGTTGAAATTTCGACGCGAGGGAGTAACGCTCGACACCCGGTGAATTCGTCGAATTCTCTGTGAAACTGGCGGATTCCAACGCATTACGATACGAGCGTAACGAGAGCAATCGTTCAAACACGATCGTTATCGTTGTTACGATATAATTAGCGGATAGCAGAGAAATATAAGTTTTCCTTTTCAAATGGTGTTTTTTCTTTTTTTCTTTTTTTTTTTTTTTTTTTGCCGATTGAGAGTAAAATGTAATACTTTCACACACAATTAATGGATAATAAAGAAATACTTATAGGATTTCACCTTGGGAAATATGTTTCACTGATGGAGAGTAAAACGGAACTTCTTGTATAATTTGTAGGTAATAAAGAAGCGTAAGATTTTTCTTTGGAATAGTATTTTTCACTTATTGAGAGTAAAATAAAGCTTCCCATATATGTACATAATTAATGACCAATAGTAGAGTGAAACATTTTTCTCTGATTGAAAATAACATAAAATTTCCATGAGAACTGTAATTTAAGTACTCAAGATAAAGATTGTTCGTCATTTCTCTGAATATCAAGCACTTTTTCAGTTTTTGCCGATGCTCTCCAGATAACCCTGATCCATGATGAGTCGCGAGAGAACGGGATCGCGAGCTGGGCCAAACTGAATGATTTATAAGGCACGGTGAAGAACGAAGTGACGAGGACGCGTATATTGTGGAAAATGGAATACCATGAAAGAGATGTTCACGAACTACGATATAATCTTGACGGAGACCATTTCGGGAACCCAACAACTATACGATTCTACACAGAATACTTCACAGAAACTTTATGTTTCAACTCAACTCACATTCAACAACCAGAAAACGATTTCGGAAGAATTTATATCATACACATCAATTTGTTCGACCATCTAGAGAACCTCACTTTACGTCACAGCACAATGTTACATCCGATTTTCGTCACGATTGATCCGGATGACGTTTATCAATTTCGCAGAGTTAAACAAGAACCATAAGATCGATTTTATCACTCTAAGGATAGTAATCACTGGTCGTAACGCGAACTAGATCACTAACAGTGGATTTACATCCTGTGTAGGCATAAGATGATCACGTACCTGGGTTCATATCCCGCGAGCTGCCAGTTTCTCTTCAAGCAGCAGTTGCACTGTTACCCTCAGAACACTGTATCGAAGCACGATATTTATATTTTTTTTTTTTATCTTCTTTCCGAGTGAACAACTAGCGATCGATCAGAGGGTCCGAACACTTTTTGTTGATCGCGTTTCGCGCGTTTGCTTCGCACCAAACCGGGTCGTAAACGAGGAACCGGGTCGTGAACAAGGAACCGGGTCGTGAAAGAGAAACCGGGTCGTGAACAAGGAACCGAGTTGTAAAAGAGACGTATACCAGCGTAAATTGTTATTTACGCTAAGGAGAGAACACGATGAAACGAGAAATACGAAATACGAATACGTTTAAAAAGCACCACACACAGTTTTCAGCGGCGTCCACGAGCAAATAATACCAGGAGAACGATCACCCTCGCGAATCCGAAGATCTACTAAGGAATACACCACGCTAACTATCCTTTCAGATTCGTGCACGTCCCGACACTTCGACACTCGTTGTCCAAGACTCTGCAGAAGAGGAGATACAGAATCTGTCGGCGGCTACAGCCGGTCATTCGTTGCTTGCGATGAATTTTCGTTTCACCGATACGATATACGGTGATCTAAGCGAATTCCGTGTGGCGATGCTCGTGATGGTAGTCCGTCCGTTGCTGTGTCGAATGATAGCCAAGTTGTATGTTTCCTTCCCTTCTTTTGGTTCTGTTTGCCTCCTCTGGAACACGAATTCCGTGCGACGCGTCACAGCCTGGCTAGAGGACACGGAACGAGACCGAGAACAAGTCACGCACTACGTGGAAACACCGATCCTCGTTGTGCAACACCGTTTTCTTCGGTCGCACACGCAGCGCGGACTTGCCGATAATCCTCGTTGACGAGTGTGGCGGTCCAACCGGCAGAAAAAAAACCAACACCGCGACCGCGTTCAACCCCTCGATAAACGCGAACGATGCGAGGCCCGTGACGAGGGGGTGGTGAGAGTGCGTTGCTCGTGGCGTGAAAACGGCGGCGAGGGCTCGCCGGGCTCCGCGGCTCTCTCTCTCTACGCACGGAATAATATTTTAATGAAGGAAAGGCCGGACAGCGAAGTGCCCACGTCGGGTCGCGCTGCCGAACTGCTCGCTTCCCCGCCCCTCCGCGGCCGGCCGCTTCCACCCCTCCACGACACCGCGACGGCCGAGTGTGCTCCGTGTCCCGACTATCCCCACCATTCGTCTTCCCAGCACACCAAGCCGCGCTGACGGGTCCCTCTACGCCTCAAGCACCGTAGCAGCTGCGCCGCCGTGACGGTGGGGAAACCTGGGCGTGGTCTTACGCTGCGACGGGGCGTGGCCTCGCCGACCCTGGATGCTGCGTTGACGTTGCCTGGTGGGGGAGCTTGCCGAGCTGTTCTCCCACCGCAACCCAAGTCTCTACCCCTACTACTCAGCGTGGTTGCGGCCGGCCAAAGACAGCGCTGCCGCGACAGCGCAGAAGCCGAGAACGACTCTGCTGAGACACCGGGAACACCGGGTGGGGGTAGAGACGCGAGTCGCTGCTCCTGCCTTGCAACTTCCCGGATATCTTTCCGGTAAACTTTCCTCTCCGAGGGGTAGGCTCTCTTCTGCCTCCTCTCTCGCTCTCCCTCTTCGCTCGCTCGCTCGTCCGGACGTATCGTCTGCCCGACTCGATCGAAGATCCAGGATTTCCGACGGCAGGAGACGCCGGTAGACGTCTTCGTTGTGTACTTTCGTTCTCCTTCCTTTTTTCGACCAGCCCGCCCGGTCCCTGTGTGAGAGTTTATCGGTGTGTCTGTGCATGATTTCCTCCTTTTCAGGAGAACCTGTTAAATTGTGACTCGCGTCGCCGACCGTCCAGCCTGGATCAATTTGGACGAGTGTCGAGCGGAGAAGCAAGTGCGTTTTCGGTGACTCGTCGCGTCTCGTTAACGGGGACGAGGGTCCGTCTCCGTTTCACCACGCATCTCTTTATCATCCGTTCGGCGTAACGATGGATATTTGAGAATCTTCCAATCCGGTGGAAATTACATTTCCACGATGTTTACGCCCTCCAATGGAAAATTGACAAATACGTATAAATGTGCGATTTATTCGTCGTCTACGCAAGTTTAAATGTTATAAAAGTCTCTCAGCAGAATAAATTGAAAAGGTTAGTACGAAGCACAGCGAGGTAGGTACCGGTATTTCCTCTCGCGCAAAACGACGACAACCGCCATTGTGCTTGGTACTGGTATCCTCGCTGTGTCGACTACCAGCGATTATTCCTGCGAAAGATAACCAGAAAACGCAAGAATGCGATTTCCATCGGGTTTCTGAATGAGGATGACGAGTTTCTGTGGGATATTTAGCCAGCTACAAGAAGCTGTCCTTTTATAGCACGGTGGAAGACTTATCGTTTCTTCGACTTAAGCGCTTCATTAGAGACGATCATGAAAAATGTCAATGTTTTCCTCGTTGGTACGCCGTGTTTCACCTATTTGTAATGATACCGTGTATTAACACTTATTAACACAGGCACTACGAAAGTGGGTAGGAGTTGGTGTTACCGGTGACTGATCACTAGCTTAGGAGATTTCATGCTTTCGAAACGTTTGCCCGTTAATTTGCGCGTAAATTCGTTTTCCGTCAGGGACGGCTGTCGATGCCTCTTAGAACCTCACGACTCTCTTTGGCCTCTAATTAGCTCGATTTGCTCGTTCTTGTTAAAGGACGAGACGAAGATAAATGGACTAGGCCTCATAGAAGTTTCCACGATCATCTTGTTTCAAGAACGTCCGCTAATCGGCTTATTAGAACCAAAGCTAATTGCAAGGTCTTGTTTTGGATCGGGTCCTGATTAAAAGAGCAAACAGTCCTTTCTTTTACCAATTAAACGACGTATCGTAACTGTTTTACGCACTCTGTTTATCACCGTTTCGCGTAAAAATTTATTTCACTCGTTAAACATTGAATAATAAAATAATTCCTATTGAAAGATAATAACTGAGATACATTAAACAGGTATCGTTTTGTACGTATCGTATAAGGTAGAAACAATGTATTAAAATACATTGTTATATAAATTAGAAAAATGTCAATTATCGTGCTATAAAATCTACTTAAATTTCTACTTAGATTTCTTCGAATTCCATCAAATTCTAAAGTCTATGCGGAAGAAACAAACTTGTAGTAACGGAAAGAACGAAGAAGTAAGAAGCAAGTATGTCGAAAATATCCTTTCAAAATAGGAAAAAGAGTTTCACTCCTTATTAGAATATTATACATCGAAATTAATTCCACTTTGAAAAGCGTTCGCGTCTCAAGAATTCACTATACAAGTGGAAAGAACCTGCTGCTGATAATTTTATCAAAACATTTACGCTGGAAGTCTCTGGTCTACGGACTGACCGGTGGAAAGCAAGCGAGTGCGTTCGAAGAGGGTTGAACCGGCCGTTTAAGGGGCAAAACGTAGAGAGTACGGGACAGGAGAGGCTATCTGTGAATGGATGGACCGAGAGGGAGAACGCAGTGTTCGTTTAAAAAGGGACCCCCTTGCCCCGGGCTCTGTCTTCAGTCAGTTTTACTGCACTTTCAGGATTCCGATGCCGTGGATGGCCAGGTGTCTCGTCTCCAGCAAAGGGAAACTCGTAAAGTGACTTTAAACCGATTCCTTCTTTCGTTCCGGTGAATCACTTTTCCTTCGTGCAAGGATGTGTGCCACCTCCCGTTTCTTTTTCTTTTATTTTTTTATTTTTTTTTTTTTTTTTTCATTTTTGGAACAGAACACGCCCGTTAGTGACGTTCGGAAATCCGTTGTTCTCTATGAATCCTGGATGGATTCTTTTGAAGGTAGCAAAATAAAGAACCGCGATAAAAATTTTGGATTTCAGATGTTCATGTTCGCGTTGTGATTTAAAACGAGATGTAAAAGTTGTCCGAAAGAAGGGAAGGTTTGCCTGTGAAGGAGTTCGTAACAATGAACGAAAGAGTACGATTAATTTGGCCGCTCAATTTTTCATTCGAATAAAGAGAGTTAGAAGACACTTTAAGAGGAAATTAATTTTGGAGTTCTCTTAACTTTTTGCCAATTTTGTATAGTTTCGTCTCATTTTGTAATAACGGAATTCATGATGTAACAAGGAGAAAGAAGTTAGATTTGGAAGAATAACGTTCCAGAAGCCTATATGATCACATTATATTGATACAGATGTTGTTATTAAATTAACTGTGACGATATCTTGTGCTTTCTCAAGTTATAGAAACACTATATTCTTTATGTTTTTTTATTATAGCTTTCCCTACCTATCATTATGAAAAATTCATCCAAATCCGAGATTCTCCTCGTAGCTTTCTCCTTTTTCCATATTCTAAACACTTTCTTCCCTCCAAAGTTTAATTTCCGGCACATTTCCCGCATAAAGAGAGCCAACCTCCTTCTGTATTCCAGCTCGATAAAATATACGATATAATAAACCACCTTTAAAGCCTCGAAGTATTCCAATCTCTGCTATCATCCCACACGATCTCTCCAACGTTTCACTCGGACTTCGCCATAGATCGTTTGCTCTTTATACCTTTCTAAAATCACTTCCAACACCAAGTAATTAAATCTAATTCTCTTCTCACTCGTCAAGAGTGACCAAAGTTCCTCGAACAGAGCTCATCTATGGATAGATATAATTTCTTTATATTGGAATACTAGATCCATATATAACAATTACATTTTGTTCATCGTATTATAAAAATTTATCATAATTGGATGCGTCGACTCTGGGTCGAGTAGTTTTCGTACGACACGTGGTGTGTAAACGCCGAGGTGCGGAATGTAGCGTGACGGTCCCTTCCTAATCCTGTGTTTCTTGTAATTTTATAGTTGCTTTTACGAATTTTTCAATTTCCAATAGAAATATCACAAAATTTCTTCCCCAGGATCTTTATTTTTTAAATATCTTTAAACGTCGAAATTTATACGAAAGTTCTACACATTAAAGCTTCGAATTTCCTTATACACTTATAACAATGGAATTTTGGTTACCTAGGTAAAGGTTAATCATACCTGCTACCCTGGCATCAGAGATTCCATATGAAGCGTAACACTTTCCTTCAATCCGTCATCTCTGAGACAACAGACGGAGGACAGAGGAAAGAGAGAAATCAGGACGCTCAAAAAATACAAAGGATCGGAGCGTGCGTCGAGCGGTGGTTCGTCGGTCCGCGCGGTTTTATGGGGTCGTCAAAACGTACCGCGATACTTCGGTATGCGGCCAGCTCCACGCATTCCACGTCGTCGCTGAGGCGCTCACCGTGAGCTGCTGACCATGGCCCGAACTATGAGAAATATTACAAAGAGTTAAAACAGCGACACGGTAGCCGACGATCCGCTTTCTGCCGGTGGGAAACGCTCCGCGCGAAAAAAACGCCGCGGCCGCTTGGGAACCCGAAACGATTCCGCTCCGTTCTGGCCGTAAAATCGAATTACTATCGTTTTACTCGACAACTATCCGAACGATTCGAAAGAGAATCTCTCGACGCGAAACCGTTCGCGCGGCCACCGGTTAAATCCTATGGAAATTTCTGCGGGCAGTAAAAGCTAGCAACGAACGAAGAGAACGCGCTAGTCCGGCTTTGATTTCGATTCGACGCCTCGGTTCCTGGCAATCTTCCTTGCTCGTGAACTTGACTTTTCCAGAGTCGTGTGTTTTACGGTGGCACGCGTGAATGATGGTCTCTGTGTGGATTTTTGTTAGTTTGGTTCGGGTACCTACAAGTCTTTTCTCGTGTTCTTGGCTATCGATACAAAGAAAGAATAAACGTGTACCTGATAACTCTCTAACGATAAAGAAAAAAGTTAAGTTACAAATATAGATCTAAATACGCAGGTACATGGGAATTATATCCACGAGAAGAAAGAAAATCGAGAAATCACGACGTCCAAACTCGTCAATGAGAACGATATGAAAGAAAAATTGCCGAAAATCTGGAGAAGATTATCGGAATAATATTACCAATACCGACACGTTACAAATCCAACATCTACTACCGCGTTCTTCACGTTTATTCGACTTTTACAATTGTCATTTCTTTAAAACAACTTCAAATCAAACACCAAACCCAACAGACGACGCAAAGAGAACAAACGTCCGATCGGTCAGTACAAGAATACCAAGCAACTAATTTGAGTCAAAAGTCCGACGCAACTAGAATCCCTTCTTTATTTACCGACCCCTTGCGCGGCTAAGAAAACGGTCGCGGAATCGACCAGTTTGACGAGATTTATGATTTCAAGCATAATACACGATGGCGATCCTTATTCGTCGGTTAAGCTGGCTAACGTGTACGAATCGGTAAGAAGGTCGGTGGCTCGCGTTCGTCGGCCAAAAGGAGGGTGAAACTCACGGCGCCCGGCAGTCTGGTCTGTCCGGTTTCCTTCCGGTTGAAAAGTTGCGCAGCCCACCGGCCAGTGCGTGCTCCTCGTCTCACCAACGACATTTTTCTTTTCTCTCTCGTTCTTCCCTCTATATTCATCCTATTCTTCACCCCTTTTGCGTCCAGGATTCGCCCCGAGGAACCGTTCACCTGGCAACGGGCCACGTTGCGTGCGTCTCACGAGTCGACGAGAGAACGTCCTTCCTCGAGAGGGTTGCTGTCTCCACCCCTCCTGTACGTGCTCGATGCACACGCAACCAGGGACGACCCTCCGAATCGTGTGCACGCGCGTGAGACCACGTAATTTTCTGACGAGTTCGCGTTCACCGAGCGAGGGTGAGGTCAGGTTTTGTCCCGGTGAAACCGTTCGAAGTCCGAATGCCACCGATTCGTGCGCGGTTTCGTTAAATAATGGAACTGGTTACACGGGTGACGAATTACGTGAGAATTTAATGGGCTTGTGGGAATACGAACGCGAAGAATTCGCGAGACTCCTTCGCTAATAGGTTGTTTCGAAGGTTTCATCGAGGTTGCGTTGTTCGTGACCCAAGAATTCTTGATTGTTCAGGCGGATTAGTGTGGTTTTTGCTTCGGCTTTACCTAGGCGCAGAGTGAATAGAATGTTTACAAAAGAAGGTATTTACGATTATAGTATCGTGGGATAGTTCTTGTACCATTTGAATTTTTATGGTTCTATGGCCGCGATAGCTAGCACATTGCGTAAGGGCGATAATTGCAATTTTCGAAGTATCTTTTTCGTTAAAAAAAAAAAGTCACGACTTCTTTAAAGGAATTTTCTATCAAACCAGAGTACAATATTCTACAGTTAATATAACGGAGTAAAAGAGCATTAATTTGCGCCACAAGAAAAGATCGACATAAACGTCAACGAGATACGTCACGTACTAATTCCTCTTTATCAAATCCCTAAACATCACGAACGATAAATTAGTATGAAAATTAGCTTCTCGCTCGAGTCCGAGAAATTTTTTGCCCTGCTAAATCTGTGCTAAACCCGGACAACAATCGAGCAACGGTGGAAGATCGAGCAGCATGGTCAGCTCTATTGTCTTCGTTGCTTCTCGGAATTTGTGTGTCCACGGTTATGAAGATGATCCTGATGTTTAAAGAGACAACGGTCTACGACCAATGAGAGGAAACGAGAAGAAGAAACAGAAGAGAATTTCGGCAAAAGAGTGCGTCAGGTAGCCACTGGACCTGGTGATAGAATTGTTCGATACTAGCAGGTGTTAGCCATCGGTATTCAAAGCAAAATATTTTTCTTACGTTCTCATAGCTGAGAGCTGCGAACATGGAAAGATTTCATCTCTTTGTCTAGAACCAGCCAGAATATTTTTTCGTCCTTAGGACACCCATTCCCCTTCTCTTTCCCCCGTAAGCCTTTCATTCCTCTTACGAAAATCTTCCTTCTTTTCCATCTACCTGTTCGTTCGACTGTGTCGTTGGTGGTGCTGATCCATGAAAAACCATCGCGAGATAAGTTTTTAAGTTTCCCGTTAGATCTACCAAAGAATCGAGGTGAAGATTTCGTAAGATTATTTATCTTACGATTCGTATCTTCTTGATAGAACAATAGCGAGCAATGATGAAGGTAATGCGAGGTTGTGAAGATTTCTATAACGATTAGTTTAAATATGACGATTGTGGTATTGTTTGAAGTCTTTGGGCTTCGTCTATTGTTATGGCGTTTACTATATAAAGTATAAAGTTAGCTGGTGTATTTTACATTAGATATTTACATACGCGTATACTCTTACGCGTACCAAGTGATTAATTGTAATTAATATTTCTTGTGCGTTATCGCGATCGGTGTTTTTAGTTTGAATGCATTGCTTTAAAACCGACTGCTCGATTATTAAGAAAATAAAATTGATTTGAAATTTATCGAATATATTGGAATATCGTTAGAAGCATTCTAGGTTAACAAATCCATTGTATGTTTATCCAACTTCAATTAGCATCGCTCGCAAAACACATTTACCAATTTCCGTTTTCCGTTTCCTCCATCATCGGGCAAAAGTCAATTCGAAGAAAATAATAGCCACGCGGGGAGTAGAATTCCAATAAGAATCAGAGCGAACCGACAAGTTCATTTCCAGGATGCCATAACTCGTTGTTCGCGCTTTCTCTTTCCTCTCCTCTCACAGCCTCCTCATCCACACACCCAACTACAAAAATACCTATTGCAAACAACTTTCCTCGTTGGGAAACATCGGAAGTTAAATCTTTTGAAAAATTATACGCATTTCCAAACGGCTGAGAATCATAATGCTGTGAGATAGTTCACTGTTATTTTTCATAAGATAGTGTTCCACGTTATAAGAAATTCATCGTGTAGTCAACATAGTCAAATCGTGTAAACGTACGATGATAGAGAATTATAAAACTACCGATAAACGGTGAAATATATCGCTTACATTGACAATTCTACAACTATAGTTCTCTGCGAAGATAGAAATTCCTAGAAGGATAGTTAATATTCTTAATAACCATTAATTATTAATAAACATTAACGTTCTTAATTGTGACTCTCATAATTCAGTAACGTGTGTATATTCGTTACTTATTAACGTAACACCTTCTCGCTGAGTCAAATAATCTTACCATAAGGTTATTCCAATCATTTTCTCATATTTGATATTTTTTCTTGCTGGATCTAAACCGCACGGCATTTTCTTATTCTTTGGTTAATACATATTGGAGAAGTACACGCGATTAGGTACATTACACGCTAATGATGTTTCATAATACGCAACAAGTCTTATTATCGTGTACAAAGTTCAAGATCGAATTGTAAGATGCGGAAGCTTAGGTGACTCGAATAATCCTATTTTATTATATCCCAGTAGGACGAAGAAAAACCGTGAGACAAATATGGAAGGGGACGTTGAGAAGTAGCGGAGGATAATTGAAGGAGATAGAAACGGAAAGGAGGATGAAAGGAATGGGGGGATCGGCGTCGAGCAGCCGACAGGATACGCGAATGTAGTTTAAAGTCTAGACACAATGTAGGACCCCCGAATTAGTGGCCTGCCGCGCGCTGCTTCTACGGTAATTAACGAAATTAGTCGCAATTAGAGAGTGCTCGGCGTGTCCCTCTTCCCTCTGCTCAGCAATCGGAGAAGAAGAAAAAGGATGCCGTCAGACGATCGGAGTGCCGGGACGTCCTCGAATGGTGCGTTTACGCCAAGACTTAATGACTAACCGCATCGTCCGAAAAACTATCTAAGCACGAAACTATGGGAACCGGGAACTGTTCGACCCGCGATTACCATGCCGGCGGAAGGGAACAAGAAGAAAGGGGAGAGAGGACGTAGAGAGCGTTACTCTCCGAGCGAAGATCACGCTAACGGATAGAAACAACAGGACTATGGATGATTGGATCGTCAAGTTGGAGGATTTGATGAGATCGTTCTTGCATCGTAAGGATCATCGATTGGATATGATGCGATGCATTTTTCTATAAAATCAAAATATGTTTCATATATTCTCCGATACGTGATATTACGTTGGAGAAGCAGAATTATTTTACAGATTATTTTACTCTTGTTTTCATCCAGGTTGATAAAATATTAAGCGAGTAATTCCATTTAAGCGATAACAGCCTCTATACCAATCAATCATAAGTTAGAAAAATGTTCCAGTCGATACGATTAATAGGCATTTTACGAAGAAGAGGTATTATTTTGATATTTTCTTATCTTTGAAATTACTTGTACTCTTGTTCCTTTAACTCGATAAAAATGGCCACATCTGTATCGTATTATGTAACGCGACTTTCATTGAAAATCATAAGAAGCGTCGATTGCAAAAATGAACAGAGACATTATGAAAGAAATAAACCATAAATATAAATCTACAAGGACACCTTCCACTTGACCGTTCTGTATTCGATGCTAATACCAAATTCCCTTTCTCGCTAAACAACCCTTTATCTCGAATCGATACGATATCAATGAACAATCGTGTTTTCGAATCGCAGTGCCAAGAGAGAAATTCGAGGATCAAGGTCACGTAGACAGGTTCCAGCAACCTGTTAACCGTGAGGCTCATCGTCGAATGACACTGGTCAGCTCGACGACCGTACCGGGACCAGGAAAGCGGAAAGAAGCATGCAACGACCAGACACAAAGCGTAGAGAAACGAGGACCCTTCGTTATTCGGCGACCCCCAATAGGATGTTAGAAGAAGAACGCGTAGCACCTGTTTCGTCATGGATGACTGTGATCGCTCGAAAATTGTCGGTAAAACTATTGTAACAATGAACCACCCGCCACCGGTTGACCATTGTTCGATCACGAATAGTCTAGAAATGGTGCACCATCGTGCACGGAGAGATACTTTATACAGTGTCATTATTCGCAAGCGTGTAAATCTAATTCTCTTGTAACTGTCAGGCGGACTTAAGTGTAGGAGTACCTGCCATGCGCTTCATGGTCACTATGTGTCCTATCGGTTATTTATTACCTTTGTTTACAGTGTTTCATCCACAATTAACGTAAATTAGTCCCGCACCGATTAGATCCCTGGATGGAACTAACTCGTTTCAAGGGCTCATCCAACTGCGAGTTTGTCGGTATGGTCCGTTTCCGAGAAAGTAGAAACCAGAACTATCTGGCCCGTCTTTTTTTTTTTCGAATTTTTTCAAGATTATTGGTGGTAAGGATGAAATGCAGGTAATGCGGGATTTTGGATATCTTATGTGAAAGTTTGAACGAGGGAACAACGACAGTGTTGTCGAGGCATATTAGTTTGGAAAGTGTTGGATTGCAACGAAAATTCTAGTTGATCGTGTACACGTTTTTGTTTTGATACTGAAAAGTGTTCCTTGAGACTTCTGATTTCGTTAAAGCTTGATTGAACATCAAAAATCAATACGTGTAACATCGATGCTGGATTTATTCGTACAACGAAGGGGCTTGAGATGTTTCATGAACATGTTCATGAACTGTTTTATGAACAAGACGAATCTTTCATATTCCATACTGCGCTCTACGTTTGAAATTAAACCATTAGAGACTAGAGGAAAATTTCGAAATAATTCGATCGAGGAAACAACAAGTTAAAGAAATATTTCAGATAATTCTATTCAAAATGAAAAGTGTACCAACGAAGTGCTAAAATTTTTTTCGATACCCGGGTATTCACTGCAACGTCCCACGTAATTTTTCAATCACTTGCGACAATTTAATCAAACAAAAATTAAGAAACTAAAATTTATGCACGATGAGTGGATAACGTGCAACGATAAATCAAAAAAATAAACTCTAACAAGCAAAATAACAAAAATTCGTCCAACTGCCGAGATATTAAATTCTTATGTTCTCCCCGTGGCCTTTTTTGATTCATCCGAACGCTGGAACATGCAAATTTCGACACTTGGTCGATTTTACGATCTCGCTTGTCATGGAAGCTACTATACCGCGTTTAATATCTCCTCTTTATGAAATCCGTGGACGTGCACAGCTGAACACGCGGCTGATCGTGCACTATTATAGTTTATGTGTTCGATCTGTAAACAGGATTACACCGAGCGCCAGTCTAACTATACGTACACGTTCCTTCCAACCATTATTATCTTACGCTCGATGCACGTCGCGGCATTAAATCGTCGTACACCTGATCGGACTTTTACCCCTTCTTTTATTCGCCATAAGGCTGTGGTGCGAGAAGCGACGAATAAAAAAGAAACGGCGACGTGTCTATTACTCGCACCGTCGAAACGTATCTCTCGTAAAATTGTTTGCCAAACAAGGTACGAGCTCCGTTGACAGGTGAAAGTTTGCCTTCCATCGGATGTCTAAGTGGGATCAATTAAATCAACAAATCGTTACTGCTGGGAAATGTGGTTTTCTTAATTGTTGCTTAATCTCAACGAGTTTTGTTCGTTTGCAATTTAAGGGAGGGGAGTCGTTAGAGACGTTATTTAACTTCAGACACTTATTGTCCTAAGATACTCGATATTTAGGCATATTTTTCACTCAAAAATTTCGTGGAGCGATAAAACACTTAGTCATATGTCATTTATGATACGTTTCATTTTATCATAAATTATATACCGAAAAAAGAATATAATAAAATCCAATTATTGTAGTACCTAAGTACTAAGAATTCTACATCGAAATTTTCTAAGGTCAAGTATATTTTATTTAGATCTTGCAATAGATCTATTAGATTAATGAATTTGTCTTGTCAGTAGGAGATTAATTATAACACAATGAAATTAAAAATACACGATGCCGTTCAAGAAACTTCGATAACCTTAATGACCGTAAAAAGAAGATTTTGAAAAAATCTCGTGATTTGATGTATCTCCTAAAATAGTGCAATTTTTCCCTCTAACAGATTTGCATCTATGGTTTATAATTACTTTGAAGTCCCGAATTGCCCGAGTTGGCGGGAAAAAGTCTGATTCTTCTACGTTAAAAAGTCGACAAAGGGTGTAATCGTTGAAATTAAAACCAGAGATCGAACCTGAATAACAACTAATGTTACCGATCTTGCTTTTCAAACACGAAAGTCGATTCTTTTCAGTGATCTTTACGAGGCTAATGACAGACATCGGGAATACGAGCCGGCGTGCAGTGGAATGATTTCCAGTTTCACGGTCGGTATGCAAATTCGAGGAGTATCCGTGCGAGGCGTTCGAGGGTAATTCACGGACAAGAATAACACCTCGAGCGCGGACATTGAAAGCGAGCGGTCCGCGAACAATTCGCTATTTGCATTTCTGCGGCCAGCTCGCGAGGTGGCCACCGTCGTGCGTGCATGTATGACGGGACAAAAGAAGAGGGAACGAAGAACGTGACGGAAACTCAAACGGGTAAAGACGGGTTTGTATCTCCTCTTCGGTCGAAGGGGGTTGAAGACTTCGATCAGGGGATGAGAATTGTTTCTCGCAACAAGAGACGACCGTTTCCTTCCCTTTCTCTCATTATACCAAGTTTGATATATTCGAGATACTTGCCAAAGATTTAAAATTAGTACAACGATAGTACGTTTTCAATTTTCTCATATTACAGTGATACATTATCACGATTGCCTGCTTAATTGTTACTTTAACTTGATACTTAATTGTAATAACTAAATAATACGTAACTCACTTTATTATAGTAATTAAAACCAGACACTACTTTATGGGTAGTCTTATCTCCTCTATCATCTTCCGGTGTATTTAATTATAGTAATTTTCTAAACATTCGCGAGAGAATGAAATCTAGAGTGCATTCGACACAAATGAAGTCTTTAAAATATAATTAATAAAGTCGCGATAATCCTCGACGAAGATTTTCATTCCCACTCTGGCATCTAATAATTTAATTTTTCAAACACACGTCGACGTCGTTCTCTCGACTCGCACGACGCAACGTCAATTTGTTCCTACAAGAAGAGACGTCATGAACCATCGAACTCTCGTGATCGAAACTAGATCAGGAACGCGTTGGTTTTGCGTGGCGATTTGGTGGTCACATCAATGGCCACGGATACGTGTTCAGAAACGTGGAGCTGACTGCACGACGCGGTGGCCAGTGAAACGCACATAAAAGCGGTAGATAAACGTAAGGGGGCATTGATCGTCCGTCGCTCCTCCATTCACGAAGTTGCCGGTTATGGCTATACTTATGTGCTTAGGTGCACATCACATATACCGACCGTGTACACGTTTGCACACACGCGATACGATTACTCACGTGTGCACGAGGCCGACATGTGTGCATACTTGTATGTATATATGTGTGTCTGTGTGTGGTTACGTATATACGCGCATCTCCAACATAGTCGACAGCGATTCTTGCCACGGCCATGCGTGGTCACGGCACATACACACGATGAAATCGTTTCGGGGTCGGGAGAATAGCCCTGACCTTCCGCAAGTCCCCGTTCGTAAGTTGTGATAAAAAGAAAGCCCGATGACGTCACTGGTCCCCATGTGTCACGATATGTAGCTGAAACTTCGATACGTTGATCTTTGAGCGTTTCGTTTTTCAAATCTTCGTGAGAATGCACGAACCTTTTTCACATGATAGACTGAATGGTTTTTATATAAACAAGTAGTTAGTTACAAACAAAAACAAAAAAAAAAAAAAAGAAAAGAAAGAAGAAAGAAAAAAAAAAGAAAAGCAAAAGACGATGAAAGGTGTAGAAACAAATTGAACTAAGTGCTAGGATTACAACTCAAGTTAACTGATTGGTTAAGTTCTGAAAGGGAATCCAGTTAACCGTGGAAAACTATGAGTATTCTATACATCACGTTTCCAAACCACTTTATTCTATCTCTATCCGACTAAAACCGAAGAATGTCATTCGTCATTCTTCTACGAAACCCCAAGCTTAAGTATTAGCAAATACCTAATTAATCTGAATTCTTTCAAACTAATTGATCCTTTCAAACACAAATTTCTTAAATCTGTATTGTTTATTAACCTAAACAAAGGAACATAGAGTTTAAGGAACAAAACTGACAGAAAGAGCTCTAGCTTTGAGACCGTAGAAAATTTCTGCGAGCCGATTACGATGGTCAAGTAGAGGCGTGAAATTTCGATCGTGTAGTTCTGGAACCGTCTGTGGATGTCTAACTAGCAGGTAAGCGATGCAGTAAAATGGAATTACTTCAGGAAATGCAAAGATGGGTGCAAAGAAAAGCAGAAAAGAGAAACGTTTTGCTTCTATGTTCTGGTTAACGACACCGGATTTGCTTTTAATTTAGAATCTCTTGTGGTTCTGGCGAAAAAGGAGGAAGCTGAAAAAATAGGATCAGAGAGGATAGAGAGGAAGTAGAAAGAGAGACGATGTCCGAAGGCGTTTCAAATACGATCAGACTGAGACCAAGGAAAAAGTGATTTAGAAGAGCGTCCTTCGTGACTATATGTGCCTACACATAAAAGTTACGACTATAAGTTGCGATATAACCCAGTGATTTGAGTCCGTTATGTTCATATTATACACGCAATAGGTTCAAAAGGTATTTTGGACGTAGGAAAATATATTCTCCACGAAACTACGACATAGTGCTTTGAAAAGTCTAGCTAGAAAAATAAATTATTTATGTATCTTCTTATTTGTATAGCACAAACTCGGAATGTATTTAAGAGTATAATTTGTCTACTAAATTTGGAATAAATTCGAATTCCGATCGAATGCTAACGTATTTCTACACGCATGAAGCATAACTGTGAATCTATTGAAAATAATCTAAATTCATAGGTTCTAAACAACATGAAATTTGTTCAAATAATACTTTTATGGAACATGTACATATTATACTCCTTTTTCTACATCAAAGGAAGAATTGCAACAAAGATACAGCGAATTTCTTGCATACTGAAGAATTCAATCCTTCCGTGTATTCCTCAAGTAGCACCACTTTATCCAATTTGCACGAGGCAAAATTTAATCTAATCCAGCAAAATGTAACGAAAACCTCACATCCTATCGTTCGTATCGTCAAAGGTACCGCCACTTATATCCAAGCGTGCTTCTAGCGTCTCGCTACATTTCATCCGGCAAGTATACACGTGTCCAACTAGACATAACCATAGACGTGCAAGAAATCCAGACGAAAAACAAAACGGAAGAACGGAAAAGAAAAGAGAAAACTTATGGTACGTAGTAAGGAGAGATTGATCGATAAGGTGAACGTTCCATCTAATAATGGAGAAATTTCGTTCGAATGGAAGAAGGAGCACGAGGTAAGGGGAAGAAGAAGAGGCACGAAGGCGGTGATTCCCCGAGCCAGAAACGTTCGTGATGAACGTAGCGGTGCATCGATAATCGCTCGCGTGCCACGAAGGCGCGAAGGACGTAACGGAGATACAAGCTCGATACGCTGTACTACAGGCCGATCAACTCGATAAGGTAATTACTAAATGCTAATATAGAGAATCGTGTATATTTCTGCTTTGCACATAACTATCCGCATGCCGCGTCTTTGTACGTTGATTTAGATGGCGGCTCGGTGTGGGTGGATCGCGATAGCGACGGCAAAATTGGTATATTTGTATTTGAAAGGGGGAAATTTCAATGATTAATTGAAATTAATCAAAGAGGCGAATTGAGATTTATGTGACGAATGCTTTTTAGTGATTTGTGAACTTTCGTTAATACAGTGTATTTGATGAATTTTGTCAGCTAACATGTAGTGTGTATTCCGTTGAATTTTAAGTCTATTTCAGATAATGTATCTTTTTATTTTTGTACATTTTTGAGATGACGTTTATAGTATGACCAGAATTTCCTCTTGTTAAACTATAGCGTTTACATTTGTGAAATTTTTATGTAAGAGACAGTAGATCAATGTCTCGGTTTTTATAGTATGAAGTAATTAGATCATATTGTTATTTGGTTGGCTTTAAGCTTACCAGATGAATTTCATCATTCGCTGTTCACAATTCGTTTTAGGATAGACGTTCCTTGAGAAAGATATAAGACAGATCGCCAGCTAGATAGACATCGTTCTTCTCAATAAATTAATAGACAACCGAAATCTTTTTATATGAAATTTTCCAAACTAATGAAATATTATTCACGAAGATAACAAACGAATGGTACAGTTTTATAATAAGCCTAATTAATTTCCAATAACTTGCCTTCACATAAAAATCATTTCTAAATCTTATCTAAACATCCGGGTGTGGATATAAAATTATTTAACTAGAACTCGCAACCCTTTTCACCGACCAATCACTCTGAACGTAGCGCCCATACGCACTCAAAAGCCTCCAGCGCCTCTCTCAGAGCCAGTCGCAAATTCCACAGGTCAAGAACGACTTGTGGTGTCTGTCTGGTTGTCGAACGATATCCTCGAGCACTAAATATTACGAATGCCGGGCGAACTTTAAATTAAACGACGGTTCAAGCCCGGCCAGATTAGCCACCGCGCAATGCATAAATACAGTGCAGAACCGGCGCGGTGTCCCGGTCCCTATGTAACGCCGGGACTTACGAGCGCCTTGTGTCCCGAAAAACACGTCCCTTATCGTCCCGGTATCTCGTGCAATGCCGATGTTACATGTTCGTATCGAGTGTCATTAAGTGTGATTATATTACCCCGTCTGTTCACGTGTACATCGAGATAGAACGAGATAGAACGTGAGAGGGGGATGAAAAACAGAACAGGAGAGAATGGAAAGAAGAGAAAGAGAGAGAGAGAGAGAGAGAGGAAGGAGAAGAAAGCACGTTCGAGGACTGGGACACAGGAGAGCACAAGAGAAAGAGGTTTTCGTGCCGTGCTGCCAGAGGACGGGGCCAGAGAAGCCGCTTTTACGTCGATACGTAATTTATTGCCATATCCGATATTAAAGTATCGTGGATAAGACGAAGGGATTGGCAGAAGGTCTACCTGCGAGTTTCTTCCCTTTCTTCTCGGCCGCGAGGACGCTACGCGTGTGGGAGTTTCTTTCTGCACCTCTTTTGTTCGTCCCCATTTCTTTTCTCTTCCCTCGCCCGCTGCGTTTCTTTTCCACTTCGCGTATTATTTTGCTTTAGTTTCAACCGTATTTCTGTTCAGTCGGATTCAAGCGACGTTTCAGAAGTATCGAATATGCGTCAGTTGACAAGAAATTATTAAGACAAATTATTCCATCAGCTGGTGAAAATTCTAAGTTTAGTTGACGTAGATTCGTAAAAATATTTAATTTTAATATTTTGCGACAAATTTTACAAATAATCTCGACTTACGTTCTATCGATTCCATAGAAATAATCATCGATAGATCGCGCATCTATACTTTTATCACTCCAATTTAGGAGAAATTTAAAAACACAAATATTCGCCAAGTGCATTTAACATACAAAATTATAGAACGCGTACAAAATATAACATCTTGTACGATGTATAGTGGATGAAAGAAATTTCTGCCCAAGTTTCATTTCTTTAGTTCTATGTTCATAAAAATATAAATATTTAATCAATATGTAAAATTAATTAGTAATACCACTTACAAGCGATAATTCGATGTCAAACGTGTGAATCCGGCTTTATAGGGGACACGAGTCGCATTCTGTGGAGTGGCTCGCAGGATCTGTGCGTTGATTGATGACGAATTGGTGTGCTAAGAGTGAGAAGCGGATGGATATTTAACGCCGCATTTAGTCTGGCAACGAGGCTAGTGGAAACACGGTTTGATGTCGCACAAGGATGAAAACGGCTGCTTAATCCTGCTACTTAATGCACCGTTCGCTCGGAGGTTGAACATGAAAGATGTTATTTTCCGGTGCTGTTATATTACAGATATTGTAGCATATTTTGCAGCGGAAATGGAGAAATGATATCATTTGTCACCAGAAGGAAAAGTTGTTTAAGCGAGTGGATAACGCTTTTTGTTAGGCTCGTCATTCGTTTGGATAAATTTGGAAGCTGTGAGAGAACGTTTTACCGGAATTTGTGTACTACATTCTAAACAATCCGCTTCAATGATCGAACGGTGCACTTTAGCGATTAGGTGAAATTGTGATAAAGAGAGGAATTAAGTTCTTTAATTTTTTACCAAACTCAACGTTTCTGAATACAAAAATAATTACCATCAAAAAAGGTAGATCTCCGCAAAACGAATTGGCAAATATTATAAATTCTGTATCACATAACGGAATGAAGAACTCCGAGGGAATCTTGAAATTCAACCAATGTAGAAAACTATTGGATCTTTTGTAAAGTTATTATACCGGAACTTCAAAGCCATGTGAAATGCGGCTAAAAGAATAGAAAAAAGACACTATCGAGAGAAGCGGAAATAAGAAATAGTTTGTTAATGGACGACAAACGAAAGGGAAGCAGGTAAGGCAAAGATAAAACTGAAGATCGTAATACTCCTTAATTTGGTGGCGCCATGAATGAACGAAGGAACTCACGTTTCACCCTGGAACGCACACTCATCTTCCCTTAGGCCGTGTTAAAACTAACAAACCGGTGGCTCAGCCGTCTCTGTAATTTTTTAATTACAGGGCCGCGTCTCTCAGTCACTCAGCCCCGGTGACTTGCAACCGGTGTCTAGAATCCACTCCCTAATTTTTAATAACACCTAGCGTCGGAGAGAGCCAGAGTAATAAGTTTGTAGGCGGTTCTCCGTGGGTTCCGAACCAGGAGCGGAAAAAACGAAGGAGCAGCGAAAGAGAGAGGCAGAGCCACCGGAAAACAGATTGGTAGCGTACAACGAAAACTTATTTTGTGGTGGATGGTTCAAATTACCGCGCGTCGTTTTAAGAAGAAATTATTAGACCATCGAAATTATTCGATACGGCGAAAGTGTTCTCTGGACAATAGCAAATGGAAAAGTTCGAACAGTACCGAACCGTAGCGAAAAAATTCCTAACGTGTGGGTGTTTTAATAATTTACGGTATTTAAATTTTACCGAAATGAAACAACATTGTTTTCTTGAAAATATCAACGCAGAATATTATATTGATTTTATGATATAGATAGTTATTGTATGTGTGCGAGTGTAGTAATTGGTAAACGACAAGGGGAACAGGAAATGTAATAAAAACTACGCAAATGTCCATTAATGTTTGTGACAATTGTAACAATTTTCCTTTTGTTAATATTAAGAATGCGTGAGTCATTCTGTTCCATTTATTTGGCTTTCAATTATTTGTTCGTTCGAGATATACATCAGAAAAAGAGATTTGGAATAATATATAATTATAGTCGTTCTACGAATACCTATGTGTCGGCATTATTAAAAATGTGAATAACCTCTGAATTATATGTTGAATACGATTGAAGGATTGTACGCAGAAGTTTCATAGTTTTGACAGGGCATAACACGTGCGTATAGTACTTTCTTGCTCAGCGCAATCCAAACGCGACAAACAAAAATTCAATTTCCTATCTATATTAAAGCAACGAACCATTCAAGTCACACGAAAGAATATTTTCGACCCATAATATCTACGCCGGTTCAATCGGCTTTTTCGTTGAAATATTCATTCTTTCACACAACGTTTCTTCCGATTACGATCGAGCCTCCACAACTGCAATTACATCAACCTTTCAATACACTGTCACGAAATAATCTAATCTTATCGCGCGTAATAAAAAATTCCAGTTATCGTAGCCAAAAAAAAAAAAAAAAAAAAAAAAACAAAACGAGAAGAAACAAAGGAAAACTAAAGAATACTTGAGGAGGATCAGAGGCATACGACTATGCCTAAGTTGCGTTAACCGCAACAGACGAAATGGGAAAAAGATAAGGAAGAACGGATGGTAAACACGAAGAAGGGACGAGGAACCAGAGCAAGACGTCGGACGTTCTTCAAATCAACGTGAACGCGATGGGTAGAAGCAGTGACAGCCGGCCGAGCAATACGCGGGTTTTATTATGCGCGCGATCCGCGCGCGCCTTCTAACCGAGGCTTATGAATAAATATCGCGATTTCCGTCGGCCGAGAGATCGAGAGAGCCGAACCTAGCATCGACGATGCGGCAACAGAACGGATCGATAAAAATTCGTCTCGTACAGCCAGCCGCCATAAATATTCCAATAAAGGTCGACCGTGCGTCGTCGGGCCGCCTTGAGAACGTTTCGTCTCTGTCCCTATATTCAATGCCCGTCCACGGGCTGGCCGGCTTACGTCGCGTGGAACGCGAGAAAAATTTTCCAGGATATTCTTTCTCTTTTTTTTCTTTTTGTTTTTCTTTCTTTCTGGCGTTTCTCGTTTGTCCACGATCGACGTTCCGAAACGATCTCGCGGGCGTTTCGCGTCGAGACGACGCGACGTGCTGCTCTAAATTTTCTCGAGGTGAAAATCTTTCTATTTCCGATGTGATACAGAAACGATATGTTGTTTGTATCGTGTGACGCGAAATACGAAACGAGATTTTAAATGGAAATCATCGAGTATGTGATTTTGGTGAAATTCTTGTAGACAAATTTGCATGGTGTTCTTTATAATTTTTTCAGATTTCCGCCATGGAATCTCTCTACTCTTTCAATGACACGCCTTTTAATGAAAAATGTCGCTGATTTAGCGATGGGAAGATCGTTTAAAAGCTTTTTCATTTACTTGTTCACAATTTTAGAATAGACTGATCTTATGGTTTCTTCGCTTCCATGATCACGCGCGGTGAAATTCAAGGAATTAGTTTCTCTAATTAACTAACCACAACCTAATTTAAGTTACTAATACTATAGGTAATACTAAATGTTTTTAAATTATAGTTGGATGAAAGTAGATAAATGGAACAATACCTTTGGTCAGTAGCGTTGCTGGTTTAACGGAAAGTAGAAACTTTAAATTTGGTATTGAAGTGGGCCGTTTTCGCTTGCATGACCTGAAACTGAAACAACATCGATTTAAATTCGATTCCAACATCCATAAGATTTTAAAGTGTACTTTCTTTGTATTTGCATTAAGTTACGCCAGATTTCCATTACATTAGATACCTACCAACGTCTACCGCACTTTTTTTTGTTTTATAATAACTTAGTTGAACAAACATTTTGACTTCTAGAATTGCGATTGCGTTACTCTTCGTTCCTTTCTATCTCTGATCGATAATCATAGTATCACGTATAATAAACTTTTATAATTTTTACCTATGTCGGATAAATACGTAATTCCAAATTAAAAATAATTTCTTATATAACTCTATACCGTGAAACTCTACTCCAAAAGCAAATTGTTACTTCCAATTCCAATCTATCCAACCAAAAATCGACTAAAAAGTATCTAACCGCTTGGAATTTTTATTTTATCGTTCAACAGTCAGGATAAGCATGAGCCATCGCGTTTCAACGTCGCGTCGAAGGGGATGATAAACGCGAGGAGCACGGTTCGCCGAACGGTAACGTCGATTACACAACGGCGAGGGATCGTTTTGAAAATCACTTGACGATCGCGATCGAATCCAACCGGCCGTCCCGTTCAATTTAAATATTTAACGGAAGAGAATAATAACGGTCCATTATGTTCGCGCGACAGCTACGCGATGCTGTGTGAGCGCTGGTGTTGGTTGCGCGCTATCGGCCAGTGTTATTAATGTTACTATTTACCATCGCTGCTGGCGCAATTGTCATCACGCCAGACAGTACGCGGCACTAATTACCGTCACGGCAGCCTATTGTTCCACTTAAAGCTGATTGTTATCGTTACGCAAATTGCAGCCAATGCAGCGCGCGCCAGTAATGATTTCGCACCGATATCAATTCCGTCGAGCGTCTCAATGCTTATATACTAATGCACTTATGTACATTACATATACACGTATATACGTGGAGAACACGTTGCCGTGGATGATAATTTTTCTTATTGTTAACGACATTCCGATCGTTAATAAGCGGGGCGGAATAGTTTTCCATTAGCGGTGGACAGCGAATAAATGACCGACTACGTAATCGGACAAAATAATCGCCGGCTAATGTCTTGATAGATTGACGCGATCGAACGAGGTCGATGCGCCGCTGGCTGCTGCTTCGAAGCGAATTTGCAAGTCGAGTTTTGCGAAATTCTTCAACACGACAGTGATCAGGGGGTGAGATCGCGCGGTGACTGTTACTGCGAGCCAAGGTCTTCGGTCGAGAAAATGTGAGTTGTAGAAGATGAGAATTTTATGATTTAACGTCTGTGTGGAAGTATTGTAGCAGAAATATCGAGAGATCTTACATTCGGATCTATGAAATTGTTGATATCCAGAGAATCTGGATATTACGAAGTCTATAGATGTTGTAGGATATCGTCTGTTGCACGAGAATTCATAATGTTTTTGTATCAAATTAATATTTCAATCTTATTCCGAGTTGGAAATTCTTGGCAATTGGAAATTTGATGCAAAGAGGTGGGATTTTTTAAAATGAAGCTCATAGGCGAAGGTAGCTTCGATAATATCGAATTGATTGGCAACGCGTTGAATTTTAAAATAGTTTCTCGTGCAGAAATTGGAAAACGTGATATATTTCTTTCTTGTATTTTTTCGAACTATACCTCTTAATTACTTTAAGAGCAAGAACAGTTAATTTAACAGGATAAAATAAAATCATCGTCGATTCTTTTCATCGACTAAAATTAAATTTGATCGAATCGATGGTTTACGGTAAAAGGAATGTTGAGATTGAAAAGAGCAAGCACAACTTTACCAGCCTAAATCACGCAAGCGATTGACGTTGTGAAAGCCGTACTTGTCGGTTTGAAAAATCGTTAACAAAGATTCTTCACGGCGACAAACGATAGATAGATCCTTTGAAACAACGCGACGGTTACGATAAAATTCCGCGGCGGCTACGTTCGATCGTAATTATCTGGTCGTGTTTATAAATCACCATGGATCAATTAATGCACGAAACAAAGGGAGAGAGATAGAAGGGGGAGAAAAAAAAGGGGGCCAGTAAAGGTAGAAAGCATGCGCCGTTTTATAATACAGTCCGTGATCTTAAATCAACGTCCTTTTCTTGGCCGGAGATAAATCTTGCGCGGTCGAGCTCGGCCTAAGAAATATAAATACGATTGTGCATAGAAACGGGGCGTTTTGTCGCTCGAAGCGCGCGTCCAACGAAATAGTCCTCGCGATTTCGCTCCATGTCCTCGTTTTGCAAGGAACTCGCGAAACAGGGAAGGATTTCTAAAGAATTTAAAAGAACTTCTTTGTTTTTTAATTTCTTAATTTAGAAATACGTTTGATCGACTAGAGAAAAGATGGATATTCTGTAATTAAGATGACAGAATTTGGTTCGAAGGAAATATCATAGCGAGAAACGCTGTAAATAGTGTCTTCTGTGAATGAAGCAATAATTGTTAGATAAATAATATGCGATCGTTTGCACTGTTATTTAGGTACACTACTTAGGTGTACTACTTGGATTGGTTGTAACATATAATATGTTATCTCTCTGACACGTAGCTATATGTAAATCTTTCTAAGATATTTGAATGTTTTGGAATTTGCAAAAAGCAATATCAAATTTTGAGAAACTTTGAAAATACATACACTATACAAACAGAGGCGAAATTGTTTCAATGCTTGGAAGAGTAAGCAAAACAGATATAGTTAAAGATAACAGATCTCTATGGTATTTATTGATAAAAAAAAAAAAAAAAAAAAATTGTAGATTGATAATTATATTACATCTGCAATAGCATTCGAAATTTGTCACATTTTCATAAAACGATCATCCCTCGCATCGAATCATTAATTAAAAGAAGATACCGTTTTTAATGAAACAGTTATTTTCTCAGGGCAAATGGATCGATATTCTGTCGAGCATACATCCTATATTAAGTTCTAAACAATATTTTATACAGAATTTCTATTATATTTTCTGCTATGTAATATCTCTGGACATTTTTATATTTCAGAAACAATTTATGGCTTCTCTGAAAGCATCGGGATGTTTGTACGTCGAAGCGAGGAGAATTCTCCGGGAAGGACGCGTCTGCAACGAGCGCTGCAACGCGAGTGGACGCCTCCTGGTTCGGACAGCGTCTCTTATTAGCCGCTAAGGCGTCGCGACGCCCTGGTTGCAGAAAAATCCGCGAGATGGGGACGCCCGTAAAGCTGGCTGCCACAAAACGCAAGGCAGAATCGAATCGGGAAAGACGAAGGCGCTAATTCATACGCTCGATTCTGTTTCCGCTGTTCTATTTTATTCTCAAACGTCTTCGTCGTCAGATATTCATCAGAGATGGTATCTAACGCGAGACATGACATCGCAAATTATATTTGCTCGAGGATGTAACTCATTTATCATATACTTCGTGTAGTTCTTTACGTTCTAACGTATGTATGCACATGTATAAGGTACGTACGCATGTATACGTACATACGTACGTGATGTATATTAAAGTGATGTCTCGGGAAATTTGCATTTTACAGAATGTGATAAGCGAACCACGTGTGAGCAAGGATTACTCGGTTCTTTGACATTCTTGCAGCTTCGACTTGCTTTCACGGTAGCTGACAGATTCTTCGATATATGAGCCTTCCAGAAGGTAATGATTAACTTCTACGTTTTGTAAGTTTCATAATTTTCTCACTCAGGTACACGATTAATGTTCAATTCTCGGAAAACGAATAACTTACTCCCCTAAGTTTCTTTATTGCAAAAAGACGACATAAATGATAGCGTAGACAAATTTTAAGGATTAATGCTAAAATTTGAAAAATCAGCGATCGTAGCATTATCAGTTTTATTTACTTTTCAATTTTGGAACTGATCGATGAATCTTCTGGATGGTTCACGCGTCCATTCATAATATATACGTAAATCGCGATCGTTTTGGAAAATATTATCCAAGTTCAGGTATGCCGATATAATGGATATTTTAAAAGTTACCAATTGCCCTCCAAATTTGTTAAAGCCGTTTATTTATTTCCTTATTTATCATCGAGAGATCAAGTATCTAACTCATCGTCACCGCGTGAACGTAACAACATGGAGACATGTACGCCGAATCCCAAGAACGCAACAGAGTACCCTTGATTTCAACAGCTTCAAAATTTTCTGGAAAGCCAGCCTGTTGACGCGTCGCGGAAACGCGGTCGTTCCCATTCCCGGTTCCATCGCGCAACAGAAATATCGACTGAAGTTTTAACATACACCTCTCGTATGGCTGCCGAGTGCATCTGGGCTGTCGTCATGGGAATATAAAAGGGAGGCTGCAACGATAGACAGATAACTAGAAGAGGACAGAGAGGGAGCGAAGGAAACGGCGGGATAACAAGGGACCAGAGGGGGTTGAGTCGAAAAGATAGACGAAGGAGGGCAGCCGAGGGAGGAGGGCTGCAGGGGAGGGGGAGGAGAGAGAGTAAAGGGAAAGAAAGATCGAAGGAGATGCTTGTCACCTCCTACATCTTACACCTCCGCGCGCGCGGATCCTGCACGCTTTCCCATTCTACATACGCCTTCTTTTCTGCATCCCTCGGCTCCCTTCGCTCCACCCCCGTGTTCCACCCTCTGCGGCGCTTCCGCGTCGTCTTCTCAGCCGCCGCCGCTAACCGTCCACCCCCGCAGCCGTGCCGCGGCAGACAGAGAGAGAAGCAAAAGACGATCGTGCCTGCCGGAGAAAAAGGTGGCCGAACAAGCCACCGGGAGGGGATGTGCTTGCTTCGAGCATAGCTAACTAGCTGAATCTGAATCAATACTTACTTCCGCCCCCAACCGACTCCCATCCTCTTCTCTACCGAGTCTCAACCAGCTCCTCTTTCCTTCTTTTCCCCGACCACCCCCTACCGGGGTCCTCCTTTTTAGCGAGAAAGGACTTTCGGGGTACCCTCCTGCGCTTACCTCTCACCACTACCCTCGACCACCCCCATTACCCTTCACGTTACTGTCTTTCTACGTGTCTCTTTCTCCCTGCTTCTTCCGTTATTTTTTTCTCTCTTCCTATTCCTCGACCTCCTCCAACCTTACCTCCCACCGTATAGCTCTTCTTCTACCCTTCGTCGCGTCGAGCCTCGTTTCAATCCTTATCGGAGGAACTTCTTTTCCCTTTGCGGACGGCATTTTTCGATAGTCGCGACGTTTGATCAGCCGAATTCACGCTTCCGCGATCCTCGCCCGTTGTAGATTTCGTTTGCGAAGCTCTCGCGAGTGGGCACAGCCGAGCGGAAGATCGGATCGTACTCGCGAGCGAGTTTTCGTTCGTTCCTGGGATCTTCGGGTTCAACGGTTCACGTTAATGTCGTTCGATTTCGGTGTTTTGCGATTCCTAGCAACGAACGCGGTTTCCTCGGTCTTCATTGCGAATTGAACTGTTTCGTTGGTGTTGGAAGATCGAGCCATTGGAAAGATAAAATATTGGCCAGTTATATCTGATGAAAGTTTCTTAATTTTGGTATCGAAATATCAAATATTATTATAGTTATTATATACAGATACTACCATCATTGCTTTGTTTAACTAGGCGTGTAACATTTTGCCTTTAAATAAAAGTTTAAAAAAATTAGAATTGTCAAAGGAATGGAATTTTATTGGCGCAAATATAACTAAAATCTGCGATAAATATAACATACCTAAAATCGGGACAATTTCAATATTATTTCGAATTTTTATCTAAATAGCTTGTGAAGGTTGCTACTAAATTACCACGGTAGATCGTAATTACAAATAATCGCAATTAGTATCAAACAAAGATAAATTATTTTCTTACGCACTTCACTTAGATAAGAAGAAGTATTTGCATAAAGAAATAACGGCGTAATCGCGAGAAGAATAGACCAGAGGCAATTCTAGTCTCGGCTTAGCTACTTTAAAATTCGAGTCTTCTCTTGTGGCATCACGATCTACTAGCAGCCACGACTCGAGGACCGATTCGAGGGTTTGTTTCCCCCTGACAACCTACGGGCATCCCCTCCATGGTTTTACGACACCGTTCCACCACAACGCTCTTAAAACACGGAGCTTATCTCTTAAGTAAAAAGTACAGGAAATCCTGGCTTCGTGCAGATTCGTCTTCTCACGACGGAACCAAATTTAATTCCTGTCTAGAAATATCCACACCGAGCGTTTATATGCAATTTATACGACTTGCCTTTGGATCTCCATGGACGTTTCATCAAGAAACGGATCTTTTTATAGAGACTTTTTAAATACAAAAAGATATTATGTAAACTAGTGAGTAAATTGATGAATAACGATTAATAAATAATACTTCTTTAGAATTCTGTGAATAAAAAAAAATAGGGAAAGGTACAAGATACTCGTCCTCCAGAGATACTAGTTAATTTTACTATTTTATTAATCTTATTAAAAACTATAAAACTTAATACTGCGTCGTTTTATTAAAATAAAAGTCATACTAAGAAATTGTCAGTTGTCAATTATCCAAAATCTCGCTTGTTCCAGGAAAGAATTTCTCCTATTCGTACGAAAGCTACCAGAACGGAGAAACGCAACGTTCAACGCTATCGACCATATTTTCATTTTCCAACGCTTCAAACCAAAAATGTAACCAATCTGCCACAATAGGAATCAACCTCTCCACCCAAAATCGTCCTCCCGAGGCAGCAATTCGCAGCATCGCGACAAGCCGAGCAAATCCTCGTCTGAGACATCGTCGTTGCCTCGCCAAACGTTCTCGTATTTGCGTCCGCAGGAAATACGTGGAAGAGAGGCAGAGAGACGCGAAATTCGTAGGTGAGATTACAAACTGAAGTCTTGGGACGTCGTTCATCGCGATGTTCACTGAACTGGTGCGTACCACCCCACAGCATGCACCCTTTAGCTCGAACCAAAAGGTTGTTTCCTCCGCGTCGTGACGGTTGACTCGCGGGTATTATAATTCCCCGACTGGCCGCGGGCTAATTGTGTTGCGTGGGTGTGAATATGGTTTATAGTTCGGCGGAAAAGCTGGCCGCGGGCCAGGCAAACGAGCTCACGTGACGTCACGCGACGGAAATACACGAGCGGGCTAATTAGGCGAGGCACCTCTCCTCTTACGCTCGAATGCAAGCGGAACCCATGCGTCGCGACGTTTCTGCAACAACGTGACTGGAGACGCCTGCCGTCTCCTGTCGTATCGCGTGTCCGGAGTTGTGGAAAAATCAGAGAATGGGGAAAAGATGCGTTAGGAGAAAATTGTTCGGAGCTGAAGTATCGTTGACGACAATGCAGGATGGTTTAGAGGTGGATTCTTGTAAAGTTCGAGATATTTTTGGGTTAGCTTTAGGAACATGGAATGTTAAAATGTCGTGTTGAGAGCAATTAAGCGGCAGATATTAATTCTGCAGAAATTGGAAACTTTCGTTTGTTTCTTCCGAGGCTCTCTTACTTTGATTATTAAACTCGAAAGTTTCGTTAGTAAAGTTTATCGTTGGTACGATATCTATATTGTATTATTCGTTCTAAGAAATTTAAACTTATTCCATACATTGTACTTTTCCGCTAGAAGAAATCTATTTCCTAGGAAAATTCCTCCGATGCTCTATCATCGATCGTAAAGCACATTGTATAATTGGTGCTTAATTTTTGCAATAATAATTTGACAGATTATTTAATGGCCACGAACGTTTCTTTGCGATTTTTCTGCCTAATATTTGGCGAATAAATGCTTCGTATAACAATTCTGGCATTTGGTAGCGTGTAAAAATTGCTCGGGTGGGGAAAAAATTGAGCTATAAAACTATGATTAACGTCTGGCAAGAGCATCGTTCTACTTAATGTTTCTAAATGCGTAGGCGGAAGCGAGAAGGTTAATTAACAGGAAATAAGATTCTACTGTACATTTTTGGCGACTGTTCCGTTCAGTGAATTATATTTCGAAATAGCATAAATGAAGTAATGTTCACAGACGACTCGACTTTAATTTCTAGGGAGCAGATAACAGTTTTGAACACGTGATGGTTGGCTGGTATTTATAGATTCTTGATTGACGTTCGTTCTCGTTCTGAAATTCTCGCCGTGATTCTATTAAGACATATTCATCGCGAAATTACTATTGCATTTACTATACGCATTTACTACGATTGCTTCGTTTCAGTGTTTATAAATCTTATGTACGTTAACAAGAAGCATCGTGTACAACATCTCGACAAGGATTTACTTACTTTTGGCATCGGAGCGAACGACGTAGTTATGCTTTTTCGTCAAAGTATTATCACAAGATCATTTATTTATAAGACTACACCGAATGTCTTGCTAATGAAGAACGAATCTTGCAATTTTATACTACAAAAATACTATAATTCTATTTATATCGTACTGTCATGTTTCTAATATTTATACGAAATAATTTACATTCACTTTTTATCTATTCGTAATGTCCGATACCTAAATATTTATTCCACTTTTAGCATGAACGAGCTATCACTTAACATCTTTTAAGATCCGCTTAATTTATATCTAGCTTACAAGTTGCATTTAAAAATTATTCGCAACTTGAAATTATTAATTTCATATTTTCATTTCTACGCAATCCATCATCATGGATGGACAAAACACGATTCGCGTTAGTCTTAGGGTTTGTAAATTAATCAGATTTTCGTAGTCATCGAACCGCAGATCCTCCTATCAACCTGGCGGTACATTTACGCGAAGAGACGACCATGATCGAGGAAATATTCTAGATCCACATTCGTGGAAACGAAATCTAAGCCTTGGTCGGTGAATCAAATCGACTGCGACTAAAACGCTCGCATCCTCTCGCGTAACAGGCTATCTTTCTACGAAATCAGCCGACATATCTATACCACGTTAAACCGGTACACGCGTAAAAGAACAGCTTAAACGATCAACGACGAGACTCGTTCGCGAGCGCACGTGTATTCCCGACTAGAATACTCGCGTGGGGTCCGCTTCCTGGTCGGCGCCGATCGTGTCGCGTAGATCCTTAATTAACCAACGCCCAATCGCAATTTCGCCGGCGGACAAAGTGAATCGCTCGTCGCCTTCGTTCGCTCCGACGCGATTAGAGGAGACACGAAAAAAGGAAGACTAGGAGAAGAAAAAGGAAGATATCCGTCTATCGAATAGAGAGGACGAGAGGAACAACACGGAGGCCCACGCGTTTCATTTGCATCGGAAACGATCGTCGATGCACGCACCGGTTCCCCTCACGGGCACAGAGCTGTGTAATTAGCGGGGCATAGCAATTAACCGAGGAGCGGCTCGTGCGTGTGCCTCGGCCCGCTCGAGCTCGCGAACAGACGAGACCGAGCGTAAAGAGTAAAGTAAAGAGACGAGAGTGAAGTAGACGTAGCGCGCGAAGACACCCGTTTCCTCGAACAATGTAAAGCGGCGTGTAAACGGTGTAAACGCGAGGGGTGGGCAAGCGGGCGTGACTGCGTTAAGTCAAGTTAAGTCGAGGTTAACTCCCTTAATTACTCAGATTTAATCAGAGCCCGAGGCTACGTGTGCGTATACACACGAGCGGAGGTACCGTGGGCATAACTAACCGTATATAAACCGTCGAGAGGAAGAGGAACAGGGAGCGGACGAGTTATGAGACGTCGCGTCGGAGAGGGGAAGCACTTGGTCGGTCGGTCTTCGAAACAGGAACGGATACCGGGGACTGACTGCTCGCGACTTTTGCTTCACGATTGCTCGCGTGTATATATATATATATATATATATATATATATATATATATATATGTATACGCGTACCTATAAGCAGTATGTGTACATAGCGGCGTAGTGATCGTGTGTGATGCACGAGGAAGACGACCGCCATGGACGGATAGTAGCGTGTTGAACGTCGGTGGAAAGTGTGTATATACGCGAGGCGTCCGCGCGCGATACGAGTAAGTAAGTAGAAAGGCCCTGGTTGCTTGCTCGCTCGCTCGCTTGCTTGCTTGCTTACTTAACGAAGATTAATTGCGCTTAAACCAACCGCGCGCGCACGGCCTCGCCACACAGCTTCGTTGGTCGCTCTGCTCTCTCGGTTCGACTCGTGGCCGCGTGCATTCTAACGTGACCCCACGAAATCTTGACCGTGATCGAGGATCGAGCGGCGTCGGTATGCGCGATTCGAATAATTTCGCGCGACCGTTCGTGTCGCTGCCTCCGGCTGCCTGTCTGTTCCTCTTTCTGCCATCTTTTTGGTTCTGTCGTAGAGACTTTTCGAGGAGGGTCGGGGGTGGCAGGTCGATTAGCCACGGCTCGAAAACGGCGCTCCTCGCGGGCTTAGTTTTAAGCGCGACGTGATTTATACGGTTAAATGAGACGCCGCGCGGGAACCGGCGCGGCGGGACGCGCCAGCGGACAACCCTCCAAGAAAAATGATCGGGAACCGCGGTGATGAAGATTAATGACGATTAATCCGGCCGGCTGTGATCCATCGGAGATAATCGTTAAGTGACTACACGAAATCTGATCCGGCCCCGCCGTGGAAGCTCGCGAGACCCTCACGGATCCGCGCGTATTGTGACCGTTCAACGACCGTGGAGAATTCCTCTCTGAACCCAACGATTTCGTCGTCCGATTCACGATTCAGACGGTTCCTTTCATCGTATCTTGCATTCGTGCATATCAAATGCATTCGTTTTTTACTTCGAATAAAATTTTAACAGTAGTTTCTCTATGAAATATAAATTTAACCGGAGCAACTCTTATACACTGCATTTTTCCAATCATGTAGTTTCGTTATCTCGGGTTTACAATGTTATTTTAGAATAATTTGCTATTTAACGTTAACAAATTTCCAACGTTTCCAAATATGTGACAAAACCGCTAAATTTTGTAAATACACCATGAATTTACAGTTATTTATTTATTCCCGTAGAACGAGGCTAACTATGATTTCCATTAATCATACACAAGGTTAATCACAGGGATTTGAACACGTAACTGTAAAGCCAGCCGGTAATTACTCGTACATCAAAAATACTACGATCAATTTGCAAAATTGATCTCAAACGAGTTCCGTTCGATTCCATGATTCACCATGAAATTAGTAAACGTCTGTACAATTATTTATACCGATACGATCATGACAGTCGTGTCTTATTACAGTACTAATGAAATTTTGAAATGTTTCATAGAACACATATACAATACGGGCATAAAAGTTTACTATAGTAATTGCTCGAATACATTCGCGAGCCACAGTATATAGTATGTACGCTTGCTATTTTACAGCTATATCGTGAAACTCTCGAATTAACGTACAAAGACGTAATTATCCTGGTGGCGCGATTACGCAATCTACGCGGCGAATCTTTTTCGCGGGCATAAAATCGCGATTAATTCGCGCTGTGGAGCTCGCTATCAACGGAAATCGCTACAAGGACGAGCGAGAAAAGAACGGAGGAAGGAAGAAAGTAAAATAGCCAGTTCTGTATAGGTGCTAGGTAACGTCTCCTTGATAACAATCGCGCGGAGGGTGGAGAGGGCGAAGGTTGCGGTACTGTGGGTGGAGGTGAGGGCGGTAGCCGTGCCGGGGGCCGCTTTTGTTGTGTATAAAATATTATTTCGCCGTGGCCGGGCATTCATTCGGTAGGAGCTTTCCTTGAAAGGCGAGCTCAAAGATTAAGGACTGGCTGGACGGTAGGATAATTATCAAGAAAGGAAGAATTCTGAAAGCGCGGCTCACCGAGACAAAGACGAGGGTGGGGTGAAGAGCCAGTATCTTGACCAACTTCTTTCCCTTCGATCATCCTCTCTCTCTCTCTCTCTCTTTTTACCTTCCCCTTTTACGTTTCGTTGAAATCAGCTTAGTAGCAGCCTTATTAACTTCCGATTACAATTTTATGGAATTAGAAAATCGACGATAATTGTTCGATTTTTGGTTGAGTTTGATACGTTGCGGCAAGTGCGAAGACACGATACGTATCGTTTTTAAAATTTTATTTCAGATGGACGAAGAAATTGTATTCGCTCGTTTTCGAAGAAAGAATTTGGAAATTTAGCTGTATATGGTATGAACGTGTAACTGTGAAATCAATGAGAACTCGCCTTAATTTTTGATCTCATTTCTACGTTATATTTTTGGTTAATGTTAGTCGATCCACGTATAACCTCTTTCCAACAATAATTGCAACTACTTCCTTCTCCTCCCATCTGATACGTATCTTTATTAACACTTCACTCGTATCACGCTTCTCCGCCACCTTTCAGTGTCTAATCAGTCCACTCATACCGCGTTTGTTAATCACCAACATATCAATCAGAAATCCAACCTTCCTCCCTCCTAATTAACTCTCTTTTTCTCCAAGTATTTTTATTAATCGCTCATCTCGCGAAGGAATGATTAATTCCGTACCTCCGCTTCCGCCCTGTTTTCCAATAGCTCAATTTACACCGGTCGTTAATCGCCGAGGAATCCTTGTTGTAACACGCGAAATTCAATGCCGAGCAGCCTGAAATTCCTTTTCGGTGAATCGAACTTTCTCTCCCCTTTTTTCGACCAAGCGGAATATTAAAATAAATGGCGCGAGGCATTCGGTTATTACACTTTGTTATTGGGCGAAGGTCTCTCGCGAAGATCTCGCGGCAACAGCTGCCACCTCGAACTACCTAGGCAAATAAGGGCGAGGGGAATAATTATACGATGGCTAATTGCCCGACATCTCGACTCGCCGCGAGACATAACGAAATAATCTCGAAGCTCTTTGCTTCGTTCTATCTCTTCTCTTCCCTTTCTATCGTTCTCCCTTCGCTTCTCTTAACCCTCACCCCTTCGTGTTTTTATTCGTTCTTTTCTTTTTCGGGACCGGCCGTATTCTTAACGGAGAGAAGCCACCCCCGCGAGGGATTCTTTTCTCTCGGTGAAATTAATTAGACGGACTTCCTGTCACGGGAGAGCGAAGGTTAAAGGCGCGTGCTTGATGAGCTTGCTTCGTCACTGTTGCTTTCTTTATTGCGGCCAGGGGGAGAAATTCTGAATATATTCGCGATAGCGCTGATTAATGTTCGCGAGGAATTACGGTGGCCGCGCGCTTTTGATGAGGCAATTAGACGAGCGTCAAGAGCTTGATAAAACGTTTGCTTGCCGCGATAACGTGAGAATTAGCTAAAGACTGTCGATAAACGTAATTTGAGTCGTCCTGTAGTCGTGTACAATTTTTTTCAACGACTTCATGATAGGTATGAAGATAGCAAGAGCGTTTCTACATGGTAATTCAGCAGTTGGAACGGTAAACGATGTGAAGATTTGAAGCGAAGTAAGGATATTTTGTAACTGTAATCGTTAGAATGAAAATCATTTCTGTAAAATCATAAATTTTATAAAAGTTTATAGAAATGTACGTGTATTATAGTAGTCTCTAAAGGTAAAACGAATTACTTAATACTTGATAAGTTTTAGTATTTCATATGGAATGCATAATAGATACTATTCGAATGAAAGCATTATTCCTTCACTTTCTTAATACCTAAATCGTTTACCGTTTAAAGTCTACAATTATTAACTGTTGTTAAATAATTCTCAGAGAATGCAAAGACCGCGACTGAAATAATTTCGACGATAACAAATTCTGGTAATACCTGAACAAAATTGTTTATTGTCTCCTGGAATTCTTATCGAATAGATTAGTACTTTCTAAAATTAGCATAATAATTTTACAGGTAAACTCAGGCACAAGTTCACGTACCAGTGAACACAGAAATGCTAATAAAACTATATGAACATAAGTAATAGCATGTCTTTGAGTTGTCATAGTAATCCTACAGATAAATTCCAACCCACTTAACGTAAAAAAAAAAAAAAAAGAAAAGAAAAGAAAAAAATGTACAAACTAGTAAATGTATAAATCTCGTGAAACTAATCGTACCAAGGATCGAGAAATTTTAATTCGATGAAATTGAATTCTTCTAAATTATTACGCTGATGTGGCAATTAAATCCTGATATATATTGCAACGGTAACACTTATAAACGACATTTATAGACGCGTGTAATCTTACATTAGTTAACAGACCGATGCCCGTAAAACTTTGACGAAACAATCGTTTCTGGAACTGTAAATCACACGTAAAAGCATATTGCGTATGCCACATGACACATTAGAAACTTGTAATATCTTACTATAATAATAGACATACATGTGTATAACTAGTCATAATAAAAATACAGTTCATTGTCATACTTGTCTTTTCCTTTGCATATACGCGATTGTAAAAAGGCTTCGCCAATGATTAATTGCTTTCCATTTGCGCAAACTTGTTTCCGTTCAAACGAACAAACTTTCACCTCAACCTAGTATCTCCTACACATTCTCCTCGTTCGGACCTTGCGAGTGCTTGGAAATTCTAAATTATTGTATTTGTATATCAAATTAATTTACTTACGTATAAATTTCAGCACTGTCGTAACAATTTTATGCATAATTTACATATACATTACGACTGAGATTAATTCTTTGCTCCAAGAAACCAGGATCTATAAGGCATAACATCGGTACAAGATTCAAATTGAAAAATCGCACGCATTGACAACGGTCTTTCGTACATGTTTCGAACAGGGCAAAGAGAAATTCATTTTATCATTTACAAAAAAAAAAAAAAAAAAAAGAAAAAGAAAAAACGAAATTTATGATACTTATAGTTATAGACAAATGGTATATACGAATTCTGTACACGTAATGTCGAGTTTGCAAGTGCAGCGCACGAAGAACACAACCACGTCTTATCGTTGACAAGACGAGTATTTCGCGACCGATGGAAATTCGAAATTCGACAGATTGCAGGCGAAGCGCTATGTAAAATTAGCAGCGGATGCTGCAACTACACAGCTTCTCAAAGTTAGGAAATTTGTTGAGAAATAAAGAATATAACGAAGAATAAGAAGAATTATAAAATCTTGTTAAATGGAAAAAATTCTTAAATCCCAATTATTCAACTTTACGAATCCATCTCTCTCATTTCTTCCTGCCAGCCGCCATTCTCAAATTTCTGGCATCCAACGTCCGTCAAACGATCCTGGACTTCCGTCAGTTCGCGAATTCGCGCGCGTCAGCTTCTAATTTCCAATGTCTTCTGCGCGGGTAACACGCAAGCCGGGTTTTCCTCGCGTTACGAGATTCCAAGAGCAGCGGCACGCTCGAATCCGCCCGAGGAAGGTGGTTTCACGTGCAGAAATGCAGAGAGCCGTCAGCAATTTCACGAGAAACGATTCCCCCGGTTGAGTGTGGCCCATTCTCGTTCTTACCTCGTCGAGGCTCGGTGCCGTGGTTCCGAGAGGACCCCGGGACCGCGTATTCGGCGTTGGCATTATAATCACAGGGTCCGTGGTCGCGGGGGCCAAGGGGGCGAGAAGAGGAAGCATGGCGGCCCATCGAGAGGATCATTTTCGCGGCGATAATTAGGCAGCGAGTCGCGCGGTCGTGCTGGTTGCACGATGAAAAATAACGAGGAAATAATTGCCTGCAGAGGATCTCGAGTACCTGATGTTCGACGGCGAGCGATTTGAACAGCCAGAACGGCGATAAACAAGAAAAGAAAAAAAGAAAAAAGAAAATTAAAGGCAGTGAAGAAGGAGGAAAAGAAGAGAGAGATAAAGGAAGGTGGTCTTTTTTAAGAAGGGGATGACGGTGGTGAAGCGTGGCGAAGAGGACGATGCCGGGGGATGAGTCTCGTCGTTGCGGTGGCTCGAGGTGATGAAGAAGAAGACCGTGGTACAGGAAGAAGAAGTTAATTAAGTAATAAAAAGTCACCAGGCTGCCCTCCAGATCCGGGCTGAAATTAAAATAAACATCCCTTAAATGAGTCGCCGCGACGGTATCCACCCCCGCTTAACCGGAGCCGCTAATTAATTCCAGGCTTGTGAAACCGAGAGGAACAAAAACCCCGGGGTTGAAGTGCCTCTGGATTCTGTCCTGGTGCCGACCGGAGACGAGAAACGGGGGTGTGAGGATCAACGGCAGACAGGGAGAGAGAGAGAGGGAGGGAGAGAGAGAGGGTAAAGGAATGGTGTATTAAACACCGCGAAACCAGCCACCGTCTGACTCTTTAATTAGCCACCCCTAAAGCACCGCAACCGGGAGTGTCGAGGGTCGGTGTCGAGCAACAGGTGAGATGCAAAGCAAGGGTTATTCTTGGCTTTAGAGCTTGGAGAGGCCGCGGAGGGTGAGTAGGCAGCACCGTACCGTCAACGAATCGCGCCCCGGGCTACGCTTTGGATATTGTCGAGAGATAACAACGACGAGATTGATGGTCAAACGATCTGCCTGTTTTTAGAATTTTTCCCTCTGAAAGTTTTCGAGTTTCAACAGATGTAATGTGTTTTGCGGTAGAATTTATATCGATATTAATCGACGGATGTTATTAGCAATATAAAAATAATAAAAATGGTTGGAAACGTATTAGTTTGGTTCGAAAACCGAGACTGGAAATAGACTGATTTGGATGTACGAAAAGCAAACGAACAAATATCGATCCTTTGTTATAATTAATAGTAACATCTTTGATATTATATATTAAAATATTTTTTGGATATATTTTTATAGTAATTATACTTAAAGGATTATACGTTTAACCTGTGAACTGGAAAGTAGCGTTTAATCCTAAATGTAAATTTTTATATTTCTTTCTTCTGTACCACTTACTTCTACCCTCGTGAATATCGTTTCCAATAAGACAATAATTTTCTCTAAAAGTAGAATAAAGAAGATGTAAAAATTAACATAACGTAGTTCCAATAGGTGAACTCGTTTAAAGAATGAAAACTAGTCACGTCGCCAGCTAAACTTCCTATCGATGATCGCGCGAAGGGTTGCCACAAAAGAATCTCGCGATTGAAACGGGAACAAATAAGTTGTCGCGTGAAAAGGGTCGGATCTCGTCATCGAGAAAGTGTCGACGCTAATTAAAACCTGTTGAGCGAGCAGCTCGTGAAGCTGTAAAAGGATCTCGTGTTGGGTAAGGGAGAAGGGTTGCAAGGCGATGAATATTCCAAGATTGAATCCACTTCGCGAAAGGGTTCGAGGCTAATGAAAAGTACATTATGACCGACGTAGGTATCCAAAAGCGCTGGTGGAGAAGGTACCGTGGGGCGACAGTCGCCGAGAGCTCGAGATCGTCGGGGGTTAAATGCGATAATTTGCGTGGGAGGGCGAACGTGGCTGGAGACGATAAACCCTCTGCCATTTAATTACGCTTAAAACATGCATTAAATATTGTCGAAGGGTGGAAGCGTCGGAAGGGTTGAACCCTTGGGTTCGTTAAATGAGCAGAGATTTTCCCTCCTCGACATTCATCGCTTCCGCGCTTACAGTCCTGTTACGGATTTGTAAATCCGCGAAACAGAAGCTCTTCACGCGTGCTGTGTATTTCGTGATGCGTTTGGGAATCTCTTTATTGGAGGGTTGAAATGATTTCATTCCGTAATAGCAAGCTTAGATTTTTATGCTAGGGGGAATATTGATTTAATGTGATATATGAGTGGTGATAATATTTAAGATACGCGCTGCTCTATATACAGTAGATACACATTCTATGTTCTCTAATATAGCGTATAATTGACTATTCAAATATTTTGGTGATGTGTGGGAAGTGTAATGTTTGCAATGGGTATCTTGTAATTTTCATATACAATTTGCAGATTCGTTTCTGATGTCTGACTAATGTCTCGGTGCTAATGAAGTTTGAAAACGTTTCGTACAAAGTCTTTATGTATGTTCAGATATTTTCGTTCAAACCTCGGTTTCGATCGAAACAGGTGCTTCGAGTAGGCGAGTATTAACAAATAATGTTTGGTATATTAACTTGTCATATATTCAATATATTCTAATAAATATAGCATTAAATAATTTTGATAAAACGTCAACCCTATAAAAATATTACGTTCTAAAAATTTTCCTTGAATCTCGCTACAAATTTCCGGAAAATCCCAATTTAAACACTCTAAAGAATATTCAATCAACAAAGTAAACGATATAGGTACACGTTATCTTTATCACGATCGCTTGCACACGATCGAGCGCGAACAAACCGGCAGGCCACAATTAATACAATAATATCCATCATACAGGGCCCGTAATCAGCATAAATGCAATTAGCATCTGGCTGAGGGTGGGCCTCGCGTCGAGTACGTAAATTAGCAAGGTAACCCTTCCGTGAAGTTTCAATTATCTCGTCGAATGGCGATGGAGTTTAACGAGATTCTTAGATGGTGCTTGAAATTCAAAGGACGAAGCCACTTTACGGTACCCTAACGAAGCCACCTGCCTGGCAGCGTCCACCCTGTTAATTTTAATCGAGGGAGACGCTTTCACGTGAATTAGAAAGGGGGTGTCGGTGGGGGGATGAGCTGGCGGTGCCAGTGGACGACGGCCTTACGACTGCAGCAAGCCGCTCGTAAAAGACCTTCGTATCGAAAGTGTCGTCGCGTCGGTGGATCCGCTTGGGAACCCCGAGCACGATCAAATGAATCAACAGAGACAATTAATAGCCCGGCGAGGACGCCTTGGAAAAGCGTCGGGACGCCGCCGCCAGCCTAGCAGGTCAATGTGTGGACAACAAATCTATCTGGCTGTCCACTGAGCACACTACCGTACGAGCTATGAACTACCGTCGCGAGAATTCCACCATGTTCCTATACAGTTTCTGATTTACAACGCTGGATATTAGTCAGATTTTTCTTGGAATCCCTGTGTTTCGTTATTGAAATTAATTGGATTAACATAAAATGTTTGGAAGTTTGAAGTGGATTTCTTTGACAGAATTAAGAATTCTTTTTAATCGACAGAGACATAATCGAATCAAATTTTCTGCAGTTTGTAAATCTAATTAGTAGGTTGTATTCGATTGTATTAATTATATTAATATAGAAGTGGCAAAAATATTTATTCTCACCAATAAATATAATCGACAAACTTCCTGCTTCGAAAAATGTCTTTTCTACAGATTTTTAAGATATGAAAATCCCACTGTACTTAGGAAAAGGAATCTCTGAAATTTCTAATACCAATCTCTGAAATAAAACTAAAGTACTAAATTTGTGCAACAAATCAAAATACCAGCATCTTCATTACACAGATGCGTCAAAAAGCTTTTAACTTTCATAACCGAAAGATACGCAGTTGATTTCACCGGAAAGTCGAATGAAACGAACGCCTACCGTGAATATTATTTTGACAGGCGGGATGCATTGATTCCGGTGAGAAAGGGTCCAGTTGTGAGACACGGAAACACGAAGACCCGAATTCAGTAGCCGGATGAGGGACACAGGGTGACGGTGTGAGGAAAGTGGGGGCGGGGGTTTAGATTAGAGGTTTCCAAATCAGGACAATTGAGTGTGCGCGACTCAACCGCTAATAACTCATTTCCGGCGTTTAAAAGTGATACGTTGCATCCCGATCTTTTCTCTCTCTCTCTCTCTCACTCTGTAAGTACCAGTGGACCATGTGACTCGTTACCACGTTCATCAAAGAGATCGTATCGCCGATATTATTACACTCGTCATTTTTCTTTTGACCGAAGGAAGTATCTTCAATAGAAACATTCAACGGTCATTATCTAAATATTACGAATGCATCCGTCATTGGTTAAATAGACGAGCTAATTCCGGGTTCGAAGTATTCTTTGATTTATATCTTCCACTTGAAGCGCTACGTAGATATGTTTCTTAATTGATCGTCCTGTGTACTAAATATTTTAACGATCAATGCTTTATTGATAGCGTACGTATACGATATACTAACGTATAATACGTTTATACTGTATATTTTATACTATATCGTTTAGTGGTATACTCATAAGGATACGTTTTGTTAAGCGCAACAATCGAAATGCGATACAAACTCCACGTCACGCTAGTATGATTCTATTCATTTTAAGAATCAAGAAAAAGATCAATGTGATTTATGAATAAATAACTATTTCGTTTATTCCATTTAGTGTGAAATAAAAATAATTCTACGAAATAAAAATAATTTCAATCAATCCAAAGCAATTTAGCGGAGCATTTTATATCATTTATAGGAGAGAGAACTATCACGAAGGATCGGAAATTAGAGAAGAAACACCAGTATCGTCCCAATGGGAGAAGGAGCGTACGGTGAACATCTGTATCTTCGATTTTCTTCTCGGATTCTCTGTGTACCTTATGGCAGCGATTCGAACTCGTCGCCAAAGTTGAAGATTCGGCCTTGACCTACCTTCGTATGTGCGAGGTCACCGTTTTCTTTTCTACTAGAGGAAACGAGAAGCAGAAAAGTACATACTTGCTGGCGTACGTCAGAGTGTTGTGCACGTTCTACGCTCGAACGTTGCAGGAAATCGTGATATTTGTGCGAAGAGTTATCGGAAAGTGCTTTTGAACTTTTACGAAATTGACGGTGGAACCTTGATTCTCGATTAGAATTGCAAAAGCATGTTTCCCGATAATTTTGAAAACTCGGTAAAATATATTTAGCTTTTCCTTATCGCTTGCATTAGTTCGATAAAAAAAGAAATTTAGACAAATTCCAACTACATTATATATTGATACTGATTATAAATGATCATTATGGTACTGATTATAAATAGAAATTACAATTTAAATCTCATCTACATAAAATTAGTGCCGGTGAACTGGAGAAACGTAGAAAATAAGATAGAAATACTTAAAGCAGGAAATTGAACATACAGTTGTGTTCCTTTTCACAAGTACCGAGATATAAGTATAAGAACCATAAAGGAAGGGCAATAACTGATTGAAATTACTATAGAACCAGATAAAGAAGCCTACAAAGTATTCGAAACCGTTCGATTCTTCGTCTCTACACGCATTCGCAATTGCCTCAAAAGACTTACACTTGCTAGACCACGAACTTACCATCCGCTTATTCAAGCTTCGACTACGTAGCATTTGCATGCGCGCTAAGACGGCTGTCGGTGAAAAAAGTCGACAGCAGTAAACGGCTTCGCGCGGACGAACAATCATTCACGCTGTTTTATCGCGTCGCGGGATTATTTCAGCGGCCTCTGGTCGGGGACGACACGTCGTCTAGACGTTTCTGACGGAGTCGATGACCACAGAATCCACGACCCGTCCCTCGGGTTCTCCAACGGTCGTAGGATCGTTCCCTCCGCCGCCTCTGGGTCTGTTGAGAACGGTGCGCGATGTCGTCGCCGTGGCGACGGAAAAATAAAGATAAAGCCTGAGGAATTAATTAGGACCGGGTAATCAAGAAGATACCGCATGGGACCCTAAAGGTGGAAACGCGAGGCGATCCAGCGGCCAGGTGGAGGTAGAAGGGGCTTTTGGAAGGCGACAAGCATGGCAAAAAAGGTGCGAAGGAAGAGACCGCGTATAAATATTCACTCCTGTTCAACACTGTTCGAACGACTCGCTTATCCCCGGATTGAGCAGATCCGCACGATCCGTTCTCTCTCCTATGTGCTGGCTTCTTCCACTTTCTGGTCGGATCCGAGCTGGAAATTCGAAATGCCTCGTCCGGCATTTTATTTTCTTTTCTTCGTCTTCTTCTTCTTCTTCTTCTTCTTCTTCTTCCTTCTCTTCTTTGTCGTTGGTTCTGTTCTTCTTCTTCTCGCTTGGCTGGTCCCCTTTCACTAACGCGACGACGCTTCTTCTCTTCCTCTCGCGTTGTTCGGCCCGTCCACCGCCTCTGGTTCCCTCAGACTCAGGCCGTTTCGCTCGGGCAATACGGGCCCCGATCTTCGGCCGTGAGTAACGGCTATTCCAAGAAGTTGTTTCAGATAGAGGGCTAATTTGTTCGCGTGCTCTTCCCGCGCGCCAACGGCCGGCAAACATACGGGACTGAGCCGCCCGACCCGCGGCGCGCACCCGCCGAGATCTCTTAACGCGACGCGTTACTTCCATTTTATTTTATCGACGTGCTAACGATTTTTCTCTCGACCAAGACCTTCCCCGATACGTCTCCGGAGGACATCCCGAGGATGTCCAAAGAGACTATTTGGAATGGTCGCTCGTTCCCTATCGATATTATCATGCAACGCAACTTTATATATAATTTCGTGTTGCGAATATGTTCAATATTTGAAGATGTAATCTCGATTCGACGGTATTAATAGGAAATCAGAAAATTAGCATGTTGACTGCGTTGCTAGTTGTTCGATCAAGTATTTCACGAGTTATATTACTTTCTTTGTATCGGAGTTTCGATTTTGAAAATGCTTTTAGAATATAACAAAGGGTTATATAAATGACTGTGTATCAGAACTTCGCAATTCCTAGTTCTTACATTTAAAATAATATCATTTCTTTATTGCAAAAACAAACATGTATCATCAGATATTTTCATAGTGAAATAAAAAAGCAAGATAAATATTTCAATAACGTTATATCCGTACAACTTAACAGGCAAATGCAAGCTACTAAGTTTTTGCACTTGAGTGCCAATATTTTTTCAAACCTCCGACACTGTCTTTTTTTACTTTGCTACCAAAATTCCAAATCGTTTGATCTCTTACATACCTAATTACTTGATAATATAAAAGTCTTTTAAACCTCTTTAAAAACCATCATCTTTGAAGCCTTTAAAAACAGGCCTCGCGAAGTAACGTAAATTCCATACTATTTTATCCTGATAGTGTATCAACGACAGATAATATTAAACGAATTATCAGAATATTCTCTCCAAGCATTTCCAAAGCGAATGACAGAACAAACCACGATCCAACAAGCATCCAAACGACACCTATGTCTGTAGGAGAGTTAATTAACCCTGGCCCGAGCGCTCTCGCGTGAGATTCGAAACGGAAGAACAAAAATGGAACTTGCGGCCGTATTCGGGCAGTAAATCCGCGCGAAACGGGTCACGCACTAAAAAGGTGCGCGTATGGCCGTAAAAAGCGGCCGTAAACAGCCGTGGCGAAGGTGCGTGAGCACCAAACACCGTATGTATTACGTTTTTGACGCCTATACGCAATGTCGAAGGCGTGGAAGGAATGAGCAGGATTTCCTGGTTCGGTGACAGCAGAAAAATGCGGAGACACAAGCGTTTTCGGCTGATTCTTACCCGCTGGAATATGCTCGAGATATTCGCGCAACTACGCCCGGAATGTCCAGCTCTCGTGTTTACCCCAACCTTGCCGCGCGCATATTATAACGGCGTATCTGGCGGCGGGGCGCGGAAACGGGGAATACCGGGGGTTGATAACGGCGGCGGAGGGCCTGGATAACAGAAGGAAGGGGGTGGTATCGCATGAGTTATTAAGATTCCGGCGCGCATGCTCGCGGTTCTTTCATCGATTCATAAGAATATCCTCTGCTCCGCTCAGGCCACCCACCTCCTCCGCCTTCTTCGCTCCTCAACCTCCACCTTACGGCTTCAGGGACGTATCTATCGGCTGCATTATTTACGCCAGATCGACGCGAGCTATTGGAAATTCTCGTTGCCCGATCCTTGACGGACATCGATACGGTTTCACAGGCTGACTGCGTTTGGGTCTGGTCGTCCTCTTTCAAGGATTGTTCCATAATTTCAACAGCGAGTTGCAGGGTGTTTCGTACACGGCGGTTGCCTTTCGACAGGTTTAAATGACGTCAGAGTTTGGAAGTTTTGAAAGATTTTGGATTGCAGTTTGTTATTGGGTTGTCGTAGGTTGACATCGTATTTTAGGAAATATGTGTTTTTCAAACTTTGTCTTATATCATCGGGTGCGCGGATTTAAAGTAAAATTAAATTTTCTGAAACTTGATTTATGAGAAATTTCTTAATTAATTTCGAATCATAATTTCCAGAGGAAATAAAGGGTTAAAGAAAGTTTCAAGCAACCAGTTCATCCCATACACGTTGCAAGTACACGTTCCGATTATAGTAGAAATTCTAAGTAAAACTTCAGTGTGTTAAGCAATTGCACGAGCGAAATTATAGTTAGAGGAATTGAGTAAAACCTTTTAATCGGAAGGTTGTTATTTTAACTGGCACCGCTTAACTAAGGAAGGAAAGCGTGAATTCAGGACGATCGATATTTTTGTGTAATGAAATATTATAATAGAGGGTAACACCATGACCCATTTATAAGGTTTTATCGGAAACATTAAATTCTTTATAGCATAAAACAGAGCCAGGAATAACGCTGACGTGCAAACGAAATTAACGATAAATGAAATGCAATTTTAAACTTATATTTAATCTGACTAAATATAATACATTAGCCGCATAACCCTGTAATTTCGAAATTAAAAAACGTCTAGAAAGTCAACGAATAAAAGATAAACTACAAGAAACTATTAATAGATATTCACAAATATTGAAGAAATTATCATATAAAACTATTATCTTATAAAACATATAATATATTATTTCATCAAATTTTGTAAAAGAAATTCCTTAGGAACAAATGTTTATTACCATGTGCATGATTCATTAATCAATATTAAGTTTCATTTCCAGTAAACGGCGACAGAAAGGCTGCTACAGTTTCGCACGCGCGTTAAAATTTATTATACTTACAACAAATGCCATAATAATATGATGCTATTTAATAAAACATCGTATCACAGTTAACATTCGCTGCAAATAGAATCGTTCCACTCGATCATCAATAATCACCTCATATACATCCCTCTGCCCTCGGTGCATTTGAAGAACCATTAACACATCTTTCCTTCCACTCTGCCCACGTGAACCCACGCGAAGCGTGCAGCAGCTGTTAGACGAATTGCGAATAACAATAAAAATAATAGTAAAAATCGCAATACAGGTCGGCCCATTTTTTCACAGATGTCCTGGATTGATATCGCGTCTCGGTACACGCGATACCCGGCAGCGTCGTTAACAGCGTGGCCCGAATGAAATTTATAGGCATCAGACCAGAGCATGGAACCTTTCGTTCACTGTTCAAATAGATTCATCGAACACTCTTCTTTAACCAATGTCCTACACATCAACCATTTATTCGCATTCGCAGCAATTGGTAGTTTTAGTTGGATCATTTAGCATTTAAAGTTTACCATGAAACTTTACGATGAAACTTTACGTATTTTCTTACTAATCAAAAAGTACTTTACGAAGCTTTACGAAAAGAATACAATGTCAGAAGAATTGCCCTCAATATTGGGTAAAATTATGTCACGAACGCAAAGTATAAAATTATAATTGCAATGAAACATATTATTACATACTTTACAGCTAAGAAACATATCCTCTTGAAAAAAGGAATCGATCGTTTTTTTTCTCGATTAACGTAAATGTAAATGATAAAAGAGTTAAACACCGTACATCGACATTGAAACGTTATCAAGTTAGAAATTAGCGAACGCGCGCGAGTAAGGCGCGTTGGGAGCGTGGGTTTCACGGTAAACGGGTCAAACGATCGATCGCGGTGAACAAGCGAGGAATCGGCGACGGGTTTACCCGCGTAAACGATAATGAGCGTGGACGGTAGTTTGAAGCAGAGGTTACGCCTTCCTGAGAAACCGGTATGCGTTACGGAGGCCTAACCCCTTTTGTTTTCTTCGTTGGCATCACGTGTGGTAGGAAATTCAAGGCGCGTAACCTCCTTCTCGAAAGTCGTGCAAGGGTTGATGGAGCGGGAAATCGTTCGCGGAAAATGCTTCCTATGGCGATCGAAGGTTGTAAAGAACTCGTGACTCGTTACACTTTCTCGAGTACGATTTTAAAATTGCGAGGAGGTTATTCAAATTCTTAGAGATGGTTCCAAGAAGATGATATGAAATGAATATTAAGCTTCCTTATATATTACAATTGTGTTTGTACATTTGTATACGCTTCGACCTCGAAAGACGTAAGAGTAAAGAAATTAAATAACTGCCGAGAGATTATTCGAGTTGATAGCTTATATGACATAGACGATATTTGTAAAGTTTTGATACACCAACGATTTTACTAAACAACTTGGATGCAATTTAAAGTTTAGAGGCTACACGAAATACTGGAGTTTCATCGAGAATAAAATGTGTATCAAGACTTTTCTACGTATATTGGGGGTATACATTGCTAGGCTTGAATTTTCAATTTATCTTTGCTGCGATATTCTGATGCGTGGAATGTATATCGTGAATGCGTGAAGTTTAATTATGAGGTTACAAGACGAGAAAAGGATTAATGTACTTTAAAGTATACGTTCCGAGATTTTTAGCGAAGGATACAGCACTGGCGGCGTAAAAGAAGGCGCACATGCACGTTTATAACGCGGAAGAAGTGTGCGCGCATTTGCAGGGTGGCTGGAAAAAGAGAAGACACTGGACAAGGGCGAGGGTGGAGTCAGGGGTGGAGGGTGAGGCTAAGGAGGAGCTGGTGGAGATTGCGAGAGGAGGGGCAGGGGTGATCTATGCGTTTAATTAACCATAGAGACGCTCCTACCAACTCTTAGCCGCTCTTAGTTCGAGCTTGCTCGAGCTCGGTGGCTGCAGAGGGACAGGGTGGCGCAAGAATAAAAGAGCGAAAGAGCAGGGGAGAAAAGAAGCAAGAAAAAGAAAGGATTTAGCTATCGCCGGCGAAATTAACCCCGAGGAAAAACTTATAATGTGTCTTCCCCGGAAAAGCAGCTCGAACGTTGCGAGCTCGTGCCGATGCTTTCACCGCGTTCGTCCTGGATAATTGATTCCGAATATAATTAATCGGTGACATACGGATAAAAGCACTGTTTTCGCATCGTTCTGGAGCATTTTTTTGGACAAGATTTTTACTAATGGTTCTTTTTCTGAAAATTGTTCTAGATTCATATTATGTCGGGAATTTTATTCATATTTCGTAAATTGAGTTGTTTTGGAAACGTTTTTCTGTGTTTCATTAGTATCGCTGGTTTCCTGTACCCCAAGTCCGATGACATGCTGATTTAGTATCACGCTTAATATCACTATATCATCACACGCTTGATATCTCTGCATCTGTAGCAAGAAAATCATTAGAACAGTTTTTCGAAAGGATACGATTTGTATCAGGAAATATTAGACAAGAAATCGAATTACAAAGATTTCAAGTATACCGCTTCTTACTAGATACTACTAGAAATACAAATTCATTTACGCGTAGGAAAATACCTAAACAAGCTCTAGGAATTATTATTTTAACGTTTTTTCACAGTCACTCCTAAAATAGCATGTCGAACGATTAGCTTTAATTTGCTATTAGAGGTCAGAAACTTATAAAATTCGTTCACGTATTCCTCTTCGAATTTCCCCGGCTCGTCAAACCAGACATAATCACGTGACGATCATTATACGTGTTGGCTACCTCGAACAGGCTTCCCTCCCGTTCATCTCCAACGACATACATCAACTATAAACCCAGTAGCAGCACGAACAACAGAGAGCCCGGTTATCGTTATTACCGCGATGATGTGCCAGTGCCAAAAGACGACTTAATTCCGCCACGGTAATCCGACAATTGTTTACACATGTTCGTTATTTACGTGTAGCCGAGTGTGTCGAACATCACACTCGGCGAAAACGCACGATCAGCCGCATATAATCACAGACACGCGTACACGTACCGATATTCGCACACCCATGTAAAAACTGGCCCAGCCCCCAGTCGCAGCGGCCCCAACCTTCTCGTCGTCCCACCCGCGACGGTGATATTTTGAGATTTCTTTGGCTCTTGTCTCCGAGTCCCGCGATCGCGTTCCGAGAAAAGGGAGGTTAATGAGACGGCCGCGGACAGTTATAAATGAACGATAAGGCGCACGCCGGATTCCTTTAATAGCTGGTGCAAATTTATGGCCGCCGCTAAGGGACGTCCGCTAAGGGGTTATAGATTGATTGGTCGTGAAATCGGCTTTAATCAATCGTGTGTACCCTCTGAATTATACGTACGCCCGGCGGAGTTAATTAATTCCAACACATCGGTCGGTCGCCTCCTCCCGCTCGTTCGACGCCGCGGCATTAATCTGCCCTTTCGTTACATTAATTTGCCCGGCTGATAACGTTGCTCCTGGCCGCTCGTATTTTAGTAGAAAGAATCAGAACGGCCAGAAGAGAAGAAAGAGAAGGGAAGGGATTTCGCGTGAAAGAGATGGAAAGAAGGTGTCGGACGCAGAGTTTCAGGAGCGTTCTTGGAGAACGCACGAGAAACAGAAATTGGGATTCCTCCGTGTGTACGTTGTTCCGAGTCAACGTCACGCTCGTTCCTCGTGACGGTCGTCGTCCAGTCGAACGAGGAACGAACACGACGAGGACCAAGCGTCGATTCGGCCGTGACGCGAGGCCAATTATTATAATTACCGGAATTCACGGTGCGCAATTAGGCCGGGCAAAGGACAGGAGGCGCACGGTTGCGTGTATCGCCCTTCTCTCCTCCTTTATACCACTTGATTTTCATCCTTGCGTGCCGTGTATCGATTATAAATACCACGACCGCGTTATTACACACATGTGCAATTACACCGGCAGCTCTCGCTATTACATTATCTTCGGCTTCGTTACGTTTCGTTTTAATCGACTCGAGAGCCGACTCCACGCGTTCCTCCGGAGGACGATCGCTCTCTCTCCGTGAGTGCCAGATTCCACTTAGCTCCGTGGAATTTAAGTATCGCGTATGCGTTCCCCAGGATCCTTTCGCGGCTGTTCTATCTTAATTACCAGGCTGATTAATAGTCACGCGTGCGGCTAATTAATCGACCGCTTTTGCCAGCTTCGTTTCACCCAGGCCAGGCTTGCACGAACCCGAGGGCTTCTTGTTGGTTTGCTCCTTTCGTGGAGATCGAATATTTTCGTCGAACCAAGCAGGTATGTATACTTATCGGTACACTGAAGATCCTTATGCAAATTTATATCTTCGTGGACACGATTAAACAAATAGAACTGAAATAGAAATTCGTTTCGCTGGTTACAATCGAGATTATAACGAACACCGTGTTTTGCATATTTTATATATTTTTCTATATTGTATCCACTCTGCGTAATTTCTGTATCCTTAAATTTGTCATAAATGGATAAAAGTCCGCGATCCACTCGTCAGAGGAGAACCGAAAAAACGAAGGAAGAACGAAAGGGTCACAGTTGGAAAAAGAATACGCGAAGGAAGAGAAAGGAAGAAAGAAAGGAAGGAAGGATGAAAGAGACGAGAGTTACCTGTGTTCACGTGGCATGTATACACGGTGTAAACAGGCACGTCCGTGTGCTCCCGCGCGGAGCAGGAAGTGTCTCGTAATAAAAGAGTGACTTCCGTCGGTGAAACAATACCGTCCGCGGGATTACCTCGTCCACGGCTCGGTTCCATCTTCTCTGCCTCGTTACCTTATCCAGCCGCTGTTAATTTGCGTCGAAAGTAATTTAGCGCCGTCTCGTTGTCGCTTTTGTTATGATTCGCCGTGCTGTCCCTCGTTGGCAAGCGACCGAGGGGACGACAGCTTTGTTCTTTTGCGCGGGAACGAACAACATTCGAGGAACGATACGAGGAGTTGAATTTCCTCATTTTTCTTTTCTTCTTCTTCTTTTTTTTTTTTTTTTTTTTTTAGGGTTTGGTAAGATGAAAATTTCAACAAAATTTGTTGCGACAGACGCAGCTACACAGTTCGTGGAAAGACGCGATTAAAATATTCGCGTCTATTTCTGCGTAGAGAAATTTCGATGGATTTGTGGAAGAAATCGTGGTTTTAGATTAATTGCTCGAACCAGTGAAACTTGAATTTGTTTGCAAGAAAAATAAATATATTTTGGATTCCTTAATTATATTGGAGAAATTAACTTTGTTTTTGAAGGAGTACGTTTTTTGACAAATAATATGAGAATGTTATATTTAATGTTGTAATATAATAAATGTATATATTTTCGTGAATTTAGTCAACATTTTCCTCCTATTGTTATCGTACAACTTCTCTCTTTTCACTTTAAGCATCGCTCTTCAATTCTCCTTTGACGAGTTTCACGCTCGTTATTTCGTAAATGATCATCCACAGGTGTTGAATTTTATACTAAAGTAACTATTTAAAAGAGTGACTCGGTGAAATAATTGGTTGGCACAGGATTATTATATTCTCACTTCTTCCACGTCCTCAGCCAATTATCGTTTGCCAGTCGGGGATATTTTATGTATGTTTGTCACGTTGTCTATTTGCCGTTAATTTCCATCGAAAGTGATTTATTTTCTCGCTTCGATAGAACCTCGATTAATGAATTCGACGTTACCGGGAGGACGAATACTATTAAGAAAATCGTGTCGAGTTGTAGAACATTTTGTATCGTCTCAAACACGTTTCTCAGTCTTTTAAGTATTATATCAATATCTTGGATCTACTTATTTAAACGAATCCCATGATTCAGGTTTTAAAACAAGATGATACCTCCTTTTATATCGATCCCGCTGTATCTGATTTGGTATTTAAATATCCGTTGAAAACTTAGATCGTAGTCTATATGATTCATACCGTTGAGAAGTTACCGAAATTAAAATAAAAATTACCTTGTTTGATATTTCGGTATTCAGTGGGTCAATTAAATGTCCCTGTTCGGCGTCTAGAAACTGACTCGTAATTTATAAGTTGGAGCACACGACAGTGGAGTTACTTTAATTGCCATGTTATTGCTATTGGCAGTGAAACGTTTCGTTACGGCCAAAAATTTACACGATACATCGAGTCTGTGGAATTTATCAGTTGAAATTATTTCAACTTTTGTATAGAGTTATAGCCAAGCCAGCGTTGTCTTTGCCCAAGAATAACGCGGATAATATATGAGAACAATTGCTTCTTAAATGGAGGAAGAATTAAGTAAGAAATAATGGGATAATGGAATAAGTACTACAACTACACAGTTTCTAAATTGCCTAGAATGGCAAGTCCAAACGTTTCACTTTCGTACATTATTTTCTTTTCTTTCGCTCAGGGAATCGAGACGGCAGCTAATTTCTTCGTAATTTTTGCCATGATACAGCTTCCCTCTAACTTTTTGTTTCTCGAGATACTATACTGTCTTAACGTGTGTCAGACTTGAAACTACTCGATGATGTTTCACTTTATCGTTGCTTCTATTAATATCAAGGTATTTCTTATGTTTGTTTGCGAATCGAATCGGAATTCTCAAACACGAATTTGCTAAAAGTTAGAACAAGAGTAACAGATAATCGGACTCATCCCCTTAACTGTAACAAATGGTAAAATTAATTTAGATCCCTCGAAAATACATAAACGTCGTCAGTCTGGTTATATCAGTCCTTACATACTTAGACTAAATAAATTATATCGCTGTACAACGTTCATACTTAACACGCACAACTTGGATTGCTCGCGACAAGTTAATAAATCAGAGTCAAAGACATCGGATTACCAGCGTGTTGAAAGCAAATTTAACAAATTCCAGTTCCTTCCGAATATCGCTACACAGCCATCAACCTTGTCTCCATCTAATTTCGTACGAGTCGTGTACGTACCGATTATACGTAGAGCGAGACACGCGTCTCGCCGAGACATCGTTTGCGATACGTCCCGTTTCTGAAATCACAGGGTCCCGCGTGATCGATGCCTTTCTCGTGCTCGAATAAGCGGCGACGTGTAATCACTTAATCCAACGGTGCAATGGAAACGCGGCGGAATCGTCGTGATCGCGAAGGACCAAGATGGAAGAACGGCGAACGAACGAAGGAGAGAGAAGAAAAGGAAGAAGAGAATGGTTACTCGCACGAGGCAAAGGGACTATCGCAGCGAGAGGACGTTCTGCTTTATCAGTGCAAATGGGATGCCAGCGTGTTTCCATTAATTCAAATCGCGGAGTAAAATCACGGCGCGGAATGTCCATTAAAGTCAAGCGGGGAGAAGTCGTTAGCCTGTTCGTGGCGACGTAAAGTGTCGGGCGTTACACCGTCGGTGTCGCGTTTTAACGCGGAAACTCGAGAAAAATGCGTCAGCCAGGCCGAGGTGAGAGAAAGAGAGAGCTGTTTTTCTTCGTAATAACATCTTTTAACGATCAGCACCGGTCGGTAGATTCTCCGCTGCGAATCGAGTACCCGCGACGACCAACTGGGAACGCGTTGGAGGAAGATACGCGAAAACGCCAGTCAGCTTTATCTTAACTCTCGCGTTAGGCTTGTCCCGTGTCGCGCGACCTCTTCGTGCTTCGTCCAATCTTCGACGAACGGTTTAATTAGCCTGTAAACCGCGAAATATGAGCGAGATCATTTTCCAGATTCGACGAGCAGTCGATGAATTAATCTAGGTTCGTTCACGCTACAAAGTATCATAGTGATGGGAACGATCAATTTTTCATAGAATTTTTATAGATTCGCAATGATAGCCATTCAGGGATTGGAATATTTTTTTCATAGAAATTTTATAGACCATTTTTTGTAAACTTTTTCGATCATAGAGTTTTAAGGATTCGAATATTTTGTAAAATACGTATGATGGAATCAAGGTGATTTCCTCTGATGATAGCTCTTAAGGGTTGAGAAAAATTTGAAGTAGATTATTCCATAAAAAAATTACCATATTTTCACACTTCAATCTATAATGAATAACAGAAATACGACTTGATCGACTTCTTTGATCATCCGCGTTCCAGAACATAGCGCGCCATGAAAGAAAAACGAGTTCATCGGAGTGGAGAGGGAAAAAAATGTACGAAAGCTACGACTGGCAATGATCACGCAGCATCTTATGGCTATGACTACGACTAGAAAAAGATCACGGCGAGTTAGAAGAAGAACGAGAAAACAGGTGGGACGTTACGCAGGTACTTTGGCGAGGGTTTTTTCTCGCCACGCGAACACGAAATCGTTTAATTCGAACAGGTCGCGCGGCGCGTTCGAGAGGAGACGAACAGGCCCGTGAAATGGACGTTCCGGTTTATCCGCGCGTATAGCGCGCGCTTCGTGCGGCTTGTTTCCATTAATTCGCATTGCGCGACGAACTCGTGCTATGGGAATGCCCCGTTCGAGTCGTTAGGCGGAGAATGGCAAAACGAACCGGGCTAATTCACGACCTTGTCGTTGGATGCGCCTGCAGCGAAATATCGATTATGAACCAACTCGAAAAAGACGATAAATTAGGCTCAATTACGCTTATTAACCCTCGTTTAGATTAGTCAAGTTACTTCGATTCAAGTCGCCCGAATTATTTGATCATACTTTACGTTCATGATACGTTTATAACTACAATTAACATTCATATAGACATAAATTCTTCTTTCGACAACATTTTAGGCGTCTATTTTACATTAAGTATTCTGTCGAATTTAGGATGCTTGAACAAACGATTGCAGGCGAAGTAACTTCAATTTAAATCTGCGTTCATAGGAATTATTTGACAGTGGAATAGGTGCAATCGACTATCGGACATTGATATCTTTTCTTCCATCTTCAAAGATCATAGCAGATTTTCGTCGAAAGAGCGTGGAATGCGTTTTAACGACGAATTTTTATTTTTACATTCCTCTTAAAACTACTCTTATTATCATCGTACGTCACAACCTTGACTCCGTTTCAATTATAAAATATTTTTTCGAGCTTAATTCTTTCATTATAATAATCGAGACTAAAAGGGTGCAATGGAAATGAATTAACTGGACTGGACTCGTGCTCGATTCATCGATGCACAAATGAACCATAATATCGTATCAGTAACGATGCTGTGACCCCTATGAAATCGATCTTGCCATTTCAACGTTGGCCGCTTGTCGTTTCTCGAGTTATAAGCTTTAAAGAAGATTATAACGCGTTGAAGTTACTCGTTCGTACGATTTAGGACAATCGCGATAATTCGCGATTATTCGCGGAGAGATTTATGATGACAAAGCGGGATGAACTTAGAGAGCAAAGTTCAGTCAAGTAGGCCATGAATTTCACTTATGCATGGAAAAACTAGACCCGACTATGGTGGAATGCGATCGAAAGCGTTGAATTTCTTTGGATAATTCGAAATACAAAAGTAGCCACGTAACTATAGGTCGAATCTAATTAAAGAACGTATGCATACGAAGAAGAAATATGCGACGTCTGGCGAAATGTGCGAAGAGTGATAAATGAATTCGTCCAAAAACATTGGTGACAGAAAGGAATGTCGCGAGGAAAAGTTGAAGTTGTTTTATGAGACTCGGTTTTTGCAGGCGGTGGCATTAAGGAGATTTCAAGGTTATTAAACTTTTTACAATGAAAAACGACTTTTAATATGCACGACTGCAGTTTACATTCGAATGGGTTTAATGACTACGGTCGTTTAAAGTCAATCGAGGCCACGATGAAAGATAAAGCGATGGTGTCATTTTAATTACCATCATTTTTTATACTTTAATGCCGGTTTATTAGAATTCCGAGCATAGAAATCCGTAGTTTTTAATCGCGATTCTAAAGAGAAAAAGAAAATAATAAGCCTCTGATTAACATTCTCGCGAAGCAGATTGGCGTGGAATTATCTTCTTAGTCTTTATGCATTGCGACATTCCTAGAACCCGGTGTTATTCGTAACAATCATTTTTCATACAGCGTTCAATGAAGATTCATGCGACGCATAAATATAGAGATTAAATTCGGAATATTAAAGCACCGAGATAGATATTAATTTTGTTAGCTACGACTGTTAGAACAAATATGTCAAAGTCGAGAAAACTCAGTGAATCGTAGAAATTGTGAAAATAGTCGTCGATGCAGCTGAATACTTGTAGTTTATATCGCGTCATCCACTGTCGTTATTTCTGAATGATTATTTCGAGAGAAACGAAATCAAATGGAAGATTCAACATTTAGCACAAAAAATTCATTTCGTTCTTCGTAAAATCAAAATAAAAAGGATTTATACGACTGACGAAATTAGCAACCACTGTTTAAATTAATCGCAGTAATATAACCATACAATTATAATTAGAAATTAAACAATTCGAAGATAAAGAACTTCTCAAACGAAGAAACAGTTGCGCAAAGTTTGACGATGAGTAATTCCGATTTTATTGTAACATATTAGCTTTAAAAAAAAATCAACCTTATTACGCGATGATCATAAACAACAACATCTTGCGCAACCTGATAATTAATTTTCATCCTGACAAGAAATAAACGAATGTCTGACCATTTCAGGTATCTGCGCACGCATATATCTAACAATCCATCGTAATCTTTTAATCAATTTACATTCCAACAAAACTAAGCAGGTATCTGACCACTGTAGGTCATATCTACTTAAGCAGATACGTTCGGTATTATCGTAGAAACCAAATGGATACAAGTTATAAATTATAACACATCCCAGAACATAATACTCGACAGGATTACATTTCAACAACCCTTAGAAATTCTTCAGGTAATCAACGCTGGCAAGAATCCCGTAAAACGCGCGACGATAATTACAGTTAATCCAGCGGGAATAATTCGCGCAAGATGGCGGCGGCGTTGAATTGAATCGGCCGCGAGCGGAAATATTCATTTTCCGCTGGCGAAATCATTTATCGTGACCGGTGCACGGCCGCTGGACGCGGAAGAAATTTACCGCAAAGGAAACAGATGCGTGCCCTCGTGCGCTAGCTTCTTTCCTTTTGATATTTCTTCTTCTCCTCGTGTTCGCGTTCGAGCGAGCTTCTGCGATCGCGCTCATGCGTGAATACGGAATCGCTTCATTTAAGACGCGTTGCCGTGTATCGCGGCGGCTTCGAGAGGCAAGAAGGCGAAAGAAAGAGAGAGAATGTAAAAACCAACGGTTAAGGACATTTCTATCCGTTGCCGCACGCTGCTTGAACAAGCATGTACCTCCTATGGGTTAATTGAAAAGAATTATTGCAGCTTAAAGTTTAATGATCGGTCTCCTTTGCCAGTTGATAGCGATAACCCTTTCCTTCTTTCGTGTTCTTCTCCCTCGTTTTCCTTTTCTTTTCTTACTTTCTTCCTTTTTCTTTCTTTCTTTTTTCTTTTTTTTTTTTTTTTATTTTCTTTTCAATTCCAAGTCGAAGAACTTGAAAAGTACACGGTGAGTGTACTTGTACTAATGAAGTTTATCGAGACAGGTTCTTCGTAATCAATCGATCGTGACAGGTTAAGATGTAGACGTAATTTTCCAAATTAAGTTTGACAGCTTGATGCATGTGCATATGGCTGTTTTTTCGCCGTGGAAACAGGTTGGAGAAGCAATCGTTCAGAAATTGTTGTATGATTTCGTTCTGAGAGCGGAATAATAGAAATTGTATATGTATGATTTTTTGGGTGGCAAGATGTTAGAAGTTAATTTGAGGAATATGTCTTGTGTGCGCAGATGAGTCTCGTTCTTGTACGTGAGATATTAAGCCTTGTTTCAGGCCTATATAGATATGCTTTTCTCGACAGATATTTCGTATCGTATATGTAGCTGATATTTATTATTAACTTTTAATTTACAAAGCAAATCACGATATTACAAATATACTTTATTAAAAGTATTGCCTGCTTCTTTCAAGAAGACAAAGGCATAAAAATTGTAACTATAATATTTCAATACTTAAATACATATTTTCCTACTCGTTATTTTACTTTCTATTATCCATTTTGTTCTCTCGCTTGTACTTCGGCGCAACCATTTTACAAAACATTACTAACTACAAACGAAACGAATAAAGGCTCCCATCGATCTTCGTCAAAATTAATATCAGCACATTCTATTCTAGAACCAAGGTAATCAGAGGCACGTACACCAGAGTGTGTAATTTCGTGCAACAGCTGAAACTTCCTACGAAAAATGTAGCTGACACTTTACACAGCGTACCAAATAAATTAAGAATCTAATTTGTCAGATCCCGTTTCAGAGCCGTTTGATATCGAATCATGGGAATAAATCGTACAAATTATATCGACGAATCAAAATACTTTCACAATACGTACTCGTTAAGCAATAACATCTAAAACAGCAATTACAGAACTTCAAATAGCCGATTTACATCATTCCAAGAATCTCGTCAAGTATATCCAGATTTTTGTCGATACTTATCGAGCCAATTTGTACTTCGGTAAGTGGAATAACTAGTTTCACGCGTGCACCTCCCAATATACCAACCCCTGCAAACGAAATCATTCACTGTCTAAAATCCTTTCAGCTCCAAAACTTATCTCGTTTTACATTACCAAGCTCATCACACCGCATCAATTCTACATCATCATCGATCACGACCTACTACAACATTTGACTAAAAAGATCATTAAGAATAATACTTCAACCCCTGTAACTCCATTTCCAAGGAAGAAAAAAGTAACCTAAAGAAAACTGATCAACCTAAATCCTCGCAAAAAGAGTAAATGCGCGCTAAGATTGCAAGACTAAGTCTACACGTATAATCGAACGTACATATACAGATTCTTATGAGCAGGCTGCTAATTTTTATGCAATCTCATATTTTTATTAACACGGCTGAAGGAATCGTTGAATCGATGAAACGTTATGGCAGGTAATTCGCTTCGAATATTTTCTCTATTTTTGCATTGTATATACGTGTTGTATATTTTTGCGATACTAAGTTTTCCATAAATGCATCAAAATCCACGGTATACTTACGAGTGTACGCATTTCGATGATCGAAACGTCCATTCGTCGGAACGACAGTTCGTCAGAGGACGCGTGCACGGCGGTTACAGCCCACCGCAAACCTTCACCGATCTACGGTAAACCTCCTGTCCAAAGGTTCTCCGGTAAATTCGCGCGGAAGTCGCCTCTCGATAAAGACGTGCAAATATTGCGCGCGTTGTTCACGCGTGGCGAAAGATTACCGATGGCACGCGCGCGACCAAGCATCGCGAATTTAAGATTCCGGCGGATGCCAGCTGGAAAACGGGTCCACGATGCTCCGAATGGACAGAGCGAAAGAAAACAGTCGAGCCAACCGACGATCGTGACTATTAAACAGAAAAAAGTGAGGAAGATCTGCGTAAACGCGGAATGGTCGGGGACGAAACGCTGCGCGAGGTGCTTTCGTTGGGAAAGGATAGAGAGATACGAAGGTAAGGAAGGCGCGTTCCGCTTTATCAGCGCGCGCCGCATGCCGCGGCGTGTTTCCATTAATTCGCGTCGCGGGGCAAACTCGTGCCGTTGGAATGCCCGTGCTGAGGCCGAGGAGAGAAGTCGTTAGGCCTGCGTGCCGTTCGGCCGGGCAACCGGTTTTCCCATCGGTGATTCGTCGTTAATTCGCCGATGGAGAGTAAGTAATCGCACGCGTACCAACGACCACCTCGAGTGTGTTACACGGTTACCTTCGCGCCGCGCCTACCTCGGGGTTGTTCCGATTTTCCTCGGCGATAAGCGCCACCACTTCGACGCGGGACGCGAGAAATTCCTTTGACCCTTTTTCGGACTCTCCGGGAATCGCCGCGTTCCTCCTGGCGCGATTCCAACGCGTGCGCGAGGCTTAACCGCTGTCATACGTCGCGCTCTTTTTTTTTCTTTCGTACGACCTTCCGATTACACTTTATGATTTGTACAATCGTTATTTATCCATTGAAATGCGGGATCTATAATCGTATACGTGCATATACATGTGTAATTTGAAAGATTGGAAAAATTAAAAAGTCAAGATATATACGTCACTGAATTCTGAAAAGGTTTTTTCATTTTTTGATGAGTCTTGAACACCGTGTGGTAATAGTTAATCGACAGGAAGATTCAGATTCAAACCCCAATTTGCAGTTTCAATCGAATCAAGTTTAATCGTGACTTAATTATACGGAGTTTTATTTCCATGGAAAGATCAAACCTTGCTTCGACAAACTTCAACACATTCCTAGTTTTTCAAGTATCTGCTAGTACGGAGATTTTTGTTACTTCTTTAAAAGAGACAATGATCGAGAACTCAGGTATATATATCGTGTTAATAATCTTTTAATATTAGCGATTCCACTCACCAGATAAGTTCGCCAGCATAGAAGTAGTGGTTCCTTCTGCAACAAAGGCACAAACTAAATATGAAGTGACCATATAATAATGTAATTGCTGGAAGTAACATAAGATTCACACTAACATAAAAATATCATGCTTACGGAATTACCATATCCGATCTATAGAAATACGTATTTACTGACGCAGCATCGGTTGGTTAATGAATGTTGTGATGCGATTTTGCTTCTCCCACGCGTAATCGACGCAGAGTAATTACAATTTAATAATACCTACACCTTATTCAATGTTTAGAATTTGCAACACGATGTTATGCAACTTTATTACGTACGCGTTAAACTGGTTTAAATTAAACTGTAGGAAGAGAATTACGCGAATCTCGCTTTAGGGACGTATTGGATAGTTTTCATCGAATAAGGGATGAGATAAGCAGAATGGAGCTTCGATGAAAATTATGAAGCTCGCGAACTTGGAATTTTGATTAATAAAAATGGAGAAAAAGTTCAGCGTAACTCGACAAATAAATTAGTCTTGAACCATTGGATTAAAACAAGACTCAAAATAACTGGAAGTAAAATACATTACTAAAAGATTCACGACGCCATTCTACAAAGAGTGTCTAGTATCGTTTGAGCGGCGTGAAACTGGCACCGCGCACTTCATATTTTCTTTTCTTTCCCTCTCTGAAATTTTACAACGCTTCGCTGGTCTTAAATACACGTTGACACGTTGTCGTTCGAAAAGGTGGACTCGCTTATCTGGAAAAACGAGCAACTGCCGAGAAAAATTGTTAAATATGCCAAGAGACACTCGCGTGGCGTGCACGCACGCGCGATGCCGTATTATTATATTTTATTTCGCGCCGCGCGGAAACCCCAGAATAATTTGCACGAATGAGCCGTAATTATTTAAGGGTTTGCATATGTAAAAAGGGTTGCGGCGACTAACTAACAGCTATAGTTATTTTAGCCACACACGTTATACACCAACCTCTATCGATTCGCCTTCGCCTTCGCGAGACGAGCTCGTTTGCCTCTTCCGGGAACCACTGTTCGCAGACTAATAAACCTTTCGCCGATAATTATCGTTGGCACCGCGTGACTTTCCCTTTGACGAAACCGTTTGCTTCGAGAATAACTTCGATTCGTTGTCGTGCACTTGGTTACAATTTATTTAACTTCAGAACTTATGGAAGGAAGTCATTATCTCTTGAGAATTGCATGTTAAAATCGTGTACTTTATTAATGAAATCAACGAGTTTACAAAAAATCCAGTGGATCAGTTTGGCTTCTGAGAGGCTTTCATGTGTTCTTTCTCTTCTGCTAAAGATTTGTTACATGTATTTGTAAGAACGAGGACACACAAATTGAAATTGACTTGTCTGTATGAATTTTTATTTCTAACTCGAAGAAAAGGTTCAGATACGTTATCCCATATTTTCAAGCTCTGATATATGCTGTTTCAAGCTATTATGTGAGACCTTCATCGTACAGAACGAAAGTAACTTTCTGCGTGTCTCTCGTAAGCTATGAAGCTGAACGACCACCTGATGTGTAGGCGTCGAAACCAAGTGTGCAATAAACCTGAATCAAGAAAAATCGAACACTTTTTTCTCCTACTCTTTCGGTCTGGACAGCTTCTTAACTGCACCAATGCGTTGCGATTAATTTGAAATCAATCTTGTTATTCGGTTTTAATCTCGCGTATCAGTCGTACATCGATATTATACATTGAACATCTCGTGTAATTAGATTACGCTTGAAACGTTACATAAATTATTTTGTAGTCAGCAGTTATAACCCATAGAATATCGAGACAAAAAACATATCATTATTTAAAAGTATCTACTTGTAGATGCATATTAATTTTCGTACGATATAATTTAATCATTTGTAAAATTCCTGAAACCAATCTGACCGAAATCGTTGTGTCTGTATTAACTTTTAATTCTACGCTCACGGAATTTGTCTGGTTAATATATCAACATATTCGTTGTCGCCAAGAAAAAAGTATCATTAGCATGAGTGTGAGAGTATCGAAATTATCATCGATTCCTAACCTGTAACTCTGCTGCAACCCACGAATTTTCATTTCTAGCTCTCGTTTCAATAAACACAAAGACTTTTAACGTTTGAGAGAAAATCTTTTATCGCAAAGTTAGAATGAAAATTATTAAAATTATTAGAATTGGTACGAAAAATCACACGTAGCAATAACATTTTTCCAATACTTTCTTCAAGGTAAAGGGACTTTCCAACAAGAGGAAATACAATTTTCACAGTGGAAAATGACAACGCAATAAGGTTAAGAAGATTCTTAAAACGACACCTCGAAACCTTGATATAACGTTTCCCCGTGTTTTCTGCGGGACTTGGAAGGTTAAACGCCGGCGACGACACCGATTTAGAGGACGCTTTATAGCTCAGGGTGGTAGCGCCGCGTGGCACACGGACAAGACCGCGCGCTACGACAGAAGCGCGACGACGCCGGCGTCGAAGGTGGTGGCTCGAGTGGCTCGGGGGGTGATTATGAGCGAGTAAGTGCCGCCGTCCAGTTTTTACTCCCCGCCGGACGCCCTTCACCCCTATCGTGGCAACTATCCCCGCCACTTTTGCCATGGCTCAACTAAACCCCAACGGATCAATACGCTAAAACATTGCCATATCGGGACGACGCCGTATAAAATCTCAAAGAAATAACAGTGGTTTTCGTGTTTTCCTTCGGTCACCCTGTCACACCCCTTTCTTGGTTTACGTTAACGAATTTTCGTCAGCGTTCCATCAGATACTGGGCTTTCTATGGATTTCCTGGGTAATTTGGAAGCTTTGTTTTCATTCGTTGGCAAATTTACGCGGGAAACAGTTTGTCGAGCGATGGAGACGAGTAGGAGGCTATATTGTGGCTGTTCGACTGTTTTCCTCGACGTTGAGGTGGTTGGTTCGAGGGTTAGTAGGATGAATCATTGTTGCGATGGCTTCTGACGATAATTTGTTTATCTGTGATTTGTCGATTGAAGTTTGTCGAATTGGTTTCGATTACGTATGAACTGAAAGAAACTATGGCAATACCGGAACAAATTCAATTTACTTAGGTTAATCCAAGTTAGAACACGAACCTAGAAATCCGATGTAAAATAAGTAGAAAAATTTCCAACAATTAAAATCAATCCAATCATCTAAATTACTTCTCAACCAACTACTTACCACGTATTCATTCCATTTCCAACTTCCTATCTAATCGATCGACGACCGACTTTATCTCCAAACTCCAACTACCCTACGTCTCAATGACGCCATCGATAAATCTAATTAGACACAGCACATACGAGTGTACGTATGTAAGTACATCATTCTGGCAAACAGACGACCGAGTAGAAATCTTTGCTAGACGTTAGAACTCGATATCCGAATCATTCGCGTACCAAAGTGATTAAAATTTCAGGAATATTAGTGTCAAAACACTTGCTCCATGTCTATGTTATATAATTTCATTAATTTTCCCAATTTTTGCTTCCTGGAGCTAATCGATTTAACAAATAAGTGGCTCGTCTATATGTAAGGTGGGTCGGTTAGTAGAAAGCAGTCGATTTTCAGGGCAGAAGAACGTAACGTCGGTAGCTGGTCCTCGAAGGGCACGAAAGACGGATGAACGGACGTCCGTGGCCTACCGCAACCCACGTAAGACACTGATTCGCCTCGTCCCTTCCTCGTGAAGGCGCGCGAGCGAGCGCACGCACATGAACGCACGTTCAGGCGATTCACGTGCACCTCGATGACGACGTAACGTTGCCTCGACGCGGATGGTCGATATATCGATTGTCGTCGACGAACTACCGACTGGTCGACGACCACAAGAACCAGTGGGGAAGCGAACAGGAACGAGGCTGATGGCCGTGTGTGTCTGGCTTGTGGTCACTTGTTGCCTTCCACCCCCGGGGGCTGGCCTTGTCCCTCTGTGTTTGGGGAACGCTTGTCGCCGCTCCAACGACAAACCATCCATGCCAACAGAGAGAATGAGAGATGTTTCTATCCTGTCGGACGGCAGGATCAGCCTCGAGGAATTCGAGGCTGCTGGAGATTCTGGTGTCTGTTTTCTTTTCTTTCGCCGAGCGCATCGCTTGACGGAGGTCAGTAAGCGATGGCCTCGTCCGTTTATTCGAACCCGTGTATCGGTCAGCGAATTAGTGGCCGTGATCAAACCTGACGAGATTAGTCAGACTTTTTGAAAGGTGTAAAGCTTGGTGAGCGTGTGTTTTGGTTTGTTGGATCGATGGGGTGAATTCTAGAATGTGATGTTGGGTCGATAGTTAGGTGATTTCGGGAAATCCAGCATTGGGAATCGTAAAGGAGTGTCATAATATTTCTCCGGGATGAAATAAATTTGGAAATGTTAGCCGAAATTTCTGAAAAATTTACTCGTCAGTGTTTCAAAGAACTGTCAATTACATTTCATTTCGTGATCTAATATTTGGATTTGATTATAAGAATTAAATTTCAATATCGATACGATCGAGCTCTTTCCTAATGAAACCACGCTTTTGTGATATAGAAAGAGAAATCGACGTCTGAAATCGCGCTAATTTTATCAACAATCAATTAAACTCGAGACATAAATAGCGTGCGAACCCCATTCTCTTTATCGGATGAATACACGTTCGCACTCTGATAAATTGACATTGGAACGGAAATAAAGTTTCATCGGCGACCGAGCAAAGGCCGTTCTAATGGTTCTGTGTTTCCGAAGTCAATTCATTTACAGGGCATAAACTTCTTGCCGTCAGATAAACGCGCGTTATAAAAATTACGCTGCGTTTATCTTATCGCGCGTGTACAACGTTCTGCTTCGCTACCTTTCAAATGGCGCGAGGAATAAAAATAGTTCACCGGGGCGCCCCGTACGATGGAAAAACACGAAACCGCGCCATCGTCGATTTCGATTCACCGCGGGGTGTCGATTATTCGATAATTTCGCACATTCTCCGTCTCTTTCGACGACAAACCCGCTAATCAACCCATCGACGGCCATGCCATTTCCTTCGTCTTAAGAACAAGCTTTTTCGAGATTATGCTTATCGTTCGGAATGTGAGATACGTTCCTAGACAGTCGATAATGGCGCCCTTAGCGTTTACCTGGCACCACCTCTTTTGGAAAAACGTTCCATGGCAAACACAGATGCGTTCGATCCGACGAAATTTCTTTCTTATCTCGTTTGGTGGAATTAGAAGCAGGAAAGGAAACCGTGGAGGAACCGCAAGGTCTGTTTCGAGAACATCTAATAAAGGTTGCCGGAAACGATCTCGCGCCATGACGCACATCATCGTTCCATGTCGGGTTTTTGTTGAAATTCGCCGTCAACTTCCTGGAATTCTCGATGTCTTCCAATAAAATTCAACAATGATAATTGTCCCGGCCGATAATTATTCACGGTGGGCCGTCATAATGCGCGCACAGACATTTTTACGACCGTAATTAGCGCTTTCGCGTGTTATCTCCCATCTCACAGCACTTGCAGCTCTCTGTCCACACGTGTCTCACTGTCTCTCTCTCTAATTATCGCCTACAATTGTCTTTTTATTACATTGTTGTCCATTCCGTGAACGCTTGATGGTTGAACTCTATGCGTGTTCCGTGTCCGCTTTTGTCACACCGAGTTCTTTGATATTTGGTTTCGGTCTGAACATGGATTCGTGCGTTTTATGTTTCACGGGCTGTACGTAGGAAAACCATGCGATTATCAAAAATCTTTGGACTTGTACCTTGTTATAGAATAAATCGGGACGAAGTATTTAAGTATTCTTGTTACCTAAATTTACTCCGTCGTACTTTACTTTAATTTTTTTTCTTTGAAGATGGAACACGACTTTTGTCAAATATTAGACACAAAATGAAACTTTGCTCTATTCGCGTTAAGGATTGCTCTGAAGTAACGGACTGAAATGTTCATGAAATTTGACAGGATAACTCGCAACGTACTGATACCATTCTCGAAAGTCACAAATGCGCGATCTAATCATCGAGAGGGTATGAAATCTACGAATAATTTCGGTTATAGAAAATCGCGAATTCGATTTTCTTCGAGTCTTACACATACGTAATCGTTATTACGCGACAGTAGGTAGAGGCCGACAGGCAAACAGCTAACAACGTCCGAGTTCGTGGCACGTACGTGGGAAACACGGCCACTCTGCTCTCTGGCAGGGATTATATAATATTCAATTTTAGCATGCGTGCGACCCGTCTTAATCCAGCCATTACGTCTAATTGGTCGAGATTAGCTAATATCCTTGTAGTGATTAGGCCGTGTCTGTAGCCACGGCTCGTTTAGATTGAAGCCAATTCCCCCGAGCGTGTAGCGCATGCATTGCTGCTTCACGTCGCTGCGAAGGATCGATAGGCTGATCAAACATTATTACCCGGAGAAACCTCGAACCGTTCTTTTCACGCGTGCACACAGGGGATCGCGTGTTGCGTGCATGCCAGATCAGTTCGTTCGACTCGACGTTACGCCTACTCTAAAAAGAATTCGAGCTCGTCGATTCGAGAAAAACGGCTGCTACAGATCCTTTCGCTGGATGGTTAACTGGCATCCATTCGACACAGTGTCTGTGATCATTCGTTAGAAGAAATTGATTCAAACTGATTTCATGTGTCGGATATTATACGAGAGGTGTTATAAAGGTAACTGTGTCGTTTGGATCGTATTACCGTTGTAAGGTTCGAAAAAAAGAAGAAAGCAGATGATCTTTTATCGTAGTAATTGCTGACTGCGAACTAACAATATTTTACAAATTATAGCAAAGATTAATTATTAGCGAAGATTTAAAGAAAAATGTTACTTTTAAATGTATACTCGTATGCAAAATATATCGTCATATTGCTGCGGTTGATTAAAATTTCAATTGGCATTCTTTGGAGATCTTCCCCTATGAATCGTGATTCGAATCAGCTAGGATTGGTTACGATACACAGGGTGTTCCACGTAATGAGATTAAAGGATAAATCAGGAATTACAGCTGGCGATTCAGACTTAGAAAATGTAATATCGATTAATTTAATATTTGTACGAACCGACCAATTAACAACGAATCGTCACAAATCCTGTTGTAGATTTTGTCTGAAGCATCGCGAACGTTACCTCGTGGCCTCTTACTGGGGAACTTGCAAACCTATAATTTAATAACCAGCTGCTACGTTTCCATATAGCCGGCACGCAGTTAGACACGAGTAAACAGGCTAGAACGCTCCTTTTAGAAACCTCTCAGCCAAGAAAGCGAACCTTTCGAGGATACTCGAAAAACTACGGACGCTTCTTTGCGTCGTTTTAGAGATCTTGGCTGTATTTTACACAAAGTCGAGTTCCAACTAACGAGGTCTCATCAGAGCTTCGTTTCAGATCTTTTATCAAAAATTCTACAAAAGTAAATTAGTAACGCAGTTCCTGGAAATTTTATAAACTACGCAAGATAAATGTCGTTTCTACTTCGAAGCTAATTTATTCGTATCAAAATTCATATTTTAAATAATATTCCGAAGCACTAGATAATTCTACAATTTTCCCCATTGAGAAGAAAAACCTATCGCTGGAAGGAAAGACAAACATGGTTTATTGAGAGAAGATAACATCTTCAAACATTCTGCTCATTATCATGTAAATATCGATAATAGCGCGGCTTGATCGCTCTTGTAATTTTCTTCCACAGCTAAAAAAAAAAATCTTGGAACGTATCTCGATCGAGATACTAAAATCTCGAATAGATTTCAATTCATTTGCTTAAAATGATTTTTTCTCGTTTCCCCATAAAAAAACCTAATATCTGCTTCGTTCGTTCCAATAATTCCCGCCTCTCTACACGTTTTCAACAATACAAAAAGAAAAATTACAGAGTAAAGAAAGAAAACGAGAGTCCTGCCGCCTATCCATTACCCGTTATCAGGCTTAACGCGAGCTTATCAACGTAAACTCCGTGTTCCTCGCCTTCTACATACTGGTCAGCCGGCCACGTCATATCTTACACGCCGGTTGAAGGAAAAGGAAGATCTCTTCCCTCCGCTTTGCCGGCTAATGTTACAAATCTGGCCCGCGAAAGGGCGGGGATGTCGGCTGTCTTGTCTGTGCTACCAACTGGCCTGTAAAGAACCTATCTCCCTCTGCCGGCTCACGATCCTCCAGGTTCTTGTCTTTATAGTTTTATATTTTCCTCGCTAAAACCTCCCGTCCACCGTCTCTCTCCACTCCTCTCTAACCGTTCTATCCTTCTTCCATACTCTCTCCTTCTCTCGCCTTTGATCTTCGTTCAAACTCACGGTCCAGGTAGACGAGAGAAGAAACGCGTGCACGCGTGCACTTCTGATGGTTCTCGCGCGAAGTCTGCATTACTACGACCAACCGTTTGCACACTGCGACCAGGTGTGTAAACAAGGCTTGTCACTTTCGCCATGACAAGACCGCCGGGTGACCGTCGCCGTCTTCGTCGGATCTGACGCGCATCTCTCGCGGTTTCGGCCTGTCTACCAAGAGAAAGATCGCGCCACGCCGATTGCCCGGCTTTTCGAGGCGTGAAGCACCCACGGCTTGCCAGATCACCGCCGGCTGATAGCCGGTGAAGAAATAATTAGAGGCGTGGATGCTCGACGAACGCTCCCCGAGGCACCAACGACGAGTTTGCTCGCGATAGCCAGGTTTTATCGGTCACCAGTACACCGGACGATTCCTCCTCCGGGGAAACAGTCGATAAGAGATAGTCGTCCGAGGGAAATATTTTATTTGACGAAGAGTCGAAACCGCGATGCTTTGAGGATCAGCTTGTTTAACGAAGTTCGAAAAACGTGTTTCACGACAGAGTTTGGGGCACGATAGGTTCGCGATAGGTGGAACGATTAATTTCGAGGTTTATGATGGGGGATTTATGGGTCGCTGTAGGTACTTGGTTCTGCCTGGCAGGAATGTTGGTTTTGAGAATGGAAGGTTTAGGATGTATAACTGTCGCGCGCTATGGTAGGAGCTTCTTTAAGCTGCGATAAATGTGGCATTCTTTCCCGTGCTGATTTACGATATTAAGGCGGGTATTACGTGGAAACGCATGACGTTTATGCGCGCTGTTCAAGTTTTCGGGTTTGTTATTGACAAGCTTTCTAGCTTTTTGTCAAAGTTAGAGAATCAGGAAGAGAATACGATAATTACGTTTACATTTTTGTTTTCTGATTTCAATCTCATCTTATGACGAAAGAAAGGTATTATATTTCAATATCACATAGTTAACAGCTTTCAAGTTGACGAAATTTTGTAAAAATTAGAGATCCAATTATCGAGGGAAGCATCGTTCTAGTGTTCTCGATATTTTAATATCGTAACAAGCAACATTTTTAAAATTACGAAGGGGATGAAACAACGCGTGTTCAACTTCAAAATCAAATAAGAAGATAATTTTAGTAACACGTCCAACGACGTAGTGAATTAAAAAATTGCCATACAAAGAAAGAAAGCATAATTTCTCGTATACTTACTCCGTAGTCTTCGCGTTACGTTCACGTAACAATAAATAGCACATAACACAAACTGCTTCCTCCTTTCTTACATTTCTCGACGTTTAAACAATTCCGATAAGATGTAGCGAAGAAAATGATGTTTTCGAAACTTTCCCTCCAGAACTATTCTAGAAATAAAAAAGAGACGAGAGACCAAAAAGAAAAAAGGAAAGAGAAACAGAAACTATAAGACGTAGCCTTCTCACCGAACCCTCGAAATAATCTGGACAAATAATCCTCGCAATCCAGGCGCGACTGTGACCTGCCGGAGTCACGCTCGCTCTCCTAAGGACGACCGTTGGAGACACACAAAAGGGAATCGTTCCGTTCTTTGAATGGACTTTTCCAGGTATTCAAGGCCGGAAGATTCCAGAGTGTGTGGAGAGGCCTCCGCGTGAAAAAGCTTGCCAGACGGAGAAAGAAAGACACGAAGCTGAAAGAGGGCGCGAATGGAAAGATCAACGCTGGAAGAGACGCGCGGTTCGCAACGAAATCAGACTGTGCGTCGAGTGTTTCAATGTGAGATGATCTCGTGCAGCGATGAGACAGATTTACTAGGCCGACGAAAAGTCACAGCCTGTCGACCTAGATGACACCGGTCATCCTGGGCTTCGAATGCATTTCCATACATTAACCCTCTACTTAGATAGCGTCCCTAGCCAGAAACTATTCCCTTCGTGGTCCATAGCTTCTTTCTTTGTCTCTTTCTATCGTTTAATAATTCTCATTTTGTTTCATTGCCTTTTTTTTTTGCGATTTAATTTCATATTTTTCTTCGAGTTGCTTCGAACATTTTCTTTCAGCAATTGTTACGGAAGATATAGAATGATGATATTGAGATCCAAAACCGAGTAAGAAGTTATTACCATATCATTTAGATTAAAATTCTCTTGTATACAAAACTTTATGAATGCAATTAAAGCAATCGAAATTTTTGCACGTTACGTGCATTCTGTACTAGTATTCATAGCGTACCAACTTTAAACCTTTCCTCGTTCGCTATTATACATCGGATAAGCTAAGTATACACAAAGCAAATAATGTGATGGCATCCACGGGGTGATTCCACCCAGCGAGCACAGATTTCGAGCGTATCTTCGGGGATTCCAGTAGGCTGACTGGAATTTATCGGACCATAAGGCACTTTTATAATATCTCCGACCAGTGGTTTCTCCTTTTCTCCATTCTATAGATTTTACGTGTATGCGTAGCGTTAAACCGGCACCTAAATTTCATATCGTCTATAGTGGATCTTTTCTTTCTATTATTTCGTGGCAGGTGTTCCTTCGCAGGTGTGTGCGTTCCTACGAGATGTACTTTTGATTTTACGGGGGAAAATAGTATATTTATTGTAACAGAAAGGTAGTAGTGATTCTATCTGAAGAAGCAATATGGATTCGATGTTCTATTAGAATTGTACATTTTGATAATTTAATTTATTATTGGTGGAATCGTGTGAAATAGAGACAAGCGTTATTTTTGCTATTTCACAAGCTATTTTATATGCATATTATTTGATTCATTGATTTTATTAGGGAATATTACATATTAAATGGTAATATTAAATTAAATTATATAATTATAAAACGAATATCTAAGTAACGAAGCGAATGATATTGACTTCCCTGAACCAGATAATTTGATTTTATTGAAAATCGACAGTGTGTCATCTTGTATTTCTTTAAAAGATACTTTTATATATAAAAACGTAATGAAGCGCTTATAAATCAAAGTGTATAATAATTCAAATAATGTCAATTAAAAAATTGTTAACGCGATAATACAGCAAAACACAATGTAACCCCGTTGCGATGAAAATGTAGTATTTATCTAAATTACAACAGATATAAAATTTCGAAGGTATCATAGAGCATATTTTACCGTCATTATGAGTTAAAACTGTTAAAACACACATATTCAAATGTTTATTAAAACCATCGCACGAACAAAAAGCTACATGTCCAAGCCTCCAGCCATACATCAATTTCTACCCCGAATTTTTCAAACGGAACATCGTTGGACTTCTTCAAATTCCTTCAAACTTATCAATCATCCGTCTTGGAGGATTCGGCTTCGACGGACACCGGTTCTGTCAGGATTTTAACGCATCATTAATAAAATCGAAGCGCGATATCGGTTAGCATTTAAGTGCGTGACGCGAACGCTGTGGAAGTGTCAAGTATCGGAGCAAAAGTTCAAACTCATCGGAGAGGAAAGGTGGAAGGGAGTTTTCTGGGAATTATGACGAGTATATGCTGACTAGTTCCCGCCGGGTGGTATCCCCGGGCCTCATGCTCATTCGGTAATTAATTACACCCGCCGTCGAAGCTCGTTCGTCGATCTTCATCCGAGATATCGACTGGATTCACCGTATACGATTCGTAACCGATTCACTGACGCGAGCTTTTCTTCGCTGGCAGCTCCGCCGCACACAAACACGCTTGCATACACGCGTTCGCCACCACGGTGAGTCACGCCGCGAGATTAATAAGATTGTGTGTACATTGTACGTTCCCCGTTTGACGAACAGTCCTCCTTTTTTTCTGTCAATTTCTCGCCTGTAGGCCTTCGTATTTTCTTTTTTCACGAGGAGATTTTGAAGCGCGAAACGAAATGAAGATATTTAAGGAAAGAGTTAAGTCATCTTTGTGACCGTTGAAAGTTGTACGAGGTTTCAGGAAGTTCTTACAGTGGTATTGTCACGTACGTACGTTTAATGTGTTAGTGAATAATTTATTAAAGGAAACTTGAGTTTAAATACATACCACTACAGATATTTGTACTATACTATATTATAATAATCAGCTTTAAGGAGGTTCAGTAGGAAAAATAAATTTTGAAACAGATCCTACGCGTCTCTTAGCCTACAAAACTATTTTCTTTCAAAATTCAGACAATCATGAAACACCTGTGATCGGTAGCAGCGTCGCACAGCTTGATTAGTCTTCGCACCGTTCATTAACCTTAATAAGATCTCCCCTATTCACCAAACATCACATATCTCCGTTTGTTCCTACACGTTTATCAGAGCGAAAGCCACGTTCAAAAATCGACGCGAGCAAACATTCCGTCATTCTTATCGTCCTTTCGCAGATTAACGAATACTCCGGCTCTCTATTCATTTTCACGCCACCTCTCTCTGTCGTTCATCACCATGTACTCAATAAGCGAACGCGTCTCATATACATGTGCGTCTACGTGCGCTCGAATTGCGATAATCAAACCGAAATATCACGATCGGACGAAAGAAGCGTGAGTTTTATTTGTTCGATGATTTCTTTGTGTGTAGAAATGAATTTGATGGCATTTTAATTCAGGTACGTCAAGTTTCGTCTTTAAATTAAACTTTAAAAGACAGTCCGACACTGGGATAACAGAACAGGGCAATATAACGGTTAGCAAAGGAAAGAGATGACTTTTGCATTGGAAAAATCACCTTATTAATTACTATAAGGCAATTATTAAACGTAGTAGCTCGATTAAAATGACAATAGGATTAAGATAAACGAATATCCATCGAAGATAGTAAAATATGTATGAATATTTTACAACAAAGCTTCGAATCCCTCTGCATCGGAAAATGGTCTAACTTACGTTTTTCACGTATCCTCGAGAAAGGTCCGAGTGCAAGGGGTTAAAACACCAAAAGGTACCGCCAACTTGGAGCGATGCATGAACGTTTTTCGCGAAATGGGCCGGCGTTCGAGGGAAACGATAACCGGCTGGTCAATTAGAGGTTGGTCCGACGTTCCTAAATATCGTTAAATCGCTTTTACATGCGTACGTCCGAGTACATAAGCCCCTTAATTTCAGTGTAACCGGCCGCGACGCGACGCGATACGGACGCGACGTGGTGCAGTGAGGGACGAAAGGTGCGGTCGCCCTAAGGGCAGCACCGTAGCTACATGTGTATTCATATTAGCGCTTAACCGGGCGCAACAGAGGCCTCGTCGTATGTCCAATGTAAAGGCCTCGTGTATATAGCGCGCAACGCCGGAATATTATTCAGCGTTAGCGTAACCCTTGTCACGGATTTAATAATTTATGGTAATACGGAATCAAAAAGAGCGGGGAACGTAAGCCACTCGATGCCGTGCTGATTCCTACACGATGTAATTATAGTGTTTACCGGTGCGCCGGCCACTACGTCCGCCACGTTATTAGACGCTTGGACGCTTTACTCATAGACAGTGCTTCCTTTTTATTTTCTCTCCTTCCCCTCGCGCTCTTTTTGTTTCATCGTTGTTGATTCTTCTGCGTTGTTTTTCTTTCGATCGTTACGGCATAGTCGAAGCAAAATTAATGAGAAGCTCCTATGAAAAGTTGATGGAGGTTGCCGCCGAGCGAAGGGAAAATAGCTCGTGTTTTCGACGTGGAATTAGAGTAACCACTTTTCGATAAAACGAGTTCTTGTCATTGTGTCGGTTCTTTTGTAATTAACGTAATGGAAAAATTGGAGATTTGAAATATGTATATAGCGCGATTGTAAGGGTCCGTTTGTTAGACGCTTCGTTAACGAGGCATGTCTTTTAGCATAGGAAGTAAGAAAGTTAATCGACGATTTAATGATACTCTTATGTTAAATGAAATATAAATGTAACATTGTTAGAGAAGATACATCGCTTCGAAATAAAAGGGGGTGTTTCATTTTCACGTACTTTGCGACGTTTTAATGGTAAACGTTACTACCATTGTGAGTCAAGATTTACTAAAATATTCGTACGAGTGTACTTTACGACAAATTTCGCTGTATAAATTTTCTATGCACGTGTAATCTCTTATATTTTCTTCTTTGACGTATAACGCAATTTAAAAAGAGCGAAGCAACCCTTTTGTTTAACGTTGCGCTCTTCGATTTTTTCAAACGTCCGAATGTTTTGATTTATATTCCACGTCTCACCCACGGTTGCAGCCGCGTGATGTTGACTCGTTGACCGGTTTATGCCATTATACCATGCTTCCTCTGATCTCTCTCTCTCTCTCTCGTACTCTCTCATTCACAGCACTCCCCTCCCTCTCTTTCATCGCGTTCAACGTTTATTCTTAATAACGCTCGATCGATTACGACGCGTTTCCAGACATTATCATTTTACGTCGTCACGTATCGTACAAAGTTGCTACCACATAGTTTAATATTATATTACTAGAGAGAATTCTTCCGTTTCTCGTTACACGGAACACAAGCTTCTCGATTATTTGAAATTTCTCATGCGGTTCCCCATTATTGGCGAATATTTTTAGCTTCGCGATCTTTGAATTGATTCGTGAGATTAATAATAACAGACTCGTTAAATTATAAGCTAGGTAGTTGCTACGTGTCAGAATACAGTTATTTTCAAAATAAAAGTATTGAAATATTGTATATAATTTGTGCTTGTCAATGAATTACTTTATCATTGAAAGTGTATGGAATATAACAATTATGATAATAGTTTAACTAGTTAAAATATACAAAGTATTGAAACAAACTAGAAATGGTAGAAATATGAAACAATAATCATGGCATCTGATATATCTTGTATCAACTATATAATATTTATCGCATATAGACCCCATTATTACACAAAACACTGTTAAACTTTTCTTTTCTGTTTAAAACGCTGTTCACTTCTCTAATAAATTTGTTTTGTCCAAAATTTTACGAATCATCCTGTATTCTAGAATCGAGTTAGCGCGCTTCTCATTGATCATAAAATCAGTGCTGCGAAAAAGGATTCTTGCTAAAAAATGATATCTGCAACGATGGAAAAGAACGAGGAGTATAACATGACGTATGAAAATTCGAGAAGTGGCTAGTTGAAAGGGGTTGCGAGAGGGTGAGCGAAAAAGGAGCGAGAAAATCGGGGAGAGACTTTATATACACGAGTCAAGGCACGGGTAACGGATATACGAGCCATATTACAGACTGCTACTGCACACTCGCCAGGTTTTATAAGGCGCTTAAAATTTTATTCGTTATAAAATTCCTTCGTTCCCGCCCACCTACCCCTGTCACTCGTTCATCCCGGATGCACACTGGAAATTTCGTGCACGATAAAGGGAGGGATGATTTCGAGTGATTTACCGACCTTCGATGTGCTCGTTTACTCTTTACCTTTAGTCACCCTTCGTCGAATTCTTTCCTGATTCAAGATACTTCTAGTCGTGGTTAATACCACCGATGTCTCAAATTTTTATATCGAATATCTATGATTATCGTTAGAATCGAACTTATTAAAATTTCAGTATTTTTATTTGCCTTTTTCTTAAAATTTATTTCACTTTCTTTAACGATCTTGTGGCACTGCTTCCTAAAATTGCTATAGTTTGTATATATTACAGATTGTCTATTTATTTAATCTTTGAAGTTATTTTGTCAAAAGCATATTTTTTTTTTTAAACAGAATGTACTTTGTATATTTAATAACAGAATGAGCTAATTTCATCAAATATAGAATATTATAGGTACAATATTCAAAGGTGTAAGAGTCTTCTTTACTCCTTTATCAGTAAAAGATAAGATAAATTAATTCCGCTCACGATATATCTACAAGCTTTACACGCTTACTATAACACGCGTAACTTCCACTTTATACTTTATGATGTATGTAAGATCAAAGTTTAATCGTTTAATTTTAGACGAAGCAGCGAATAATTACACAATTAGATGCTCGATAGATTTAATGTTCATCCACGCGATAGTGGAAACACTATATTCATCCTTTTCGATAAGAAACACGGCTATCTTCGTACGTGGCCGTTGCTTTAACTTTGTACAACAGCTTGATTAAATTACTGACTTGTACGGCACGCTACCGTGATAGGTATCGCTATATTTAATTAAGAGTGTCCTTTCTTCTTACTGACGTTAATTACAGCGAACCTTTATCCAGCCATTAAAAAATTATTACGACAACGGTAGAATACCACGTGTACCGAACAAATATTCTTTCCTTTCTCTAGTTTACTGGCTTATTAAGTGCAAAACTGCTATTTATATCGCAACTTTCCGTTACGAATTAGGACTCGCCCAACATTGTTTCGATAAACTTTACACGGTATTATTAAAAGTAATAACAACCCTCGACAGAGTATCAACTCATTAAAAGCTTCTCTTCATAAACTTACCAGAGACTATTCAATCTTCTTTACACATCGTAGAAAGAAAATAATTGAGGTCTTATAGGTCTATGGTAAATACCGTATATAGACATGCATCGTATTTTATAGACAGATAATTGAATTATTATGAAATTTTTATTTAGTTCATAAATGCAGAAAGAACGAAGTTCTTCAAGTACCGCTACAATTATTAATTCAGAGGCAACTAATACTAAAAGCACTGAAATTAAAACTTCTGTGGCAATTTACACGATTTACCATTTTGTTCTATAGACCGTTTTTTCTGGAAGCTCGTCGATACGAGAATTTATAGATCAACTCACTGGCATTGTTTAATGGCTTAATCAAAGTTTCAAGTTTGCAAAAGTTAAAACTTCCACCGAACGAACACGCTGCTTACCCTACCCTTTTCTTCAATTAAAACCATCAGAAATGCCCCGAGAGCATCGAGATTCGCGCCATTTCCCTTCCAAAATTTTGTTTGCAGTTTTACGTAAGTAGGTGCTTTTCGTGGAAAGAAAGAAATACCACACCGAAAGTGTCCCTTTCATGGTACAGGTAAGAGAGGGTGGTTCGACGAGATTCTTCCTCTTCGAGGGATGAAACGAGAGAAGAAAGAGAAGGCTGCTCATCAGGATAGACCGTGCTCGCACCAACGCATTGTTACTGAGTTATGTTCGAACGGCTGCGCCTGAATTCGACTTAATTTTCCCGAGAAAAGAGATTAAGCGAAAATGGCCGCCGGGGGACGAATGCAGCGCGCTCGTTCTCCCGGAAAGCCTCTAAAATATTCGAAATTGTTACCTTAACCGGTGCATTGTCGCTGGTACGGATCCTTTCAAAAGCCTTTTTTCTTCTTTCTTCCCCCAGCAGATTTCTTATTCGTTCACCTCGCCACCGGTTCTCGGGTGACGAGCGACGCTTAAGCGAATTTTAAACGACTCACGGTTGATTAATTGTGCGTCGCCCGCTGGTCAATCCTTTCGGGCCTCGGCGAATGTTTTTTCGTAGCCAGTGACGAGAGTAATGAAACGAAACACGAGGGACACAAAAGCGAACAACTCGTTCGTTCCTCTTCGGCGTTTCGCTGTTTGAAAAATATTGAGGCTGCTCGTTGTTAGAATCAACCGAGAATTATGAGTTATGAGTTGTGTTTCGATGACAAGGTTTTTGTGGAACGTTCGATTCTTTCGAGAAAATAACGTGAATATTAGTAGTGTTGGATAAATTATAATATGATATCTTTTAGATCGAAATCCTACATTATAATTTTTCTATATTGAATTTTAATTCTACGTTGGCACTTTCCTGAATTGTATAATTCTACGTTGCAACTTTTCTATGTTGTAATTTAACTATACGTTGCAATTTTCCTATATCGCGATTTTTCTGTATGGAATTTTAATATCATATTGCAAGTCTTCTATACCGCATTTTAATTCTATATCGATAATACTTTCGCATTATTCAGCCCAACCCGAACATGTACGTCTCATATTTGCTATAAAACGGTAGAAAATACATCAAAATAATTTCCCTGTACAAAATCTCGAAGGAAACGAACCGGCTAGCCTTCGAAGCTCTGCGAAAGCAGAAACCGATGGGACACGGTTTAATTCGCGCGAATGAAATTAATTATGAAGATAGAGGAGATCCTGGAGGATGTCGGCCGGTCCTCGCATCCCTCTTCCTCGTTTCCCGGAGGGAGGCGGACGGCCACGTCCTGTCGGGCTGCAACCAGTTTCGAACAGTTCGACGGAAACCAGTCGAGCGAGAGGAAACAGGGACTTGGGGAAGGGAGAGGAGACGAAGGGAGAAAGATAGACGCTTAGCGGAGGGACTTACGGACACTTGGCCGCTCAATGGCGCGAATTTAAGAGCGCCAGCCGTTACGCTTCTCATTCGTTAGCATAAATTAATTATTTTCCAAGGGAACGTTGAGATATGCCGGACAGAACCGTTTAGAAATATCAGCCGGAGACACCGGTTGGTTGATTGTTACTACGAGTTGCACACCGCAATGCGGTGCTCTCAAAGTGTTCGTAATTACCTCGCATGTAAGAAGTCGTTTCATAATTATCTTCCGGTCACATTGGAATCGATATTCGCTGTAATTCAGCTGAAGAATAGCCGCTCGTGAAGCGAGGCCTAGGTTCGGTGAAAAGAGGCGTGACTTCGAATAACGATAATAAAGGAAGGACACCAAGTATGAGAAAATCGTGCGCTTTTTGTGTGGTCGTGCACAAAGTCTAGAGATTTTTTAAGTTTTCGCTAATAAAAACATGCTGTGTTAGTCTTAAGAAATCCTTGAAATTCTCCTTCACAACCACACGGCGAAGAAACGTAATTCGATAACGTTAATTAACTGGGAAGAATCGCAAATGGAACGTTGCGGAGAACGTTACTAATTAATGGGTTACTGCAGTTGATCGCGATTACAAGAAAGACAACGCCATACTTCTGAACGTTAAGAAGATAGGAGTGTTCTAAAACGACAAACCAAATGACAACGAACGTACAAAAATAACGCGTATACAGCCGAGCGCTCGTTAGAAAAATTACCGATCTTTGTAAACCACGTTTGCTTCCCCCGCACATGGAAATCCAGTCGAGAAACCAGTCGCGCTAGAACGTCTTGCATCGATGTCGGACGATTCGAATCGCAATGGTTCGAGAATAAGAGAACGAAGAACGAGAAGAACCAAAGAAATATTTTACAAAGTTGCACCCACGAAAGAGACGGAAAGAAAAGAAGTCGACGATCAAACGGGACGAATCGGAGGAGAAAGGGAGGCGGAGAAATAAACGGGACATCCGGCTCGAATTAACGAACGAAAATTCAGCTTGATTAACGCGGAACGAAATCGGTGACGAACGCGACGCGGTCCATTCCGTGGACCCCCGCGCTCGCGCGAATTAATTAAACCTGCGTCATTGTGCGCGATCGGTCGAGGAACACGCGTAGAATCAGAGACGCAACACACGTCCGTTGCTCGGTTCGTGTCTCTGGAAATCGGCGCGGATAGGTTTTGAGGTCGCGTCCAGTTCGTGCACGGGCGCGCACAATAAGCGAAGTGGACTTAGATTGGGCTAATTAATTAATGCGCACGTCCTGTCTCGTCCCGCCTAATTATCTCGCTTGTCAGCTCAACCGTCGTTCGCCACACCGTTAATACGTGTCTCCCCTTCTCTCCTTTGCGCATTCCACGTTTGCCTTCTCGCTCTGTCACGTTTGCTATTCTTGTTCGTCGTCTCTTTCTTTCTCGTTCCTGTCTCGTTCCTAGCTCCGGTGGATCGTATCTGTGCGTGTTTCTCGTTTCTCGTACGTTCGGGGTCAGCCTGTCTTTCTCTATCCGTAATTATAATCAGGCTAATTGTGACGTCAGGCACAGGAAGCTACACCTAGAAAAATCGCCCGACGTCCGCGAGCCACACGAGATACCTACACCACGTCCTACGATCGTTTAAACGATACTGATCTAACGCGCTCGGAGATCCGTATCTGAGTATAAGCCGCGGTTCCAATGGTGTATCATGGTTCGCGGTTTGATCTTGGCACGGTGACACTTTATCGAGAAGAATGTGAATTAGTTAGAGTAGACTTGTAACACGTGGTATGTCGGCCTATACATACAGCGACATGTTACATAATAGTAGACAGGAGATGTTCATGCAAATTTATATTTTTATAAGAAAAGAAAATGAAACCTAAATGGAGATTTCTTTCTCTTATTAAATACGATATTACGACGTGTTTTTCACTTTAAACGTTTTATATATTTTTATATATTTTAAACTTTTTTTACTTTACATACAGTCGACTATTAAGTATTCAAGTACTTACACATATTGGGCCTTTTAAAGTTTTGATACGATGTGAATTAATCGTCGTCTCATATGCCTTGATCGTAGGTGACTCGCAACAGCTTCAGTTAAGTTATTAAATTATAGTTCAAAATCAAAAGACTTTGTTTCTTTTTAAATTCTACGATCTACCCGATAAAGGTCAACGTTAAGTGCAGACTAGAGTTAAATATTCTAAAATAGAGTACAGAAAGCAATGAATATACATTAAGGATACACAGCGTCGTTAATTATAATATACAATTATTCAACTTTTTAATAGATAATTTGCATATATAATCAATCGGTTATACAAGTTGACGAACACTACTATAGATCATTAACTTGTCGTTAGTTTATGTACATATATTAGCAATATTTATATGCTACTGTTATAAATCAACCAAACTGTTTAAACATTTATGATCGGGTAGTATATATAATCGATATGTTTCCGACAAAGATTTAGTTGCGAATTAGGAGATGTTGTACTTCACGATATAAAGGGTAAAATTGTTTCTATGAATCTAAATAGTAAAATAATACTTTTAATAGCGAAATTTCTAAAAATTTAGTTAAAACGACAATTCAATATCATAACATATTCTTCGAACGTAGAACCAGCAACTTAGTAAAATTAAGAATAAATATTTCGAATATACTCCTGACAAATATATCTCCTTTATACAAAAATTCTATACGTATACTACAAATAGAATTGAAAAATATTTTTTCCGAACAATAGCTACCAGATACTTAACTATATTCAAGCACCGTACCTAAACCCAAGACCAAGGAAAGAAAGAAGCAAGAACAGCCCATTATCGTCATCTAAATAAAATTACGGTTTATTTTCGCGAACAATTAGCCTCGCTCTGCTGGAGTAGGTAGCAATACTCGTTCTCTGTTCGTAAATAGCCTCGAATCTCGCGGTTCATTAATTTCGAAGAATCCATAGGCAGGCCTGCGCTCTCTCTTGTGTCTCGCAAAAGGATCGTTCGATTCTTCTCTACGTGGAATAGGCTCGAATTTGAATCGACGATCAACCACGATGGGAACGAGGCATTGATGCGTGTCCAGAGGAATCGTCGATCAGTTGCGTGCGCGCGAAATTACAAGCGATAAACGCGAAAATTTACCGCACGACGGATCGATTTGGCGGCGAATTAACCGATGAATCTCGACCGCGGTATCGCCCCTAATGTGATTAGTTTTTCTCTCCTGTTGCCGATCATACTCGCGATAATGGTAACCGTAATAATGGCCATAACGACGGCACGCTGGCAGAAAAGTCACGCGAATATTTCCGCCATGTGAATTCGTACGATGACAAATACCGGCATAAGTGTTGTCGAGTTAGTGGAAGGAGTAGATGAAAGACAATTTGAATCGATTAGAAGATTTGTACGAATTGTTTCTTTGAAGGAAAGGCGATTCGAGAGACGAAAGAATTGGGAATTACATTTACAATTGGATCTCCGAAATACGAAGCAGAGATTTTAATCACAGGCGTCTGCATTTTTTCCATTAACTTAGATCTCGGGTTACTTGGTAATTTCATTTATAAAATCACTGCTCTTTAACAATTTGTCTGATGTAATACGACTCTTGCATTTAATGATATATATATATATATCTGCTTTGTAAAAATGTTTTTGCAATTGGAAGTGATCAAATCTCGAATCTTCTAAAATTCTCTACCAGATCGCAGTAATTAAAATTATTTATTGCAAAACCGACTACTATAACGTTGCTCGATTAATTGTTGCGTAATTAAAAATTCAGCTATTACAAAATCATATAATTTAAAAGTTGCACATGGCTATTTTTTCTAAATATCATTTCATTCGGTTATTACTTTAGCAGTATACTTATTAACATGGTTAATGAATTGAAATGAAAGCAAATGTATGTGCACTTTCTGAGATTACGTATTTATAGGCTGGTTTTTATAACTTTTTATTTAAAAATATGCAAATTTTGTGCGTCTTTCTCGTGTTGCATATTCTGAAATATAATTAATTACCTTCTTCGTCATTAACAGTACGAAGCGAGGTTAAGCATAGAACTTGGAAGTCAATTTTTTCTGGAACAATCAAGGTCCTTCATGAATTTCAATTCTAGCCTTATCTGGGAATATAGTTCAGATAAATTAGATAACCGTCGCGTAAATTAATTTATTACCCTATGTAAGAATTCTAATTCTGGAATAAATCCTATCGATTTAGCAATTTTTAGTCTCAAGCGTGCATTTTAATCCATTTATCTTTTCTCTTTCAATCCATCATAGCTCGCGTATTTCTTGGAATTAAAATTCTGATTAAAATTAATCCTGAATATCTTTCTAGCTAACAAACGATCCAGTTTAATTGTTCACTCTATCCTCGTTATAAAAATAATTTCAAAAAATAAAACCCACAGACATACAAAACGTCCAAAAAATTATTTTAATCCTTTCAAAAATAAAAGATTGACACAGATCCGTAACCTCCTTTCCTTTAATACAAAAATTTCATCGATCAGAGGTAAAAAATCGCGAAGCTTAAGACAGTATCTTTATAATACTTCGTACGGTAGAGAAATTTGTAAAATTTTAGAACTAAGTTTTGTATAAAAATAATTTATTATTCAGCATCGGAGATAACAAAAATTCAATCGGCCGCGAACGTATCGAGGAAAAGTTCCAAAATTCAGTACAGTACGAGTCACGGTACGAATGCACAGTGGAATTGATGGGCGTGGTGTATTTTCACGTGATTTATAGATATAGAATTCGATTTAGGCAGGTACGCGAAGCGCGAGGAGTTCGCGTCGCTTGTAAAGACTCGCGAACTGCCTGGAATTCGAATGAATAAACGCGAATCGAGCGTGTCGCGCTCGAAGAATGAACGTGGAGGGAGGCCAACAGAAGAGCGAAAATGAATTATGGAGGAATGTGGCGAAAAATGTGCACCGCTTCGATTGGCGCGCGCGACTGCCTTTTCCCACGAGTTCTGGAACGAGGGCTTTCGAGGCTGCGTCAGAAATAACGAATGCATTAACCTTACTACTGTTAGGTGGCCAAGAATAAGTAGAGCTGCACGAATTTACGCCTTGAAACAAATGCAAGCTATATTTTATTTATAAAGGAATCCATTTATCTAGAACGTTCTAAACAGATGGTTTAGATTTCGATAAAGTATAACGTAGCACTTGAATAATGGAAAAGAAAAGCAAGCTATGTACATATATATATATATCGATATTTTGTAAAACGACGAAAGTCCATTTATAGGAATTTTAATTATTAGTGATTAATCCGATGGAATAATCTAAATCAACGATTGGTCGATTAAAGAAAAAAGATTTAGTGCCTCAGTGAAAATTTGTTCCACTTTTGATAAAATAAAGAAAGGAATCACGGTTTATTTGAAATTCTATTTTAGTTAGAGACGGTGACAGTTGGTAAAGAGAACAGTGTAATACGTTACTACACAATGAGCTATAATTTTAAATAATCGCTGCATAACAATAGCAATATTTCATTTTCGGCTAGCCAAAACGCCTTGATGCTACACAATACAACCGAACTTAGCTTTTCTTTGAAAGTTTCAAAACAAGTTGTTCAATGTAACAATATTTGTTAGCCAGAGAATCATCAACGCAATTTATTTTCATTGCGAAAGCTAAAATAATATATGTATTAACTTCCAAAATTTGTCCACGACCTATAATCTAAAGGGAAAAGTAAAAATATTTAAACGATGCAGTAAGAACGCGCTAATTAGCATCCACGTTAGATAGAAAATGACTAAAATTATTAGATTAGTAGTTATGATTGTTGAAGGAAAAAGGAAACTACTAACCGCATGTTCTACTTGCGAAACAAAAATCGTTACGCTAATTCGGAATTCGTCACAAAAGACAGAAACTCAATCCATCGAAATCGAACCCGCTAAATAGGTAACCGATGTTGGGACACAGGGGAGGGGACGACTTCCAGCCCACTCGACCTCAATTCGGGTGCCACGTATTCACGATAATCAAACGGAATTATGCTTGCCGTGGGGCAACGACTAACCGATCCCACAAATCAAAGAATCTACATGGAAGCGTTTCGTTCGAACCCTACGGAACCGATGAATCGAAGGGTGATGAAGATTCGGTTATGCCGGTGGAATAAAGAGACTCGATCGATTGGCTGATCAGCGAGGATCAGACGCGATGTAACGAGTAAAAGAGAAAAGAAAAAAGAGGATAATAACGGAGAAAGAAATAATCGAGACCCGGTGGAACAGGTAGAGAATTCGGGTACGCTGCTGCTAGATTTCATCTTTCACCCCTTTCGCTGACATAAATCGAACGACAAACGAACAACACCTAAAGAAAAGGGATCGGAGAGGTGAAAGAGGGGGATGGTTCGAGCTTTAAAGACCGCAACGTACTTTAATTGTATCGTTGAGACGAGGCGGAGAGAAAAGGAGAGAAAGAAATCTAGCAAACTAACAGGCAGAGAATGAGAGCAAAAGGGACGAAGGGAGGGAAATGGAAGAAATAGAGCAGAGGCTCGTCGTGTATCATGTATTTTAAGGTATTTGGGTCGCGGCAAGGGTGCTACCACTGTTTCTATTATTGTCTCAAAAGGGAAGCAGCCCCTTCGCTTTCAGGACCCTGGCGCACACCTCTATTCACCTGGAGTAAGCAGACCTGACGAACCGATCCACGCGTATTCATCCGCCTCTCCTCTCGTCTACCGTCAACCTGGCCTAAGAATCGAAAAAGTGACAACTTCTCCGCGTATATCTCTCCGCTCTCTTTTCGTTCGATGTATCTGTCTGGACCAGCTGGGCGACAATGCCGGGAATTAAGGGCACGGATCGTCATAGGTGTGGGAATCCCGGATGAAACAGAGCTGCGACCCGGCTTGACTCTCACAAGAATGCATACTAATACCGAGACGGATAGTCCGTTCGTTATATCGAGGAAACAGAAACGAGGATTTCCAACTGCTGTTGGTTGCTGTCGGAGGGGGGATGCTGTCGAGATCACCCCTTGAAATTTATTCCCATGCTTCTTGATGATCGTATGCGATCTGCTGGACGTAGAGAGAACCGGTAGCAAAAACACGTGGAAGACGTAGATTTAAGATGGTACAAATGCTTTTAGTAAGACGGTTAAGACAAATACTTATAAATACTTTCTCTGTACGAAGATGTTTCAATGACTTTGAGAGGAAACTAGGAGGAAATAGCAGATATCTTTTTACAGATGCTTGTATGAACATAATATATTATATATCTGTGTAATACTTGTTGAAGCACGTATGAACAAAAGTTCTACAGTAGCAGTATTTTCTACAGGGATGCATTTTATACATCTGAACAGAATTTTACACAGCTGTAAGCTATTAAAGACTATAATATATCTATTGAAATCTTTGGTTTATTACAGTTTTGCAAACTTTAAATTCATAAATTCCATATATCTACCAGAATGCTGCATTTATTCTATTTATTACCATCTACTCGAACAAAAAATAGCTAAAATAAAAAACAATTTTCCGTTCGAAAATAAATGTTTAACATTCAAATATCGCCTAAAACGTTAATCATCCTTATTTACCCCCTCCTGCCCCTCTACAGGTTCGATTCTAACGTACATATTCCAACACCTATAACTTTCCTTTCTTTCATTCCTTCGACGAATCGTTCAGGTAAAATTTCTGCTAGCCGGTAGATTATCGATGAATGAAAACCAACAACGATGCGTAGAGTGACTGATCTATCGTCATTAACAGACTGAAAAATCCCTTACTTCCTTGCCAGTCAGGTATTCCTTTCTTTCTCTCTTTCCTTCCCCGTTTCTACCCCTTGGAGAGTAACAAGTGCACGCTTCACGTGGAAATTAAGGATGCAAAAAACGCGCTGCGGACTCGCAGCGGGAAATTTGAATGTGAATTCGAGGCAGCGGCGGGTCGCGTGCTGCTATGGATCTAGGAGTGAAATTTGCATACGGAAGGTCCTTGGCACGCATGAAAGCCCCGTGGCTGCCTTTGTCGGGAACGTGCTACGACGAGACGTTCGATTCCTTCGATACGCGTAACGGCCACGGTTTTAAACGGTTTTCGATCTCGATCCATGTCGAACCCTTCGATTCGTACAACGACTCTTCGAATCACGCATTTACATAGGTACGTTTCGAGATACTTAGCGTGAACGAAGATTGAAAATTATTTTATAGGAATACACGGTATTAGGAGATTAAGATTAGAATATCTTGATTTAGGTACGTACCTTGTATTGTAGATCGTTCAACTCGCCCTGTAAGCCTTCCATTTAAGAATTGAAAGCAGCCTTAATATCCCACTAACGCTTCCACCTACAAGGAAAACAGTATCGTTCTTGTGATAGTCTTTACACACTCGTAAGAAGTATTTAAAACAAAATGTGATAGAAATATATTTTCAGCACATTCGGATCAACGTGTATTTCTATATAGATCCTTCTAATTCCGATCAAATTTCTTTCCTTTCAATCCTTCAAGCAGTTACACTATCACAAACTTCACCAAACTTTCATCTCACGTTTACAAAGGTTGTAACTAATTCATCGCTTCGATTCTATTTAAACTTTTTACCTAAACGTATTCACTCTCAACAGTTACCCGCAAGTCATTCTACCCCATGAAAGCGAGTCATCGAACGTCGAGATCCTAATGGAAAGCGTGAACCATCTAATCAAACATATAACTGCCTTCGAATTGCCTTTTGATCCGACTTAAACATGGAAATAAATTCCGATCGCACGTTCCAGCCTCGTGTTCCCGATTTTAATTATAATCCAGGGAGGCTGCACCGGTGTGCCGTATCCGTCGCCTCATGCAAATAAATCATGGCAGGCCACAAAGCGCCACTTCCGGCTCGTGTCTTCTACCCGGAAAAAAATTTGAATATTTTCTTCTCAGACGTTTCTCTTTCCCCGTTCGAACGATCGTCGATGCGCACAGGCACGTGTCCAAAAATCGTCGATTCTAATTCTAATCTCCACGAGTCAAATTTGAATAACTTTCCTCACCCTCGAGTTTGATCTCGAGCGCGCGTTAGACTTTGCGACACAGAGCGTGCTGGAAACGGGATCATCGAGCACACGCGACCGAATTTCGTTCTCCTCGTTCCTGGCGAGCCCTCCTCTGATTTGCATCATTTTACTTTCTTTTTTATTTCCGCGCGTGCCGGAATAAATCTCGGTCTGATACCAGACGTTACTCGAGGTGAGTCGAACGAGCGGATCAACGGGTCGAACGCTGCGCGCGTTGCCATCGTCTGAATAAATTTATTCGATGGTGGATGGAGGCTGAGAAAATTTAAAGGTTGAAAGTGTAGCGATGGAGGAGAAGCGTAAGGACGAAGTTTTGGATTTCCTTCTTAGCATAATTATATTTTTTGTTTTACGAATTTCTGTAGAATTAAATATTATATAATTATGTTATATTTCAAGTAGTTAAGTATAGTGGAATAAAACGTGGCATTTGTTAATTGGAATATGACATATTAATAGCAGGATCGTATCAAGATTATCAAACAAAATAAATTTCTCTAATCATCTTTTACACTTTCCAATCTGATCGCACCTTCTTGCAACTTATCGAGTATAATCTACTCCAAATTATCTTTTCCGATATAAATTCCTTGAATATCTCATCCCACTGAGATCTCAAAATGACGTCAAGCTCTTGAAATAAAAGCAACCGCTGGATCGATACAAAAATCTGCCAAATCACTTCCATAAAACCTCCCCTCTAAGACTGGACCCGTTCCGTTCCAGTCACTACGCAGCTTCATCATTGAACCGACGATCTAGCGGGACCATCGTGACGCGAAATCACGCGAATAAAACGGCGTTAAAGTACATGGATCGCAACGAATTCCCCGTATAAACCTGTTGGAATCGTTATTGTCACCCACGAACCCGTGGTCTTGCTCTTGCACGACGAACGAACCTGGTGTCTCGAGGTATCGACGAGGGGACATGGCGAGTTTAGGACGCGCGTACGAGCCTACAATTATTGTCATTGTCACCCACGAGTTTCCATACGCGTCACCAACGACGGAGTAAAAGTCGATCGGACGCAGGCCGCGGAGAACGATCGACTGATCGAGGGCCGCGTAAAACGCGCGGAGACACAGCGAACGACCGATCGATCGCTGGTACACACGACGATTATTACTATCGTCGCGCGGCGATCTTCGTCCGTGGAACTTCGTTAACGCGATAAAAAATCGCCATCGTCTCGACGAGTTAGCGAACGATCGGTCGTTTCACCGAGGCGGGATCGCACGGGTATCGATCGACGGTTATTGCGCGATCCAAGATCGTCCGGGAGTGGAAGACGCGCGCTGCCCACGGGACAGGACGATTCGCAGGACATTCGATCGACGTCCAGCCAGGAATCGATTAGCTATCACGATTTTTCACGTGTACCTCCGACAAATTACCCGGTAAGTTACGCTCGCCTCGGGTACTGCCTCCGCCCCCGACGATCCAGCAACGATTGACGTGTTTCTCGTTTTTTCCCTGTTCCTACGTTTCCACAGGTTTGTCCAAGAGAATGCTTCTTATCGTTAAGATACGCTAATGTGTGTCCGGGAGATTGCTCGGAAATTTACTGATATTTCTGCGAACAGAACGTATGGGATGTTTCCTGCGAGATAAGCTTGACGATCTTATAAATTAAGAAACTGCGAGATGGTGAGTTGTGGACGATGTTTCTCTTTTATAGGTAAATGGATGAGAGGTGCGGTGAAGGAGAATACGAGTGGGATAATTTAGTTGGTTGTTACGATGCTTGAGCATTTGACGAAGTTGATGTTTATATGGTTAGGGCAACGGAATATATTTGTTACATTTAGATTAAGAGAATGTTATAAGATGAATAAATTAACACGTCCAGTGCCTATCGATTATGGACACGACGATGGAAACGTTGGAAATTGGACAATGAAATTTAATTCGAATTGTTTCTGGCGTGTGTTTCTATAAATTTGTCTTTGCAAGATTCTATCAATTGACATATCAGTCAAATGTAGATTACATAGCTTGGCAAAATATTTCATGGTGAGTAATATAATCATACAGTTTCATCTATGATTTAACGATAACATTTCACGCACGAATTAAACTACATTTCGATATTCCGATACAAAAATAATCCATACACTATGAACTTACTTTAACATCAAACTTCTTCAAGCAACCTTAAACATACTCCAGACGTACCGTCCCGTAATTTATTAATTCTCTTTGAAAAAATGTTACGAACTAGTCTCTAAAACTTGTACATATAATTCCCGCTAAAATCGTAATCACGTAAAGAACTCGATCATGTCGAAGAAAATACGTCGTTAACATCAAGAAGCTAGGGTTAATTCGTGCAAGCAGCGTACAATTTCAGAAATTCCGCGAAAAGGAGGACGCGCGTCCCCGTCGTTTATAGTCTTTTTACTGTGTCTTCGGTGTTCGATCGATAAAAATATTACGATTCAAGCGGGACGCAGACATTTCGCGGATTGCCGGCCATTCAACAACATCGAACGCGCATCCCGTGGAAACTATGCCGTCGTAAAAATCTCTTTCGCGCCTGCATGAGGGACGAGAGGACCAACGTTCTCTTGATCGGCATAAAGTACAGCGGGTATTAAATGCAAAATTGTGTATATATGCCTCCTGCCGTGTTCTTTTTCTCTCGAACGAGTGAAAACGTTGACCGTTTCGGTCGTGTCGGGTGATAAAAGCCGCGTTCCAACAAGAAATAAAGGAGATCGCCGTGATCTTGGCACGGCGAATCCGAGATCGTCGATCGATCGTTCGAACCCCCAGGCAATAATTATTATCGTCGCCACCCACGAGTCGACCTTGCGTCTTTTGAGCGACCGAGCTAAAGAAGAAAGAACGAACCCATAGGAGGAAAAGAAACCGAACGAAATAGAAAGAAACGACGCAAACTCGAGGCATTTACGACAAGCCGCGTTTCCAATAGTCCCTTCTAAGCTTTCGTTATCCTCCTCTAGATCGTGTTCAATCGTTTCTTTCTCTCTTCGCCACGAGACCGTCCAACGGGGCTCGCGTGGGCGAACGAGCGACTTTATTGGCTGGTCCACAATGCGACATTTGCAGCTTCGTGTGTCGTAGGGTAGCTAGTATAACACGGCCACTTCTGGCTCAGGAAAAATTGCCGTGGATTACGTAGTCCCCCGCGACGAAACCGTTTTTCCTCGTATCGAAGCGCATTCGATGGCCGGACAACGTCAAAAGTGCGCTCCAAACGTAACAATTAAGAATCAAACGAAAGAATCAAACAATCTATCCGTATTCTTGGTCGAATTGTAGAATCGTGACGATACTTTCTTTAGCTTTTAGTTGGATAGAAGTCGAATGACATTTATTAATTGCAAGATTAGTCGGTTTAGAATATTTTAGGATTAGGGATGGGTCGTTAGTATAACGATTTTCTCGTTGAGAAAATTAGCTTTGATTTTAAAAACGAGAAACTTGGAATAGGTAGCCTTAGACGAAGCGGAGAAATATAAAACACATATAGAAATTAGTATCAAGTACATGATGTTTAAGACGAACTTGCAGGGACTATCTTTTTATTAATATCAAACGCGTATTTTCAAGGAATACGACACTCCTCTGTATTATAATGTAAATGATTATTAAAGAAAACTCTGTGCATAGTACGTAAATTATAACAGATATGGTGGTAATTAATACAAATATATAATGAATTTGAAAAATATTCACAACAATGTACATTTTTATTCCTGTTGAGTGAATGCATTCCCAATTCTCAGCTTTCAAGCACTATATTTAAAATACTGATGAAATAATAGATATTTAATGCATCAAATATTACCATGGCATGTCAATATCTAATATTCGAACGTCAAAGATATTCATATCGATAATTGCATAAATGCCATCCAGCTACTATTTACTAGCTACCCAGAAATATCTGCTATTTCGTTCTTTACTGTCTTCAACTATCAATAAACTTCGACCAAAAAAAAAAAAAGAAAAAAGAAAAAAGAACACGCTGAAGAACATTAATAGCCTCGAAAATTCCAATAATTCTATTTCAAGATACGCTTACCTCATCCACGTCGATAAAAGATGACCGTTCGACAGTGAACAGAAACATCGTGGTCGATTACTATCCGTGCCTCTCATAAAACCGTTGTACGGAAGGAATGTTTGTTAAAGTTTCACGGGTGTCATGGCGTCTTCGCCAACTTCGTAACGATAGCGTATCCACAATGTGTATCCGTACTCTGGCGAGAGAAGACAACAAAAGGGAGGGCAAATAATCGTGGAACAATGGCTGGGCAGGCTGCTTCCGCGATCGCCGTTTACATTGTGCAAACGAACGCCCGAAGCCTTACGGATTCTAAACACGAGACATCCCACCCTTGTCCGCTTGTTTTCCTCTCGGCTTGCACTCTGCTCTCCGCCTTTCGAAACGAGGGTGACCCGTATAGTAGCTCGGAATTTTATAGGGTTAATTACGTAATAGGGTTAACTGCGATTTTAGACCGAATTAGCGTTTCAACGACACGAGAGTTATGAATCGAACGATATCAAACCCTTTGTGTAATGAACACCGTGGATGTACGTTAATCTATATTCACTTTCACTTGTGGATTATGTTTCTACGATTTGTTCGGAAAAATTAGAATATCCTGTATCATTTGATAACGAGTCGTGTACACAGGCTCACAAACACTCGTAGATACCTGTTATGAATATATTGTGCGTGTTGTGTGAAACGTTATGAAACTTCACTAGCTGCGTTATAAAATTTGTCCGCCCTATTTATGTTAGTAAAGTTTAACAAATCCGAAGATATGTATAGAAATTGCAAGATATTTAATAGAAGTAAGGGAGACTATATATTTCGAGCAGATCAAAAAACTATTTAAAAGTTCAATTATTTGTTATATTAATAAATAGCTATATATTCATATTTGACGCTTATTATATCCTTAAGACGACTGTTCATGTAGTATATTCATTTTTTACTAAATATATGTTTGTAATAAACATTTTGTAATTTCTATAAATATTTGCAGATTAATTTTCAATTCGGTTAGTAAAATCATGATCATCATTTCGTAAATATCGCAAGGAACTATGGTTACGAACGTCGCTAACTACAAGTACAGGAAAAGTAAACAAATTAAATATATATGTATATCTTCTCAGCTTCTTTAACGTGGTAATTAAAAGTTAAACGTGCGCTAATAATGGATGTAAATTATCGAGAAAGTAACGAGATCAATAAAACGAAACGTCCGATTAATATCAATCCAATAATAAAAGAAGACTTTCTGGATCGTTAGAACGAAGCTACTCATTTCTTCTCCCAACAGCCATTATGTTCTCGTTTTTAACGATTAATTTCGGCATTTTGCTACCCCAAATAATCGTATGAAGTGCTCCTCCTCGTCGAGGCTCGCCACGCCACGTGCAAACTTGAAATTTTTTAATTGAAGGTTAACGCGGACTCTTACTGCGTCACTGTTATTTCTGCTTTATGGGGAAATAATTATCTAGTAATGACAGCTCCGTATGCTCTTACGATCGCCGTTTACAGTTTTGCACCATGCAAGCGTACGCTCGCCGCTTTACGGATTCTAAACACGGAACACTCCCTTCCCCTGTTCCCACCCCTTTACGACGCTGTTACCTCCGCTTTTGCCAGGGGATCGAAGGAATAATAGGGAATTGCACGTGTACAAATTCGTCGGAAACGTCGTTGTTCCTCGATCTTCGAGTCGATAATATCTTTTCAAAAGAAAGAAAACGGAAGGAACGAAAAGAAGGATCGGTACAAAGGAAAAAGAAAAAGCAAAATGAAAGATATAGGAACGTTAGCGCGATGAAATAGAAGGGGAAGGGAACGAGATACATGTTAGAAAACCTCTAATCTTCTCTTGGCTTAATATTCATCGCGCACATATAAACGCGCGCATACACGCGCACGAAAAACACGCCCAGCGTACACGTACTTAACTCAAGTATCGCGAGGTATCATTCACCACTATTTTCCCCGGTTAAATCCGGTAATTAGGTAAATAAAGCTGCCTGTCAGTGCATCCCTGCGATTGTTGCAAATGCCTCCCAGCAGTCACACGTAATCACGCGTAGTCACACTTGGCTGAGTGTATGGGTGGCCAGTGGAGACAGCAGCCGACCAGAACTCCGATCGGAATTTTCACGCGTCACTACCGCGTCCAATGGATGTGTTACATTAATCAAACTGACTTTCATACGGATTAACGTAATGCGTTTCATGATTTTTCTTTCATCGATGCCTCGTTTAATGCCTGCGTGTGATTTCACCGAATTATTCGTGTAATCTGCGCTTTTCCTACGAATTGTAGATTTTAAGATATTTTGTGATATTTACAAAAAATAGAAAAATGATTTTTACGTTATAAACTCTCATCTTGAAGGAAACATACAATATTCGTTTTATCTTATAAACTTATTACACTCGTTGACAAATAATATGTCATTTAACGTTACAAATATTATAAAATAATATCCTAGAAAATGCACGCGTTACGGCAATTATTCTCTTTTTTAAACTTATAATTCCTAAGATTTTACTACGAGTCTCATTTAAAGTCTTCAAATTATACAAGCGAAATTAATATTCAATTAAAACAGTCATTCGCCGTACGATCTTCCTCTCGTTAAATTAACATTTTCTTCTACCATTTAATCAATTTAACATCTACTTAACATCTGCAAATCGTCCTCGAATGGAATCAAATACTACGAGACTGCCGAAAGCGTCCACCCCTTGAAACATCCATCAAAACATTCATCCATTTGAAACAACATCGGAGTAGAAGCCGCCTGCTCCACCCCGCATGACTACGCCAATGTGCAGAAGTAAACCGTTTACAGCATTGTACAATTACCCACGCCGGGATTCCATGGTCCTGCCACACCTACACCTACGCGAACGTCCGCGTCGCCCCGAGTGGCGAAACACAGTCGCAGCAGCGCCTGGCCACACGAGACCGTCCACGTAGTAGAACTCACGTGTGTACACGTGAACGTACACGCGGCTTGGGTTAGGTTAAGTATAATGCGCGGTCGTGCAGCTTTGGGGGCCCGGAGGCGCTAACATGAAAATCGTATGGTAATGGGGCACCGTGGCTCCTCCAGCATGGGGTCGAGCCCGTGTAGGAACCTAGCGAAGCCCGCGGTAAGTCTAGCTTTCTTCCTAGTATTAGCGAGTCAGCCAACCACGTAGTTCAGCGCGGAGAACAAGAAGAGGACGAAAGAAAGAACCGAGAGAAAAAGAGAAACAACGAAGAGTAAAGCTACGAGCAAGAGGAAGAGAAGTCGTAGGCCCTCTCGAGGAGGGTCCCTGGGTTCGCGTGCCTCTGATAATTATACGCTCGAATCGAGTCCCGGGAGAAACAGAGAGCGAACAGCCAGCGGGAGGGAGGGAGGAATAGAGAATATCGAGTCTGCGGTTCGACAGGGTCGAAGTTGACCGGCGTCTAATCGATTCGCCGCCTCGGCATGGAAATTTCTTTCAGGTTGCCCCGCGGCCACCCTGCATCCGCAACACCTAGCATCTACGAGAAAATTCCGTGGGACTACCCGTGGAAGCCACCCGCTGCACGATCTTCGTGGACGATGCTCTTTCAGCTAGGCAGAGGCGAGCTGCACCTTCGATTTGTCTTAACGTCGGATTACGCGTTGAGAGCCCATGAATGTTAACCGTGGTCGTGTTGAATCCTTTCATTACGAGTAAGATATTTTTAGTCGTAAGCTTTTTCGTTTACGCAAATTACTCGTTAAATAGGCTTTATGTTGCGTATATATCTACGTCCCTTTAGCGCGGACATATCTGTGGAATATTAATGGAAATATTTATAGGATTGTTAAACGCTAAGCGAAGGAATATTAACGTCTTGAACATTGGGTTTAGGATTAATATTGAGATTAACACGAAGATAATAAAATCGGGTTTCGTTGATTCTGTCGATAGTTGAAAGTTTTATTGATGTTTTAGAGTCTCGTTTGATGCTCAAGTGTTTAAGACACTGGCTTTCGCGGTAGAATTAATGGTGTCGAAAAATATGACCAATAAAGTTATAGGACTAATTAATCCGTTGCTTTACAACTTTTTCCGTGGTCGTTATTAGAGATAGCTATTTTATAGCTTTAAGTGGTGTGTACGATGGGGAAATAGGAGGAGTTGAAGTATACTACATAGTCGTATATATTCTATTCGGCCCGATATGAGAAGACAAAGTAAATTAAATATAAACTATTCGTATTTTAATGGTATAACGTAAAAAATATCGCGATAGTTATTGAAGCTGTTGATCTTTTTATAGCGAATTTTTGAATCTTTGAAAATAATTGTCAAACCAAAATAGTTATACCTATTTTCTATCAAAGTTCCGCGAATTAGCGACAAACTGTTTGCCACAGTTATTAGAATAATTAATCCGTTGCTCTAAGTTAAACCGACTCGATTTCTCGGAAGTAGCAGCTACACGCTGTTGTTTTATGAAGTACGATGTCCCCGATAAAATGATCGCAATGGAACAAACGCATTCGAAGTCACGAAATCTATTTACATTATGCACATACCCAATTTCGTGACTTCACGACGACCACGAAACAACAAAGACAAAAGCGATAAATAGTTGTTGAACTCACACCGTGGAATGTCTCAACAGCGTTAAACATCCTTCTAGCGATTTTCTACTCCATTCGCCATAAAAGAATAGACTTTAAAAGAAACTAGCCAGATATAGCTTCTTTGTTCCTTTCCAACCGAAGAAACAGTTCCTTTTTGGAAAACTTTGATCACTCTGGAAACTTGAAACGCCCTAAAGACAACAAAGAAGACAATAAAAGATGTGAAACGTTATTTCTGAAACTTTCGAGCATCGTTTCTTCTATCATTTATTACGACGAAGCATTTAGATTTTAACTTTGCCTTTATTTATAGACGATTTACTTTCGATTAAATACAAATTAAATTTACGAAAGGATAATCCAAACAATCGTGGAATTCAATGCTTAAATTGAAATTAAATTGAGATTAAATCATCATGCCATAATCGATTCGATTTTATCGTTTGCAAAAAGCAAGTAAAACGAAATGTATGATTGAAATGTTTTTAATTATTCAATACTTCACTTTGTGAGTTTGACACGAACAACGCGTGTTAAAATATACGTGTCCATTTTGGCTCAGCTTCGAAGCTTTGCAAGTTGAAACTTTAAAAGACTTGACGACTCTTTCACTCGTGGCAAATCCACATATTTGCGAACCAGATAATTCCAACGATCAATCGTATCCTTTTCTTTATTCATTGCAATACTTAGAATCTGAGGAAAACAAGCGAAATTTTTCCTACGAATAAACTTTCGACTAAGACCTCTCTGTCCCTTTCTCGCGTCACAATAATCGATACTACAATATTAATTTAACTTCGTCTTACTCGGTTCTATAAACACCCACAATCTATATTCTAAAAATACGTCACACTATACTCGATCTGTATTATTCATAAATGCAACGTACCTAAAATTAACTTTCACCAACGCGTGTCACATGTATTTCTTAACCTGCACATCAATTTTAACGGATGATCGTCTGAAACGGCGTTTAAAAAAGAGAAGCGTGCGTCGCCAAACACAAAAGCCATATATCGACTGATCATAACCAAATCGTTCAACCAAATCCAAAGATTCAAAGTGGTGATCGTCGTGACAATCGTGAATAACGCGATCTGGCGAATTGACGCGATCTGGCGAATTCTTAGCTAAATTGGTCGGTGATAATGATCGAAATTGTCGGCGGAAGGGCACGTGGAGTGCAACCTTCGTCGGAACACACGGCAATATCGAACTGGAGGAAATAGTGCAGGACACGTGCGCGTTAATCAAGCGTCACTGACGTCAGGGATGGTCGCGCCGACCGAGCGAAGGACGTTCACAGGCGGATCTCCACAGAAGCGATCAGCGATCCCACGGAAATCGGAAACAAGGTTCCGGCCGGTAGTGTCAACAGATTTGCCCCTGATAGTTGCTCGTACATAGAGAGGACGGTGTCGAGAGTGAGGGGGTGGTCAGGAAGGGGTGCAGATCGATCGCGAAGGATCGGAGTGTGAGTCGTGCTACAAACGCTTGTCTGTATATACGTGTGTGTATGTATACGTGTGTATGGGTTGAGTCAGAGCGAAGCAAGGGTGGGCTCACGATCAAATATTAAGTCTTATCTGGCGCCGCTTTACCCAGAAGTCGCGTTTTCTCTCTCTTTTTCCTTCTCGCCGAACCAGCCTTTTCGTCTCTTTCTCGCCGCGTCTAATTATCCCCGCCAACCACCGATGCTTCCAACAATATCCCCTCTGTTTCGCCTCGCCCTTCTCCAACTAGCCACCCTCATGGTCGCGGGGCTATTCTCGATCGGTGAAACCACACACATCGAGTATAGAATACATAAAAGTACCGACTTGCTTCTTCTCTTTTCGTCCACCGATCAACCACATCCCCATCCCCTTTCCGTTTCTTACACCACGCCACCCCCTAAACGCTCCACGTCCTGCACCCCTTTGGCTTTCGCGCGCGTTCCTTCCTTCGATCGTTGGACGTTAATAGCTGCCACCGTCCCTCCCCCTTGCTACCCCATCCTCCGGGGACCGTAATTAAGAGAAGGAAAGACGCGGATGGAGCCGATGTGGGTTCATCAATGGAGGACATTCAGTCGAGGAATCCTAGGCCAACTAGAACGGTTTTCCGTTTTCATTGCCGCGATCCTCTCGATCTTCCTTTTTCTTTCCTTTTTTTCGAGATGTTTTCGAGAATCTTCTTCTCGTAGTGGAAAGAATTAATGTCTCACCGACGTGACGGTTCAATTAAGAATTTCGTCGTTTGGATCTTGGAAAATTTGTCTACGAGTATTTAAGTTTCTCATAGTTTTACAGTATGTATCTTAGTATCTTATTTATTTATATTTTATATTTTAAATTTTTATCTATATTTCGAGATGATTAACTTTCTTCTTGACCATTATGTACGTATAAATTAGAACGAAAGTACATAAATGGAATTTATATACGAAGAATTCCTATAAACGGATACCACTAGTATAATAAAAAATGAAAAACAAATATTTCTATCTGGAGAAAAAGCTCTTCTAATATCCATCGATGCACTATACCAAACTCTCGGGTGGCTTCTCGTTCTTCAATCATCGCCGCATTTCTTTCGAGTGGAATTGGAATTGCGTATTTCGGGGAAGAAACAACGAACAGAAGATTCGTAGGTGGCGGGGTGGTTGCGCGCGCGAGACGATGGGACGGTGCGAGAAGCGAAGGGTTGGACGCGTCCTCGTTACGCGAAAACGAGGGCGAAAGCGTTTCGAGGATTGCGATTCGATTGAAAATTCTCTCAGGTCCGTGGATCCTTGGGGTCGGATTGGTTGGCGCCAGTGGAAAGAAAGTTTTTCCCTAATGACCAAGCCGAAGTGGTTACCGTTAATTTGGCCCACCCCCTTTTACCCCGCGTTCCTCCCGGCCACTTCTTCACCGCAGTCGTCTCCCTATCGTCCCACCTCTTTTCATCTTTCTCTCTCTCTCTTTCCACCTCTCCCATTTTTCGTACACCCGCCACACTGTGTTTATAGGGTGACCCAGAAAAACAATGACAGAGAGCGACGAAGAGGAGTCGAGAAAATTGAGAACAAGAGGGAAGGAGCGAGGAAGAGAGAGAGAGGAATCAGCGGAAAAGAGTAGGGAGGAGTGCAAAGATCGATCACCCGTAGCAACAGCCACGTCGAAGATCGACGCGCCCGATCGTGATCGATCGATATCCTCTGACACCAAGGTCAGCCCCGATGTACTTTGCATAACTGTCAAGCTTGCGCTCTGTGGCCAGAAGTTACGAAAGATATCATCGTTCTTCGTTCTAAGTAAACGCGTTTAACCGATCGCCGGACGATATAGCCGAGTTGCGTAGCCCGTTTCGGATCCCTTTTAATATGGAATATGCCACCAGTGATGAATAATTTCGACGTTTATTGCGACATGTATCTTTAATGGAGTCTCATGTACCGAACGGAAGACAATGGTTCATGTTTGGTGGAACATGTAGACGAATTTCTTCGACCTTCGTGCTAAAATTACGAGATATTGGAATCTTGGCAGAGGTATGAATTATCGTAATAAATTGCGTTCCGATGATGATTTATTATTGTCATTAAGAATGGTTTGATGGACGACGTGATGTAAGCTAAATGACGTTGGCAATTGACGAGTTACTTCGAGAGGTAAGCAGCTGATTTAGATTTTTGTAATAACAGGAACTGTTCCAATTTGTATAAAAAGCGATCTTTCAGTTCCGTGGACGTTGTAGCGATTAATCCACGTTTGTACTAGAAATTTGACACACCTACTTAAAATGAAACGCAAAACTATCCTTTGATGCATCATTCCCCGAAGGCAAGATTCCAATCTCGGCTCAGCACCAAAACGTCGAACCCATAGATCCATCTCCTTTGCCCGTTTCTTCGTTATGAAAATAAACGCTTGCACCGCAACTTTCCACACTTGAGTAAACGTTGAGTAAACAAGGAAAAAAAATATCAAGTCGAAGAAAGCTTGTAACTCGCGAGGCAGCTAACGCGCGATAAAATTCCGTCGCCGTTGGTTCTTCTCTTTTCGAGCACCGAGTATCGTCTTGCAGAAGGAGCCAGGATAGCCACAAGCATGCGGGAAAAAAGAAGCGGCAGAGTGCGAGGGGTGGCTTTCAGAGGAGGACAGAGAACAACGGGGGTGCGAGAGAGCGGTGTAGCCGAGAGAAAGAGGGCGGTTGAAAGGGGGTGGCGGTGCTCTCACATTCTTTTTACCAAGCGAAACGTTGCCGGCGGAGGCAGCGAGAGCGTCGCCTATCGATTTTTACTTCTAATGAATTCGAGCTAAAAACCCACCTCTCTGCCCCACAACCACCTCCTGGCCCTCTTTCTCTCTCTCTCTCTCTCCCTCCCTCTAGAATTTCTCCGCCTTCCTCCCTCTTTCTCTTTCTTCTACTTTGCCACAGCCACACTGTGCTACCCTCGTGCTTAGCCACGCTTCCACCCTCTGTTCCACGAACCACGCCAATCACTGCGCGGCATAATTACACGGTTGAGGCTAGTGTGCGACTCCGGCGAAGTCGTGTTTCTTAGACCTCGTGCACTGCAGTAAAAAAAAAACGAGAAAGCTGGACGAGGAGGGTGGTCGGAGGTGGCGAGCGTCTGCTGGGCTTAGAACGAGTTTCGCGGGGTTAGAACGCCGACGTTCGGGGATCGACTTCTTCCTTGGTTTTCCCTCCCCGTTTGTTTTCTACCGAACGTTGCTTCCTCGATGGGGAATAGAAGTTGTTTCCTTTTGTTTTAGTGTCTACTAGTAGCCAGAACTTGGCTGAGAATGGCTTATAATTTGTGTTCAGCGAGTTGGATTTGTTGGAATTGCAGCGGTACTTGAATGTTAAAGAGAAGTTCATTTATTTTATTTCGTGTATATTTTGCTGTAATGTAAGGATTTTATCAAGAATATGCAAAATTAACGAGTATAGTACTTGTTAATGACTGCTATATATGTTTTACATGACATTTAACGCGAGAACAAACATTTAATTCAATATATAGTATGTACGAATGTATTTACTCTGGTATTTGAAACGTATAAAATATTTTGTAATTTAAAGTTCGTTTTAAGGAATTCTGAAAGAAAAAAGAAGATTTGGTGGTAAACGGAAAATTAACTTCTAGGAAAAAGAGGATTCACTTTTTCTGTATCAAACACTAGCTACGCAATTAAAATATAAAAGAAACATGATCATAATTATTTGCCAATTTTCAATAATTAACGATATCTATAATTCTTAGTAAAATCAATTTTATTCCGCGCAAATATTTTATCAAAAAAGTAATACATACTTATACGTACAATCCAGCAATGATCGATAAAGACAAATAAAAGAGGTCAACTGTCCTACCAATTAACAGGATTCGAGGAACGAAATTGATGTGAAAATTTCGCGATCCTTTCGAACTATCGCGACGTGTCGGACGAATCGCGAAGATTCCGCGGTATCGCAAAACGAGGACGCGGGATGAAAACGGAATGTATAAATCAGGTGGCTGTGAACGAGAGGCAGTCAACTGACGAACGCGATCTGAATCCGTGCCAGTTGCACCGCTCGGGGGCAATTACTGTATTAGAAATGATTTCGAATCACCACGAGCCCGTGTACGTGCACTTGAAATCCACGGGTGTATGCACCGTTTGCATTGTGACAGGCCGGTATGCGCCGCTGGTTGCCCCGTTGATGCCTGCACAGGAATAGATTGGTAACTAGTTGCCAGATGCGCGACTCTGTTGCCGATCGCCGGAGTCACAGCTTCCGTTCGCGTCCAAAATCTCATTCCTTTCCGATGCGATTAACCGTCCAGAGGATGTCCCAGAAAATTGGCTCAACGCTTTCTGAATATTTCACGCTTCCTAGCGGTGACCGATCTGTTACCGGCTAAGAGAATAATCTGAACAGTTTGTCAGCGTGATTAGGTGTAGGAATATACGAAGTCTGCGGAGATAATAGACATTGATAAAAATTGTTAACACAGATGAACGTACATTTGGCAATCTTAAATGTCTTACGAATAGACTGGGAAGTTTCACGCAAATTAACCAAAAAATGAAATTATATTGGATAAATTTTGAATAGATCTCTGATCAATAAATGAAATACAGTTATTTTTGAACGAGAAATTTCGCAGATATAAAGCGGGAATGAAGCTCAACGAAAGAATCAATTACACGCGCGGTAAAAGATTCCTTGCTCGAGAAAGGGTTGGTTAATTTATTCAAATTAGAAGGACCGGTCGAGGAATGTTGCGATCAACCGTCGTCCAAAATTAACGCGGCCATTGAAATCGATCGGTTCGTCTCCTTGACCACCCCTTCGCACCATGGAAAATAAAAACCCGGTTGAACTTACAGAACAGCGCCTCAGGGTGAGAATGGCGGATAATGCGAAACCGGTTTCGAAATCCATCCCTTAAGGAGCCGCTAACTCGTTCGAGTTACCGCGTCGCAATTATCGGTGAGACATCGAAATAGACTGACTAGAACTGTATGTGTGCCTGTGCGTATATATATATATATATATATATATATATATATATATATATATATATATATATATATATATATATATATATATATATATATATGTACATATATACAAGACGATACCAAACCCCATGGGACGAGGGAACGTTAATTGAAATGAAACCGTGCGAACGAAATATTCCATAGGGCGAGTTTTATGTTCGTCCTCCCTATACACTGGCTCTCTTACGATTCTTTCTCAGCTGATTTTATGCAAATCGAATCAGCGCCTCGCGTTAACGATTACGACTTTTCGTGAATCGGGTCGGTAGAGCTCGTAAAACATGGACAGGTCTGTTCGTTTCCATAAATCGGAAATCTATAATAAGAAAATATATTTTCAGATTGCTTTCAGATTTTACCGATAAAATCCTGGCTGTCGTGCCTTGTTACAGCGTTAATGAAAATTCAAAATGTTCCATATAACGCATACAACGTAAAAGTACAGCATAAAAGTTTTCCATTTAGTGTCTTCTCATTATGTTTTTCTTTTTCGATTTTTTAAACATTTTTGAAGTTGTTTCCCGCAACAGTGTGTACGAACGATTCCAAGTAAGCGCGAGCAATTCTATTTCGAAGCGAGCTGTATTGACGAAGGGGCGAGTTTGTTTCGCTATACAGCCGGTTTTACATTGACCAGACGATGTTTCTTTCGGAAGAAACTTACTTAGAAACTTCTCATTCCGATAAAGCTGCTCTTCTGCTCCCCCCCCTGCTTGGAAATATCGATCGTAAAAAGATACCACAAAATATGTCTTTTTCTGAATGAAACAATTCGAAGAATTCGATTTAGTACATTTTTTCAGGTGTTTCACGCTTTTACACCTTCCGTCATAATATTTTTTTTTTTCCTGGAATAATTCTCACAGTCGACGCGTGATAAAAGATCGAAGCGAATATAAAGCTGAAAAGAAAGAAATATTAATAAATGAGAATACTATTCTAAAGCAATGCAAGGGGTAAAAATATTCAATTTAAACGTCGGTTTCGTAGCAATGAAAATCCTCGAGTCATATTTGCCCGAATCGACGAGGAATCCTATCTTCTCGTTTATCAATTCAGGGTTTCACGCGAGCCGTCTCGATGACACGAAACGAAAACGCCAGCAACGAATCGCTGTTATCGTGTCGTGACGGGATACATAACGGTGACCGAATGCGAGGCCTGCTACGCCGGCATGCTCGGAACTCGGTAATTATCGTAATTATTGCAATTAAACGGTGTCGCGACGAGCGCGGATTACACGCAGGCCCAGTTTCTCGGAACGCATTCAGCTATACATAGGGTGATTTAAAAGAGGAGCTCTAACAATTTAAGGGATTATTCTTCACAGTAAGTAAAAGAGCTTAATTAATACAGGTCCCTCGATTAATCTTGAACAGGATGTAGAGCAGTTATTTTATTTAGTGAATTCTGTTGCTTGGCGGTATCAAATAATGGACAGAAGAACGAGCTATTATTAAGGTTTTAATAAGTAGACCTTATAGTAGATTAACGTTAAACTTGGATCTTTTGGAAAATTATATCGCTTCGTAACATCAGATGAAAAATAACAGATCGATATCTTTTATTACACGTATAAGATTCTAACTAGAAACCATAACTGTTATAAGACAAATTTAAAACAATTGTAGGAATAAGAAGGAAAGAAAAAGTTGAGGATGGTCGCTTTTGACCATCGTCAGCTTTCGTTATACAGATCTGAGTTTCAGAGAATATTACACGTTTTGTTTCTCATCGCGTCCTTCGATGAAATTTCTAATTTAATTTTCAATTGTAAACCAGTTCTTACGTGAGCGAGCAGCACCGTATAAATCTTCAAGTTTGTGCGCACTTCGTAGCTAAGTATCCTTTTACCTCCTACCGTTTGTCCGTTTATTTAACTCAATGCAAAATGTATGTATCGCAATTTGTAATGCAAATGGCGTAAACGAGTTGCATAGTTTTTGCAAACATTTAAGTTCCACCTATACGAATTTTTATTCGTCCACACTCTACGTCTTTAGAACTTTAAACTATTTGTTTTTCGATCGCTTTGTGCATGCAAGCTGAATTAATAGACGCATCGAAATGTATCATTAGAAAGAACGATCGAGTACTATGTAACAATGGCGATGTTTAAACGATTCCTGTTGACGTTCGATAAAGTAACGCAAATGGACGTTGGAAATGGTATATAATCGAGGCTATCTTTTAATTGCGACGACCGAGCGTTTTGCTGTTCGCTTTTATCGGAAATTGATTTATCCGAATAACCGATGAAACCGCGTTTTTAGGTGAAACAGCAATACACGTTACGAGGATTGTAATTTCTAGCTGATGCAACTTCTTCAACATTAACTATTCACGCTAATCAATAAGTGACTTGTACACGTCACGAGTTACAAATTTAAGAGATAATTTTCAAAATATACAAATGATTACATAGATTTTGTTTCGTCTAGAAAGAAGGATTTAAAGTGTGAAATCTTGTTCTATAATATATCAAGCGTTCGTTTCGAAATTGACACAACCTCGATTTGTTCTAAAAATAAGAGAAAGTGTCTTCGAACTTTTAATAAAATATTATCTTGTTAAGCAAATCTATCAATAAGAGGAATAACGAACATAAAACGGAAAAGCCGGAACGATTTTATGGTATTTTCGTCAGAAAAAGAAATAAAGAAATAGATATTAATTAGGAATAAATCAATATAGAAATAGATATTCGCGTTAAGCTTGACATTAATAAACTATTTCTAGCATGACAGTGATACTAATTTCAAAAATATTAGACCATATTACATTCCATCACGTGAAATCATCTCGACTAGGTAGCGTACTCGTGGAGAGTACCGCAAAGAGCAGCGAACGCATTTACAAATCTTCTAAATTCAGCGGAGCCGCGGTGATGTGCGACGTCGAGACTCGACCGCGGTTAATCGGATTTCCCGAGTCTGCTGGACAACGATGGCAGCGATAATGGAATTACCGTGCGGTCAGCACTTAATTACCCTGATCTCTGGTCCGATACAGGGAACAACATTTCGTTCTCGTCGACTACGCGAACCTCGGCCAACAGTCGTGGACGGTTTTAGACGTTCTAAACCGATTCGTCGAAGAACCGAGTACGTAACCCGGTTACTTGGTTATGTCTACCCTTCGCACGTTTGCCATTTTCCACCAAGCTGACTGAGTTTCGATGCGTACGTTTCAAGAAGGGATTCTTCTTCCACCGGTCAAAGCCGAACACTGGACACGGTACGTTTAAGCAATAATTGCAACAACTGGAAGATTTTTTTTTTCTCGAAATTTAAAATTTAATTCAACGTGATATTATTTTTAAATCAGACAATTTTTAAGTTCAGAATAAGACAGAGAGAAGGGACCAGAGAGGAGAAACTACATGCTAAATACCGTTAAGCATGTAGGTTTTACCAATAAATTTTAAATTGTTACCACAGCTTTTCGAAAATAAAAACTTCGTTACTAAGTTTGTCTCCTAAGTCGTTCAGTTATTCTACAAACATTGCTTATCCGAACCTTCTATCCTCTATAGTTTCCAACATCTCTAACATCTCTAACATCTCTTTCCTCTATGCTCTTCGATGTCTTTTTTGCTGTATCGCACACACGAGATTCAATTATGTACATCCTTCCAAGAATTTATACAACATCGTTGTCCATCGATCGTTACGATATCACGGATCGCGCACGTATAGAGCGGTTCCTTGAGTAGACAACAAACGAGACGTTCACGACGAGGACGATAGCCCTGTCGAGGGTAGACGATCGAAACCGATGTCGAAATAATTCCATTTCAAGACGGCTGCGGCAGTCGGATTACACGACGGCCCCTGCCTTCCGGGAAGGGCCAATCGATAGTCTCGTAGCTTGACCTGGGCCATGTTTGCACACCGATCGAATCTGTTAATCGCACACCATACTGTTTCATTGACACACGCTTCGATGATCGTTGTCGCCTTATAATATCAAGCTGCTCGATTGTGATCGATATGATTTTTTATTGGTAGGGCCATGTGTCGGTGAAAGCTATTTTCCCGTTAATCTACGATTTCTTATAGCATAAGCTAATTTATAGTTTATCGGTTCTAATCCATTCTAGGGATTAGTTTAATATCTGCTCCAATGATTTACGATATTGAATCACAATATCGCCGACAGAACGTTAGCAGCTCCTTTGCTATTCAACGAAACTAATCCGAAACACGTGTTTTATCGTTTATTCTCCTTTTAAATTTATAAAAATAGTAAACGATAAAAGTCGATAACATCGAAGCGGTAAAAATTACGCGCGTCAAATTTAACAGAGATCCAGTTTTTTTACCTCTATCTAAAATACGTGACACTTGCACCGTTTACAATTTCAACTCGTCGATTCAATCGCTTTACGCGTGTAATCACGCGATCGTGTAACTATAGAATAATAACAGGCGGTGCTGGTTCGTTATAAATTAATGATCGACTCCGTGGCGAGTCAAAATGCGAGGGGGATGTCGAGGAAAACCAGTGGAACAAAGAGGAGCAGAGAGAGACTCGTGCTTCGACTCGAATAGGACCCCGTGATTTCGTAACTGATTTCACGGCGGAGTTGCCAGCCTCCTCTAGGAGCCCGTGCTCGCCTTCTTTGTCACGAGACACCGTGGACCCGGTAGCGGCGCGGATTTTCACGCTGGAATTCGTCGGCTTTTGTCTGTGGATCACGTGAGAAACATTGTAAGAAAGAGGCACGATGGGGGCCCGATCGAACCGATCGAAAACGGTTCGAACGGTTCGCAGAGCCCTCCGGAAGGTCGACACTCGATATTCTTGCCGATACGTGGGGACGAATGTGGGCCCCACCACCTGCCGGCCCGCTTTTGTAATCGTCCTCGTGTTCCTCGTGACCTCGGCCTTTTCGATCCAAAGATGTATAAGTCCCGAGATGCTCGAGATCGAGCTGTGAAAGGTTCTTCGTCGTTTCCAGATTTATCAAACAATTTTTGGAAAACCAGAGGTTTGCTCGGTTCGGAGAGTTCACAGATAGAAAAGGATTGTTGGATGGTGTCTTGAGATTATCATATCTAGAGTGCGAATGATTATTTATAATACGAAAAGATACACACCATTAGTCGAGAATTTGTAAGTCTTCTCGTTGTTAGTTGTATCTATGAATCTTCGGTTAATTTCGTTATTGATCCAAAATAATTTTATGGAACGCATAGCAGTTTCAAATGTTTGGTCAATAACGTACGGAATATATATGAATAGATATTCAAATGTGTACTGTATGATGATGTAGAAATGGGGATAAAAAATAGACTAATATTTTTTCTATTGTATTCTAATTACATTGTATTGTAAGAAATAGGAAATTTATTCGAGGAAGCTGTATAAGACAATATTAAGAGTGAAATTGGGGTCGTGGCCCTGTTGAAACGGACAGAGAAGATAGGAAAATTTATCGAAGTAAAGGATCCTATGAAAGGAACGAAGACTATAGCTTAGTCAAAGGGGATGAAGCAGAACCACGAAAGAAGATCAATCGATAGGGAAATATCGTTGAAGGGAACGAGTTAGTCATAGAAAACTATATCGAAAAAGAAGACGAGAAAAAGGGGATCAAAAATGCATAGGGGATGTTGTACTCAAACGTTGGAACCCTTAAAAGGATGATCGTTCCCTTCATTGTTTGGAACGTTATCCACAGGCATGGACGCTGTTGGCGGATGAAAACGAAGAAAAAGTCGAACTTCCATGAAATTAGGTTTTGCACGCGTATTAAGGTCTTTTTAGTGGACGAATACAATTAGGAAAAGTTCTTTCGACGAGGGATGCTTGCTATTCGAATTTCTATTGAATCCTTCGACCTTGAATGAGGGAAATAAGATTTTTATCGCGATAATCTATAATATAACGATTATAAAATTAACGTCCAAAAAATTGTTATCTACGAGATTGTAATTAAAAACGTAAGTAAATGCCATTTATTAAGTTAAATTGTAGATAGAAAGAACTGCAAAATCGAAGGACCTTGAGTAAGAGTTGATCGTTAAAAAAATTATTACTCTTCGATTCAGAAAAATGATCAAAAACGGATTAATCGTTATCGATCGAAATATTTTGACGTAACAATGGACATGCATCTCGAGATTCGGCCGTTTCAGCAAGAACGAGAAACTGAAATGTCTAGCGATCGATTAGCGCAACAAAAAGCAATTAAAGAACCACCTTGATTCGTACAAAAAGGCAGGGACGCGGCAAGAAAAAGGCGAAGAGACTTTTCTTCGACGCTTCCAAGCCAAACTTTCCCGTGCTCAGCCCCTCGAGTCTCTTAATTCGGGGATCAACGTGTCTGTTTTCGAAGACTAAGTGCGTGTAGGAGAAATTAGAGAGAGCCTTTACACGAACTCTGTTTCCATTTTTTACTGGACGCTTTTTCTCTCCCCCAACATCGATAGGATTCCGTTAAAAGGATATCTTTCTTTGTTTTCAGCAGAAATTACTTAGAAAATGAGTTTGATTCGCTTCGTGGCGGATTTTCGTGGAAATTCTAATGCAAGCAATTATATCTTCGTTCAATTCGAAGGCATCAATTCTTCCTTTGCATTTCTATCCTCCTGCAAATAATCGAACAAGGAAAACTGAAATTTCCATTCTCATGAATATTAATGCTTTACTCTGAATTCTCAACCTAAATATACTTGAGCAAGAATTCTAGCTTCGTGGAATGATGCAAGCAGTCATTAGGATCATACAAGTATACAACGATAACAATTACATAATTCCAGTTATGATATTAAGCACCGTACAAAAGATGATATTATAGGTGTATTTCCTAAAAAGTTCAACAAGTTCCTGATCATTATATGTTCCCCATCACTGCCATCGAACCTCGAAACGTCAAATTGCTTGAGAATAAAAAATTAAAAAAAAGAAAAAACGTAAAAGATCAAGATAACCTATAGGAAAGTAGATCACACGCTTATAATTAAATTACAAATTACTATTTTATTTACCAAATGACCGTAAAATACCGTAAATTTCAAAAACTCGATATAATACAAAATAGAAGACGAAAAAAATGAAACTGTTTAGTGTCTCGTCAAACGAGTTTAAAAATTCACGATGATAAAAAATAGAATAAAACTAAGATCATATCGCTTCGATCATTTTGATTCCGTAGATATCCCTGTTCAGGGTCAGCAACCTGGTAGGTTTCACGATCATTCGCAATGCAGTCGAACGACTCTCGATCTCGTGTGGTTCCTCTTCATCATCTCTACTCGGTCCGTTATCGAAGCTATCCAGGTTCAGAGAAACGACCGTATACACTGGCGTATAGTAATAGGATAACCCGCGGCCACGTACTTGCACGACGCGCGGGATTTCAATTGCAAATCGATTTCGCTTCTTTGTAGTCAACCACCTAGTGCGTGCCACCTATCTTCAATACGTAACAAGGAGGATCGACGCGAATCCAGCCACGCAACGTTCCCAGAAACGGTTCTAATCTCAGACGTGCTGGAGACCTGCAGTGTGCTCGCGCGGGAAAATCCATAAACTTCTGCTTTCCAGCAGGATCGATACGGCCGATGAATGATTAAACCGCGGTATCGGCGCGCCGCTTTTTATTAATTCCCACGTCTCTTCGTTTCTCTTGCTTTTTATCAGTGAATGGATCGTTTGTTATAGGAACAGTTAAAACGTTACTTTTTCTGCTTTTTGCTGTCTTATATCGAGATTGAGAAGCGAAGATTGCTCGTTGCTTGCTTCGAATAATTATAAACTTGGCCTGATGCCGATATTATGTATCGAAAATATTTCTAGCAGATTTTTAATGTGATATTGAAATTGAATTGTATTTATGACCGATATAATTTATGAATCAAAAAATGGCAAATATAATGGCTTTAGGGATTTACTTAATTTATCAAGATTTTATTATAAGACCCCGGGGTATTTTGTATAATCGAAAAAATAGACCTGGTAGCAAGGTAAAGTAAATTTACAATCAACTGACTGATTCGATTAAACGAGGTTTCATTCGATTAAACATTATTCGTTAGCCAGAACGTCATATACTTTTAATCGTTCGTAATGTGTATAAAGCACAAAAATAGTCGACAATAAGCAATCTAAATTAATGGAAGGTAGAATGTTTGGTTGGTTATCCGATGCGATCCGCTCATTCAAGTTTTTAGCGACTATAGGTAATAAGGTAAGTGAATGAAAAACGGTGCCTTCTAAGGCTATTAAATAATGATCAAAAATCATTAAACGAACAATAATCCTATTGAAGTTTCTTTTAGTATTTACATACATACTTTCCAACCTTGTTGTGCTCTTAGATTTATTTATTTGTTCTATATTTAACAAATTTCTTGTATATTTTATTCTTATCGCCAATAGGATATGGTTGTTTGAGATAAGACGAAAAAAAGCGTAAATTACACGTCACTGCATCGCACAATAATGTGAAAATCCAAATACCTACTTGTACTACATAAGATTTCATTGCATATAATGATAGTAATCTATATAAGTATATCATCTGCAACAAAGAGGACAGACTACTCTATTCGATTGATTGACGATTTCTCTAACGGAATAACACGACGCCGCATCTTCGAGATACAGACGCGAAATTTACGAATAAGAGACACTGCATAAGCTGTTTACAAGAGCGTGACGAATTTCATTGACAGCCATGACGCGGATGTCGAGCGCGTAAAACGTTAAACCATAACTAATTTGTCAGTAACACGATTCACGATAAAAATTCAATTTCCGCTTTCCGCAACGATTTGCATGATAAGTATAATTTATATGATAATTCTACATTAATAACGATTAAAATATAATATACATAATGGACTTCTTCTTAAAAACTCACCACATTTTTCTCGCGTGATTTTAAACATTCTTGCGCCTGTCTGTTCTCTTTTTTCGTTCAATGCGTTCTCGCAAGGTTACTCTTGCGTCTTTTAATCGATGTCGTCGTCAGTTTTTATTTTCGCGCGATTAAAATAATTTTGTTTTGCGACTTTGAAAATTCAGCATGTTTTACTCTCATATGTAAATAATATAGCGTTCGATTGTAATCAAAGGCTCTGGAAAGATAATCGTTAATTGGAAAATTAATAAATGTCTGTGAATTACAAAACGAGAAATGCTGTCGAGAGATAAAATTACTTTCGATCGATGTTTGAGTGCCTACATGTACGGTTGCAGTGTGCGATACGCGTGAACGAAGGAAAGCAGCTAAGAAAATGATTAAGTGTCAATTTCGTTAGTGGGTATATTGTGATCTTTGGATTTTCATAAACAATTTCAAGAATATTCATAAAGAAAAATTACATCTATGAGGGAATAAACGTAGGTTAACGCCATGGTTATTGATAGTTACGAACGTTAATCGTTTAACGTGATTGACAAATGGAAACGAATGGCTCGCCGTGAAAAAAAAAGCAACTTTGCATGAAAAAATTCTTCTAACAAATCAATATGATACACGATTTCTATACCGATATTCTCGTTTACCGCAATTAAGCTACATTAATCGAAAGATTTATTTCGCCGGTATAAGATCGTTATCATCGGCGAACATTTTATCCAGGTTTCAGTGCAAACTTTCAAAACCGTGCCATTTGACGTGATTGATCGCTAATACAAACGGATGATGGATTAGTTTCACACAGGTCATTCGCGCGATCATCCGAAATAAAAGTGGTCAAATGAGTGTTCGTCCGATGAGTGATCAATGTGCTTCATCAAATTCTGACCCCGTGACTGCGAACACTTTGTGATCCTCGATTTAACAATCAGTTTGCTCGTTTCCCACGTATAGACACGTATTTTGTTCGTTTCAATATCATTCATCCATGTCGAATTCGTGTTTTTTTTTTCTCTCTCTCTTTCCAAAAACGATATTCTTTTTACGAACACGCGTCTTCGATAAATCGTTGTCTCATGAAAAGCGTTAGTTGTTTAAACAACGTACTTTAAATTCAGATCTTATTTTCCATCGTATCAAAGATAAGAATAACGTCGTTTAACATACAAAAGTATACCGCTCCGTTGCAAATGTTTCTAATAACTAAATGGTAAATAGATTATTAACACGTTCACTCGTGGTTGGATTTTCCCTACCTAGATATACTAAACAAGAATCTCGCAAGTCAAACTAATTAACTCTACTTCTTGCAGACTTTTCAAACTCGTTAGCCAGCTATGTGATTAGTGACCAACTTAAAAAAAAAGTATGAAGTTTTACAGGACAATGTTCGTAACATGGTCACTTTTCTCTGCCTTTTAATTTATGGTATTGTACGTGACTCATGTATTTATTAACAGAAGACTTTCGTGTAGAACTTAAACGTGTCGAATAAAGTTTTACGCGTGTACATTGCACGAATTATTATTTTCTATATTTTTTTAAAAATTTCATGATTTTTACTTCGCATTCTTAAATCAAAATCCGTATCGTGAGAATATTGTAATAATGAACAAATACGTTACAGTGAAATTCTCATCTTCTCTCTCGTTAATTTTTTGTTAAGATTGTGGTTCGACATTTTGATCTTCTTCCACGAAAATTTTTTCCTCTGTACCATACGGTTCATTAAAACGATAATTATGCTTGTCCTGTCTAAATTTGCGCGTTTCTTTTACGTCATTATTGACTTCCGTCTCTAATGAACGTTCGACTTCAGCTTGATTACGTAAATTGGTGTTTTAAGCAACAAAACCGGCGTTAGTCACTCGATAATGGCAGATAATCACCTCGCAATTAAAGCGTTTCGATCAGATAGACAGAATATATTAAGTGTACTACCTACGTTTGGCTAATAACATTGTACACGGAGGTTTTAATATTACCAATACTAAGTCGGTTCTTCCGCGATTTGCTCGTGTTTGACAACCGGTATTTAAAAAATCGAGATAACGAAATATTTTTATTACTAAAAATACGATTTTGTTCTGCTACAGAATCGACTAAATTAAATAATGCTGCTAAAGCTGCCTTTCACACACTTGTTCAGTTATTATTTCAGTTAGGATTTTATTTATATTTTATTAATATTTTATTAATCTACACGAATAATATTCTATAGAAACGAATAATTCCTATTATTATACATTAATTATACGTACATCTTGTTGGAAATTATTTAACAAACACGAAATACAACGATTTTCATTTAATTTAAATTGAGATTTAATGTTTAACAATGATGCCAAATTTTGGAATAGAGGCTTTCTGAAAATGGATATTTTATTTATAACCATTGATATCGCTATTATTTATACCATAAATAAGAATTAATTTAATATTTCGAACCAAAATGAAGAATTTACATTTGAATCACATTTCGTAAGCAGAAGTTAATCCGGAGAAGCCTCTGATGAAATAAATTTGAAGAAATATTGCTAAACGACCAGTTCTCGAACCTATATTTACAAATGCTTCTGCCTGCTTTTTCACGAATTCCACCGATTAATTAAGCGTTGTACCTGCTATTTTGATACAGTCAGTGTTTCAAAGCGAGCAGAATGGCGCGAGAAAATTATACGCGGCACGATGTTAATTAGTAGAAGAAGCTTCGAACGAACGTTTTGCTCGTTACCTACTAGAGGATCGACGCGATTAAAATCTTATCGGTGGACAAGAAACGCGAGTACCTGTAGAGATCATTAACTGTTGTACAGTGGCAACCTTAATCCTCTTAATTTCCATAAACGGTGCTCTAAATTCCACGGAAAAAGGACAAAAATATTACAAGCCAGAAAATTACACGGAATTACGTACGAGATTGTACGAAATTGCTTTCATTACGGCGACACTGTACGAGGATATTTATTTCTGAGAAACGATGCACCCGTTTCCTTTCAGTCGGAAATTAATGAACTAAATAAGGCGACAGAAGGCAACTAGCAATATTGTGCAATGCAGAAAACATGGATTATTAATTGCGTATAGGATCATTAACGAAGCATATGTTGTAAAGATTATTAATGGTAAGTATTCATACGTTCATTATTTATTGTCCATCATTTGCATACTTTATTTTTTTAAGACGCTTCGTTGACAGACGATACGATTTTTTCGTGAGATAGAAATTTCGTCAAATCGTTTGACAGAAAAGGTAAAAGAGTTTATCGAGAGGAACGATTTTATATATTTGAAACGAAATGTATAGATACAAGCAAGATCTTCTAATGAATCTTCTAAAATAATTAATTATATAATGAAATTCTGATATAGGAATATATTAGAGAATATCAAACAGAGATTAAAATACCGTTTGCTAATTTTCCTACATTTAATAAATTCCGATTTCTAAAAATCCTATTTTAAACAGCTCCGTTTTTAGATAAATTCTGAAAGATATTTTAAAGTAACGACGAGAGAACCGATAGATTATTATTAATCGAATATTTTCCACCCATAGTACTGAATCAATAGTGCGAAAATAGAGGGAGAAAGAAGTAGAACACGGCCGAAAAATAGAAAAAATAATTACAGTAGATTTAATAGCGTTCGTTGCATTTTCCGCGAAGTAAACGTGTTTATCGCGGCATTCTGCTTAAAATATCTATCAAAGACCCAGCCAAAGCGGATAGAATTTATGATGCTATAAACGACTGTAAATTTCAACGATTCGTCCTATTTTATTGCTGAATGTTCGAAATCGTAAGGAAATGCTATTTCCTGATAACAGCGTTTAATTATTTATGACGAATATTTAACGCGAAACACGCGGCATTCCAGCATCTGTGATTTACTTACTCGCATGAATTCGAGTTGCGTGCAAATAAAACGCGCCAATTATTTGAATCGCAATAACTACATACTTCCCGAAGGAATACGGTCGGATGAAAAATGTCCCTGATAAGAAAAAATTAGAATAGAAAAGTAGAAACCAGCTATTGAATGAAAGAAGGAAAGAAAACATCTTCGTTAATACGACTCATCTAGCAGGTGAAATAATTCTCCACTTAAATTTTATTTACTCGATCGTATTCCCAAAAATATAATAATTTGGGGGGGGGGGAAGTAATTTTTTAAATATATACAAATATATATAATAAACATACACAGTGTCTAATCAGAACGCGCGAACGATGAAAATCCGCGCGGGGTCGAAATTCTGGTGGGCGAACCGCGCGTGGAACGCGTTGGTGATAAATCTGACGGCGATCTCGACGCGGAATATTTTATTCGCGTAACGCCTCGCGTTAACAACTCATCGAGCGATATTACTCGCGCCATTCGAGATTACCGGTGCCAATAACCCTGCAGTCTGATCTATGCTCGGTTCGGACGTCACCATGGTCGCGAGAAGAGTAGGCTCGGCTGGTCGCGCGTATTCGCTCAAGAGTAAGCCCGTTTATTGTCGTGGACGGTGCAACGCGACCAACAGAGCTCCGCTTAGCCGTGGTCCAACAATGAAACGCCGCCCGGGAAAAATGATCGTCGTCGTCGTGGAGACGCGGAGGCAGGTCCGATGGGTTTCTTCGCGCGCCGCTTAACGACGATTTCGATCGTTTACGACTTTAATAATTTAGGCGCGGCCAGCCTCGCGAAGCTCGACACGTTTTCGCTCGTAAACCGCGCGACTAAATCCGTATTTATGGGGAAGAAGAGGTAGTCCGGCAACCGAGGCCTGTCTCCTTCATCCTTCGCCTCTTTCCTTCTTCCACAGTTTGCTGCCACGTCTCAGTCTTTCCTGTCTCTTTCTTACTCTCCTCTCGAATCTGTATTTCTTTCTTCGAGATACGGGACTGGCTTGGAGTCTCGCGAGGAATCGTTTCCATTCGAAAATTTGTCCCGATGTCGCTTCGTAAGTTCAGCAGAGATTATCGGTTCCGAGCGTACGATTGGGGGTAGTTGTGGTTTGTGGTCGACACTCCGAGTATAATTTTTCGCTGAAATTTTCCCTATTATTTTTTTAACGACGTTTGTTGTACGTTTTCTAATCAGATTCAAAGACATCTTTATTAAGATAGACTGTTATTTATTAAGAGAAATTTAAGATTAACCAATCTGGTCAGGATATAGCGCTTTACGAAATATTTGAACACGCGTCGAATGTTTTTACGAATGTATTATAAACAATTTTAAGGATAGGTGGTTATTTACATGTAGAATGCATCGGTTTGATTTTCACTCGTAATTTGTTTCGTACCTACCGATTCAATTATCCAAACCAAAGCAGCAACAAATCTTTCGAAAAGAAGATTATCCCCGACGATCGAAATAGCTATAGATATAATTTATAAGTTAATTGGTTAAAATAAAACCGATCAGCTCATAACTAAAGCCAACTCCTGAGGCTCGTATCATTTTGAAAGGAATGTAACGTTACACCGCGACATTTATAAATTTCAAAAGGCGCAGCCTCGTTAGTTAAATGAAAGTCTGTACAGGTTGGATAATACGTGCATGTCATAAAGACCCCGTGCGCTCGGTCGTGAGACATTTTATATTATCTTTATATTCGCTGTTCACGACTTACCGAGGACGCAGACAGTAGAACTCATCTACGCTCCTTCCGCTCCCTTATATCCTGTAACAGAAAAATACGAGCATACGTTGAACACCACGTGCACCAATACAACCGTCGAAAATACACACGAACACACGCTTGTAACGTGAAAAACATAACAAACCCTGGGAACATTAATGCTCATATCGCGCAGGTGTGAAATTCACCGACTGGATTATGACGCTCCGAAGCTTAAACGCGTCGCCGATCATCCGGCGAGATTCTCGCGCGATAAGCGCAACATCCTGCGCAAAAATTGTTCGCGGAAATGCTTGCTGCAGGCGAACGATCATCGCCCAGTGATATACATTGTACCTTGCATACGTTTAGAGTGACGAGATTATAGTTAGATGGATCGAAATAATACGTTCGATACTTTTGGCCTGCGCTTTCGCATTTGCAATTTGTAACAAAGTTCGAGGTAATTGATTTGGATATGACCATTAATTCTTTGTCTTAAGATGGAAATACGTAAATTTTCCACCAATTGAAATAGAAGATATGGAAACTGTAAATTTTTATGTGTCACAAAATCGTAGCAACATGATTTAAGAAATGTTCTGTATCATAGTTTTGTAGTTTTTTATTTGGAAGATTCATTGTCAAATTCATTTACACGTTTGTAGCGTGAAGAAATGTTAATAAGTAGCACGAATAAGCCCGCTATTTCATAATTCCATCATTATGATTTTATTATATTTTTACGTTGCAAACAGATCTGCAATAGCAAAAGGTCGCAAAACTTCTGAAGAATTAAAACCTCTTCGCCACAGAGTTAAAAATAACATTTTCAAAATGTAAAAAGAACAACGAGCCAACTCGCTGATTCAAACTCGCAATTTCACAGGTTTGAAAAATTCCGAGCGCTTTCACATCCGGCGAACGGTCGACACGCGTCGTCAGAAACGATTCATCGGAATCGTAATGAGTTTCGTTCCCCGAGGGGTCTAATTAAAAAAACAATTATCAATCAGCCTAACAATACCACGTGTCCCACATTAGCAAACACCGCCTCGACGTCCACAACGCGTTCACAATGCGTTCGCCACGAAACAATGTGGCTACGAAGAAGGGACACGCTTCTCGAAATACTCACCTCGAGGTATCCTCGAGGAAGAACAATACGACGAAACGGCACCGGCTGATCAGCATAATTTCGTGCGTTCGACCGAGTGCAAAGACAAAAGGAGATCGAGGACCAAACCCAACGAAGGAAGAAACGACACGAGACAAGACGAGGCGAGACGAAAGGAAACGAAACAAAGTGGAAGTGTGACCAGCATGGTGTGCAGGTACAATTAAAGCGACATTAATTAATTGTTAGCGCAACAATGCATCTGTGTCGGAGGCAGGGACGTAGGCAGAAGAGGGGCCTCGAGGGCCTTCATAAATTTACATGTCTTTCGCCGCGAGAATCATTTTTTACAGCCGTTAGGAGAGTGTCCACGGTTGGTGTGCGTGCGGAGAGAAGCGGCGGACCTACAGCAACGCCTCGGCTATATTACGGGTCCCCATGGTGTTGCTCATAATAACCATCGATGTCTCTCCGCGGGCATGGAACCAGCCTCGAGCTTCGATCTTGTTATCCGTCTCCGGTATTCCAATCGAAATGTCTCGATCGACTTTGGGTTACGATTATTCTCTTTTCTCTCGTGGTTTCTTGGAATTTTCCAAGTTAAGGATTTTTTTAAGTTAGATTCGTCTTGAGTAAATCTTACGAAGAAACTGATTCGATGGAAGAGAAAATGACGGGTTTCATATAATCTCAAACAATATCAAACTGTTGAGTTAAAGATATTTGTCCTATTATCGCGTTCCAGGATGTAATAAAACGATGGAATTAGCTTTCTTACTTTTTGCTTTTAGCATACTTGGGTAGATTATCCTACGTATTTCTATCATAAAATGGCAGCTTGGAGGAGTTTGGAGATTGATTTCGAGATCCTTTGATCTCTGATTCAGTAACGAAAGCTGATGAGTCCGAAGGTGTATTATTTTATCTTACTGTATTGATGTAAAAATATTTGCGCAGCTTCGTGTATTGTTCTTCGTCCAAAATTAAATGGTCGCTTAAGGTCAAATTCGTCATCGTGAGGGATGTAATGTATAGCTGACCTCCTTCTGTATAGTCTTGCTATTCGCTGCAAACTGTATGCTTACGGTGTTTATTATTCTTCAATAAGATAGTAGACTAATGAACAAATACATACCTACGTATAACGATATCTTGTCTGATAAATTGGTATGATTGCTTTGTTACAATTTTAAATTGTTGCAAGAAAATCAAAGAATTGTCTCATCGACTAGATAGAATTTTTCTATTTGTATAGAATAAATTTGTGACAATTTCGATTCTATGAATGCTTAAATGCGTAAAAGAAACAGAAATATGCACAGAGCTAAAAAGATTCCATTCTTCTTCAGTTTATGAATGTTAATGTGCATCTACGAATTTTCTTCACAATTGGAAAACCAAATGCTAATTTAATGGGTTTATGCCGTAACTAGTCCCTGTAGTTTTCATAATAAATCGTCATCTATTCCTAACCTTCATAAAGACTTCGATAATAAACGTATTCTAAACGTTACTGATTTAAACACTCCACTAATATTAATAGGTGACATAAAAGACAATTCGTAACAAAAGGACTAATATTCCTTAATAATTCCTTGATATGTCGTGTCAATCGTTGCAACAAAAATTTACGAAAGCACATTCTTCTTGAAAAACGATATCTATAATCCGTATTCTTCCTCGAAGCATACCAGCGATTTAATTACAATAGTAGCGTTCAAGAGCAATCCCGTGTCTTATTCATTCCAGTTTTCCTTACGAGATCGCGATAATCAGCACTGGTAAAACTCATTGTGATGGTCGGACAAAGCTTCTGAACGAACCACTCTATTTTTCGCATAATAAATGTGATTTGCACGCTGGCCAGATCTTCGGTTACCGATGGAACGGATGGCGGAGGGTAGGGCAAGCGTGGTTATTTTCGTCAATAGCGGCGTCGTTCGTTGAAAATTCAAAAAATTTCGCATAATGCCCTCTCGACGAAGCACCGTATTAAAAGAGATACGCGATCGTAATGTGAGACCGAGAGACGTGGGTGGTTCGTTGCACGAGGGCCGATACCGTGGTTATTTTTAATGTTGCCTCCGAGCGTGATCACGGACAGACAGAGAAAAAGAACGTTCTCTTATAATCGATACAGGTGCTACCGAAATTAATTCGACGCTGTTCGATCGATCGCGATAAGGGCTCTGCAGCGTTGATTCTGGACGAGCCGAACCGGCGATATTAATTTGTCAGCTGCGATATACATACAAGTACGTACGACGCTTGGTTCAACATGTACGATATCAAACAGGTAGTTTTTTTAGCGATAACTCTTTTAGTTGAGTTATCTGTCGTGTATGCACTGGCTATTATCGAACACGTAACACACCTCATCCGTAATAATCGTAATCCGTAAATATGGTGCTACCATATTTCGAATAATACGTTTTCGAGTCTTGGCGAAGTATTCGATGTTTTAATATTCCACAAGTAATATTTAGTATTTCATTAAAATCTGTACTATTTTGTTTCTAAAAGTTTTATTTCTCCAAATGGCTACTCTTAACGCGTTAATTGCGATACACCAGATATCGATTAACGCTTCGTCAACGAAGAATTCTCTTGCTTTCTTCTATTCCCTGTTCCGAAAATACAAAAGCCTTTAAAATGCGAAAAGGATCGTACACTCGGAATCAAAATCAGCGTTACAAGCTTTCCACCTATGTTCACCTCGCAGCGCTTTTAACATTGTACTTTAAATCACAGTTACGATCGATTCCTACCACACCATAGTTCACAATCACCGTTCTTGTACATCCAAGCAAACGAACGTGCCACGAACTTTCCAAATCGTTGAAAAGCTCGTTACAACGTTACACAGGCCTATTGCAGAGGCGAGTTCGCGAGACGTACAAGAGAACACGGTGTCTTCCCTTTCAAAACAATGTCCTGGCCAGATCCGGGCGGAGGTAACGTCTTGTCCTTCCTGGCCAATAAAAAGCCGCGCGAGCGACATGTTAGTAGCAACGCTTTTATTACCGCCTTTACGATGCTTTTCGGCCCTCGTCCGGTTGTTCGTCGTTGATCCACGAATCACCGATTCGCCGCTACGAAAAAGCTTCGTTCCGGAATTTCGACCAGGTCCTTCCCCCGCTTCGTTCCTCCACCACCTACCGCCAGGCCATCGGGGCATATTTTATTTACGATGTCCTGCATTATCATCGGGCGGACGCGCGCGCCATTGTGGCCTACGTGCGCGCGTTATTGCGGGGAGAGAGAAACACATAGAGAGAAATTTATGCGTGGGCGAAACGAGCAACCGAACCGCACAAAGTGGACGTATCTCGCCTCGCCTCGAATTAATAAACAGCAACAAATGACCGCCTACGTCCGCCCCTTTCTCCGTCACCGATTTCATCGTTCTGGTAGTCGATCCGTAAAAGATTCCTCTCTCCTCGCCTTCCCTCATAGCTTGCCTATCTCTGTTTCTCTTTCGCGAGGTACAACGTCCACTCGAGAGGCGACCCTCCTTTTCCGTCATCCTAGCGCCTTCCTCCTCGTTCTTACCCGATCGTGGACCGCCCGCGGTGTCCCTCCCGGAGGCTGCTGAATCCTCCGTGGATCATTTGCCCCACGATCGTTACCGATCTCTGAATTCGTCCTGCTCGAAGCTTTTCGAGAAATGATTTTTTTGTTTTCCTTTCTTCTCGTTTCTTCGCTTTTTCTTTTTTTTTTTTTTTTTAATTTAGTCGGTAATGATCGCGGGTGTGTTCGAATGGTTGGAGATTCGATCGTTGACGAGCTGAATTCGTGAAGATTCTAAAGATTCTTTGGGTTTTCGAGTTTTGGTAATAACGTTTGCATTATCCTTCGCTTCTTTTTGTAAATTGGAAATAAGAGTACGTTTTAAGGCTGTAGTAGTTTCGTTGTGCCGACGATGAATACGTGGGGATTGGAAGATAACGATCATGTAAAACAGAATGCATTAGTAATGTAGGACGTGTGTGGCGATTACTGCGTCAGAATAGCTAATAATATCTAAGCAATAACGCTAAAATATGCTACCTCTGATTATAAGTAACTTTTATATAAAACATTTTAAAGTTGGAAAAATATGCGAGGCACGTACTATAACTTTGTGTTTTTTTTACGCAGTGAATTATTCAACGAGGAAATCATATGTAATAAAAGTTGAACTAACCATCTACAAATTGTCATCTATAAATATTACAAATTCTATAGAGGATAAAGAAGTTGCACAAAACTTCTCGAGTCTGCTACTTCTATCTCAATCGCGTATTAATGTGTTGTACCTGTGGCGTAATCAAGATGAGACCTAACGATCTCGTAACTCTGAAAGAATTACAACATGTACGACAGGGATTGAATAAATTCCAGAAATTCCAAGCAACCGAGTTTTATACCAAAGCCAACATTCGCACGAAAAACGAGACACATATTCGAAACAACCACCAACCAAACCATTGAGAACAATTAAACACAAAAGCGTTCCGTTTATTTTCATTACGCCGTGGAAGCTTAAAGAAAAACGCGCGTTTCACTTGCACGAACTGTTCCACGAAAAAAAAAAAAAAAAAAATCAGGGACAAATAAATCCGCAAAGCTTTGAAAATCTATTATTACACAGCCGTACAAACTTGTACGAGTATGCCAAAAACAATACCGAAGCAACGAACACAAATATTGTCGTCGAAACTATGTTAATCCGTCAGATTAAATTACTCAACCGTTTTGATTTATCGATTATGTTCCTGTCGTGTTCTACTCGGCTATTAGTAAAATACACATATTTCTGCATATTTTCATATCGTTTCCATTTCTTAATTCTTCGTTTTTGTTTTTTTTTTTTTGTTTTTTTTTTTTTTTTAGTGCAACTAAAGTAAAGTAAAAAAATAACGCGGAGAACGCGACCAATGCCCTTCCCCTTTGATTTTCGTAGGTATACTAAATACACTTCAATTTCATTACGAAAGAAAAAATATTTCGCACACGATTGTTACAGCGAAAGACAAACTCTCGATCATTCGAAAATACGGAGATACGTAAAAAGGTGAAACTATAGATACACGGCAACAGAAAGATAAACAGAAAGACGCGAACTATGAGCAATTGAAAAAGGTGAAAGGCACTCGTTGTTCTTCTATCGAAATCCAACATCGAAGGGCAACTGCCTCGAGGCATTTCCCTTTGTGGGACACGGAGGACGTGGGCACACGCACGGCACTGAATAATTAACTCCGCTTTGCCGGCGCCGGTTTTATCGTAATTATCGCTGCGCGCCGTAGCTGGTTGCCGCCAGTGGCGGACCAGGATCGATCGTAGATCGCGAAAATGATCGACGCGAGCGCGCAGAGGTGTGCCGCGCGCGTTTTCTCTGCCGTGTTCGTTCGCCACAGCGAATAAAACGACTCTCGCGTTTGCCTGGTTACTTCAACTATCGCGCCGACCGTATCGTCTGGGTTTCGCGGGCTCTTTGTTTCCTGAAAAGGACTAATGATCATCGGTCGGCCTTCGAAGTGCTGCGTGCCGGCCCGTTTAGAGAGATCGTAGCGAAGACGCGTGGAAATTTTCGTGGCGCCATCAAAGATTTCGTAAAAATAATCATGCGTAGCCTTCGCTCCAACGCGACGAATATTTAGCCAACGTCTCGGCGTCCACTACTCTCTACTTCGCAGAAGAATCGTCAGTGGAAAAAAAGAAAAAAAAAGAAAAAGAAAAAACACGGATTCACGATTGTTTTAATTTTAGAAGAAATGAACTGCACCGAGTATAACTACCTACGCAGTTCGACACGATCTGCATCGAATTCTTCAGATATTTTTAGATCGAACTTTGTTATACGCGTTTCCAATGAAATTCGTGTTACTTTTGCGCCGATTCATCGAGTACTATCTATCTGCAGCTCTAATGTAAATACTCTATTACGCAACCTCGTGATACAGAGACTTCTTTAAAAATAGAATAGTATTAATAGCAACAAAGATTTAGTGAAATAAAAATATTTAATTAAAAGGAGGATCTTCGACAATTATATTTGTCTAGCTTTATGACACCTATCTTTGTGACACGTATGTTATTCGATTTAGAAAAACCATTCGTTCAAGACTTAACTCATCGTAAATCTGGAGAATGATCGAATCGAGTCGAGAATCGATAATTATCTAAAGGAAATTCTTCGATCGCCTTCTACCTTGACGATCGTTTTCGCGCGTGCAAGCGATATTATGAAATTTTCCAACGATAATATACGAACAATCACGTGGAAGTGTCTGTTAGAGGGCTGATTTGCATCGGTAATTACTACAGCAAGCCATTAATAATTAATTAATGAGAGAATCTGACGCGTGACGCAATCGTCGCATAGCCGCGACTTTTAATTGATCGGCGATTAATCACGCTGCTTGATCGTCTTTTTCCCTATCGATTCCGCGTCTTCTTTTTCCTTTGCCCCCTCCTTACTCGCTGCTGTGACTGTGTAATTACCACCGAATCGACGCCCGTCACGGAACGCGTCTCTAATGGTCGGCTGGAATTTGTTCTTTTAAACGTTGCCGCGCGCAACACCGACGGAAACTCGTAACAAGATTGATAGAATACTTTCTCGTGATGCTTTCTGGTAGCTGGTACCGCCGCTCCGGACGAATGATGAATTAATGAGCCAACGAGTGTACACACCGTTCCTTGAAATTGTTTAATTCAATAGAAGGCTGGCTGATTTAGTGCTAGATTTCCTCCTTCGTTCTTTCGACAGAGGAAATGTCAACGAAACTGCCTTTTGATTTTAGAAATGAGTTTCAAGCTGATCGAACGTGTTGTGTAATTTTGTATTAGCTTGTGACAGTTGAGATGCAATCGTCGATGAAAGATTTTCTTTACCGAGTGTCATTGACTAATCTGTTTATTTCCTGGTGTCTTTGCATTATTTGTTATTTATACAACAAGTAGTCAGATTATTGCGATGATGGTTACGAAATTGGCAATTATTTGAGAAAATGTATTTAAATTGAAGAGTTCTTCGTTATACAAAGTGTTTTAGAGTTTATATAAATTGTTAAAAATTGTAGAGTATGGATTCTGCGATCTTTTCGTTACATCGTAAGATCATTTGATCATCCACCGTAATAAAATAAAGGTGTAATAAATTAAACAGGGAGCTGTTGTTGTTTGTTTAACGACGAGAATAGTAGAAGAATGTAAATTATTTGTAGAGCTGTTCGTTAAATATAATACCGCGCAGAGTAAAGATCGAACTGAAAGTAATATGTGTGTATTATACGTTACGTTCGCAATTAAATTGCATGGATGTTCCTTTAATTACATGTCTGGCAATTACTGCAAAATAGGAATAAGAAGTTTGTATTAATAGTTTCGGTGACGTAATTGAAGCAGTAAAAAAGCGGCAATTATTCATCGTATCCTTCGTCTGACATTTCAATCGCATTCTCTGAACAACTAAAATACATTGATCGAGCCCCAACTACCAATATCGTAAACACGTTGCATAACTTAAAACCATTTAATCGCGTTACGAGTTTTAATTAAGAATCAGTGGAATTCACACCACGCGTCAAATTACACGGTTTTAAAATAATATCGAATCGTATTGGTCGATATAACAAGATGGCTGGTACCATCTCTGTCATAGAAAACGCGTCTATACCAATTTTAACGTACAACATTCTTAACACGTATATTTCGATCGTAAAAATTGTACGAATCTTTTTTAAGGAGTAAATTCACTGGAGAGATTCCAACTAAAAATTCCTGAGAGCTTTTTACTAAAATAAACGCTGAGAACTAGCCATCGATTCGATTAATTTTTAAACGAAGTACATACTTTCATAGGTTTGAAGAGACAAGCGCTGCAAACATCTCGATCGAACGAACGAATAAAATACGAAGAAAAAATGTGTCAATCCTAATGAACCGTGTAAAAGCAATTAACAGTACCAAAAGAGATTTACAGAGGAGCGGTTCCAATAAATATCGATAATTACACCGCTAATTCCGCTCGAAAGCGATCGAAGATTTATGCGATCCTAGGATTTCGTAAATGTACCTGGTACCGAAATCGCCGCATTTTTACGACTTTCCGGAATCGGTGTCCATAAAGCGATCAGACTTGCCCCGGAACGCGTCGAACGTTTTCTCGTTTAACGCGTCTAGGAGCGCCGCGACGTCGTTGCAGCCAGCCAGAGAGAGAGACTTATTAGTTCAAGGTTGCTAAGGTAATTCCGTGGCTGACTTCACGCTGCGTGGATCGTCGCTGCCGGAACACCAGGCCGCGATCTTCCGTTCGAGTAACGGTTACACGATCGAAGACGGAAGCTTGGTGATTAATGATCGAGAGGATCGTATTAATTTCGCAGTCGATAACCGTGCGACTAGCGAAGGATAAAGGCGATAATTGTTTGAAATTACCTGGATGACTGTGACGTGACCTCGTAGCGTGAATTTTCGTTTCTACATAATCATGCCTATTCGATGGTCACGCTATTAAGATATCTCGTCGAAGAAATTTACATTTTTCGGAGGAGAAAAATTGCGAGATGATCAGCGGAATTTAAGAAACAGAACTCGAGTCGTCGTGAACTTGATTGGGGAATGAAATATGGAAGTGATGACTACGAACATCGAGGTGTAAAACTGACAGCGAATCGCTTTGTGATAAATTGAATGGATGTGTAATTATACGGATTTCGTTTTGGAAGGGAGAATCTCTATGCTTCTAAAGTAGTGAATAACATTTAACGTTTAATTGGATTAAACACTCAAGAATGATATTAAATGGATTAACGAACGAAGAACGTTAAAACATCTTGTAACAGAATCGTAAAATATTCACCGAAATGTGTTCGTAGAAGGTTAACGTCCAAACGAATCACACGCTCAATGATAAAAATAGCAACTTTATAAAATCCAGGGACAAAACACAGCCTCGATAACTGTTTCGTTACTATTTTCTTTAAATTCTACGACTACTTGTTTTACCAGCTGAGAAATCAGCATACCACGAAAAGAAATGGAACAGAGAAATCTATTCTTTACCATCCTTTACGGAGATCAGAGCCATAAAATCAATCAACTCACTCATCAATTAACTACCTCGAAATTGAACCACGTCTGCTACTACCCTCGATCGAGTAAACCGTTCTTGGTAGCACGTACCATCGTCAGAACCACCAAACTACAGTTTGTTGAGAAACGCGAACCACGCACTATATACGTAATGTATATTTTTAACGAAAAGAAAAAGAGCTCCTACATTCTTTTAGGAAGGGACAAGCGTGGCTCTTACTCTTGAAATCAGGGATGCATCCGAACGGAAGGGTTCCTCTTGCCGGGCGTATCGCGGGAGGGCGTCGTTGTTTCGGCTCGAGCACGTTTTCACTGTGAGAGCTGTCCAAATGGTCGCGCGCGCTTTTTCACACGAACCAGAAAGAAGCGCACACCGGACGTTCGAGGGATCGAGAGATCGGTGGAAAAAATCGTGACGAAATAAGGAAACGAGCGTGGTGGCGCTGCCGTCGGCGACGACGACGACGACGACGTACCACGACGACGGCGACGGCCACGACGACGACGACGACGACGACGACGAGGACGAGGACGACGACGACGACGACGAGAGAGGCGTCTCTCGCGCGACACACACACGTGGTGGGGGCGTCTGCGGCCGCTACGACAGAACTAAGGGGTTGTTTGCCCCGTTGGGGGGTCTCGAACGGCTCCGCCACCCCACCAGCCTTACTATTTTGCATAGGGCCTGCGCGTCGAAGGCGGCACACACCGCCACCCACCCTCTTATTCTGACTTGCAGCGACGCTCTATCTCCTCGAGAAACCCCTCTCCACCCCCGACCTGGCTGCTTTCGCACGAGGGGTACACTTCGATTTGTCGAATCCGCGTTCCGCGGCTCTCTAGCTTTCGTTCGCAAGAAAAAGAGAGAGAGAGAGAGAGATGACAAAGTGAGAGAGAAAGAGAGAGTGAGTGAGTGAGAGAGAGAATCTCGGTCCGTTGCTTCGCCCTCCATCCAAATAACCACCCTTCTTCTTCTCCTTTCTCTGCCTTTCTCTTTCTCACCCTCGCTTTTTCCGAATCCCCTCTTGTCTTCTCTCTAGTCCGGCCTTCTTCGTTTCCCTCTCGTATATTTTTGTCTTTTTTTCACCATTCCTACTCGCCGGCTGTTCCTCGGGCTTCTTCTTATTTATCTCGTTGCGCCGGCACAACCTCGTCTCGGTCATTTCCACCATGGAAACGAAGATCGAGCCGAGGAAATCTTTGACCTCGAGGAGCGTACTCTGCACGCTCGCGGAGAGCGGTCCGCTCGTAAATTGGAGATTGCGAGGTCGTTACTTCCCGCGGAGCGTCTGTTAAGATCGCCGGAGGGTGAGTGTTTGTCTTGCGAATATGAGATTAAGTCGAGCCCAGGGGCCTCGCGGTGGAGGAATATTGAATCGGTGATAGCTCCTAATGGGATTGAAGGCAATGAATATAAAATAGGACGCCTCTTTGTGTGTCGTCCCCGGTTAATTATCCACGGGAAACTGATGGCGTGGACAGCCTCGCGCGATCGAGAAAACGGACTGAAATCGATCCTACGTTCAGGAGCGTAGAAACCAAATAATTTCGAAGTTAAGTAGGAAACTTTTGAATCGGCAACCGATTAAAACATTGTACCTCTTGGAAAGTGCCTCTCCGAGTTCAAGGTCTAAGCCGAGTTTGTATAACTTTATTACTATCGAGCAATATAGAAGATATCAAACGACTTCGACGTAGAGATTTCAAGATTAACACCGAGCGGAAAAAAAATTACGGGTACCAAAGCTACGTATCGACGACCACGATATCGATTCACGACGCTTTCTCGCTCTGCTATAACCGCTGCACATAAAGTATATTCACGATCTCGTAACACTCTCCCTCTCCATCCCTCGCTATGCCAAGAACCCAAACACGTACGACGCGTATCAAAAACTCCGAACTTTCCCCTAATGGCTTTCTCTTCCACGCCCATTAAACTCAACTATCTTCCTAAAACAATCAATCTCCGACTCTAGTACAGTGATTCTTCAAAGACCGATATTCATATCACCAATTTACAACCCGCAGTTCTAATTTATCCTGCCAAACGGACGAGCCTGTCTCTGACGGAAATGAAGTCACAATACCGCGGAAAGCCAATCAACGGTTACGGTTCGCGGCAAAGGGTTGCTGTTCAAGGGTTGGCCGAAAGCTAGTTAACGCCTCCGCGTAATTAAGCAAAGCAACAGCGTGCCGTGCACGGAGATAGGTCCATGCTCCACCCAGACTCCGACGAGTGAGGACAAGAGTGGTTGAACCCTCTCTGCAGAGAGGGCGACAGGCCCGGCCTCATTGGAGGCGGGTTGGTTAGCGCATGTATAATTAGCGCGAACAGACAGGAGGGTTCTGTGACTGTGAGAGCGGCGCGGAGCGACGAGAGGAATAGGAGGAAGTAGGGTGGGTGAGCAGAAGAGAGAAACACAGCGAGTCCCGGTGGAGGACAGGGTGGAGCCACCCCGTCGGCGCATGTGCCAGCATCCCTAGAACCGGAGATATAATGTATTCATAACGTAGCTGCTCTCCATGCAGCAGCCCTCCCTCTTCACCCCCGACCCACCGTTCATCCCTCTCTCTCTCTCTCTCTGTCTCTGTCCAGCCAAAACCCACTCCCGATTCAGCGTCGCGCTGCGTTCCAGCCTGACGGTCGATTAATTGGCGGATTCTAAGAACGCGTCGCGCCGGAAATGCCCTCAGACGATATTCGATTTCAGGAAATTCCGGCGTAATTGAATAGGCGGCGAGGCGAGCCAGGGTTGGAACGTTGATTGCGTACCCGGACCGCGTACCTGTTAAAAACGCTCAGATGCCGGGGATAACTTGGGCAATTCGTTTGTTTGGATAGATCCGTGGGGTCTTCCCAAGGCACGTTCTCGAGGTAGGAGGGTGGAGGTATGATCGAGTGGCGAGAAGTTGATGCGAATTTGTAGGTTGGTTGAGCAGGTGGAAGCGTCGAATGGTCGTATGTTACATTGTATGTCAGTGGATGGATATTTGGCGAAACATCGATGGTAGTTTGTGTACAGAGGGATTGTAAAGGAGCGTTCAGATGGTTAATATTGCTGTTATGTTGTCAATATTACTGTCAATATTGAAGCTTCTCAACATTGTATTGACAATATCTATTGATCATTTAGAGGCTCTTTTACGTACGATAATAGTGAGAATCTTAGACATCGACAATAATATTGATCGTTTGAACGTTCCTTATGTTGATCTTAGCATGTTGAAGCATATGCAGGTTGAGAAACAGACGTAGAATTAAAACACTTTTTAGAATTAATATATATATACGTGTAAAATATTCAACGATAAAGCCTAAAGAGTATTGCATATAGAATTCCTCTTTCCGCGAACAAAATTTTATATTACTATATCTTATTTTATATATTTATTTAGGCACTCTACATCGTGTTTGGATTATCCAATATTTTATGTCACGTGCTATGTATCATATCCGTGCATTTTTTGTATTACACATCTTCTGTTATATATCGAACCACATTTCTGTTGATCGATCGATTAACCTTTACTAATGCCTCGAATCAAATTTTTCTTTAGTCGCGCCTAACCAGATGCAAAGAGAGCGTTTAGCGAGAGAGCGGACAGCCAGACTATCGCTAAAGGACCAATAAAGCTGGCCCTTATCCAGGTAAACGTGACAGGATCGTCGCCCTTGCAACAGAAGAGAGCATCGTGGTTCGAAGAACGAAAAAAAAAACGACCCTCGAACGTGTGCCGTGTATTTTGGTCCGGATCCTAGATAACCCGGTGTGCTTTTCCGGATGCTTGAGCACGACACATGTCCCGTCCGTCCAGGCTTTTCCCTTTTCGTGCGAGGGTTCGTCCACCGGGGGATGGTCGGTATAAGGGATGGTGAGGGGGAGGAAGGAAGCTGAGGAAGAAGAGAGCGTTCTGCGGTTTCACCCCCGAGGACACGGTGTCATCAGGCGCAATTAGGGATGAGTCTCGGTCATCAACACGTGTACCAAGCTTTCTTTCTCGATGAGAGAGTGTTACAATGGCGTACCAGCGTGGATGTGTGTGCGACCAACCGGATAACCCCCCTCTGGTCGCCGCTACTTTCTCCTATCGCATTATTTCTTTCCTTAATTTCGTTTCATTCCCCTATGACGCTGCGAACAGCGATACTTTCGTCTTTGTTTCTCCCCCGTCGAACTATCCGCCGTCGTTCGTCTCAGTTTCTACGAACCTCGTTGCAGCCTGACTGCGCCCGTACGATTACTACCGTTATACGCCTTTGACGCAATTATACTTTGGCCCTTATGATGTCTCGTTAACTCCGCCAACCCCCTGGAGGGACGCTGCATTACCGCTGCGCCATCACGCTGGAAACCACGCTGCTCCATCCTGATGGAAGCTTCGCCGCGTAAGGCTTCGAAATCGAGAAATATATTATTTATAACTTTTTCCTTGACCGAGCTGCTCCAAGTGGGACTGCGCGCCGGTTGGTTCGTTCGTTGATTCGGTACAGAAAGAAACGGAACCTCGAGCCGGATAGTTTAGGGTGCACGGAGATATTTATCTTGGTGATTAATGGTGAATATCGATACGGGTGTTTCTGCCCGCTGGAACATGCGTGTTAATGGTATCGAGCTTTGTTTTAAAGCGACGTTTCACTGTGATGGTATGCTCTAATGATTCTACGTCCTCTCTACGTGTATGTCACTGTTGAAACGTATTAGTATAAAAACACGTGTGTTCCACAAGATATAGAAAAGTTAAGATGTATATAAAGACTAAAAAAGGCACTGAACTAAATACAACCACCTATGTGTTACAATATTACTTATATAGAAGTGAAAATTCACATTTAATTGAACCATTTACCAAGGAAATCGGGCCAATCTCCTGCTAAAATTAAAAATATTCAAAATTCAATGATATGTAACCTAAATAAATATTTTAGTATTAGAGATTCCTAGCACTTTAGCAAGATAGACAGATCCAAAAGTTGCAGTAGTATGTAATTCCAAATAAAGCTATAGAATTTTCTAATTTAAAGAATTCTTTCAAAATGGTAGAAACACGTTAACAAAGTGCAGACGCTCGAGCGCATAAAGATAATTACGCGCAAAGTCGCATCCGAGCTCGTACCATTCCCAAGTAGTAATACACAAAATTAAGAGCACGGTAAGAACCTGCACGCGTGCTACCCTTACCAAAAGTCATCTAAATTATCTGACAAGATTGTTTATGGTAAATTTCAACGATTGCATGGCTAAGAAGGGACGGCAAGCGCGAGTAATCAGCGAAATGGACGCGAGGGATGTAATCAACCGTGGCCCTTTCGTCGAACAAATTGATCTCTCCGGTGTAGGCGCAAATTTGCGGCAAGGAGCGTGATAAACAAGCTCGTGCCGTTTCTATTGTTCTGTGAAAAGCGTCGTTACACCGTGCATACGTGGAATTACGAACTTGGATAGGCAGTAATAGCGGCTGCAACCGTGACATGCCAGGTTTCTACGATTTCCTGCAGTGTTTACCCGGTGGAGGGGCGACTAGGTCGTAAGAGGGTTGGTTTCTAGTGCCACCGATCGTGCCGTAAATTTATCGATTGCCACGCGACTAAACGGTGATTATTTAAATATTCAATCGATTACGTCGTCGTGACGAATTAGTTCTTTAATATCATTACGTTGACGCATCGAAAGTGACATTACAAACCTGACAGATCTTGGGAAAGCTGGTACACTACATACTTATTTAGTGGAAGTAGCAACAGTTCTTGTTAGGATACAGCTTTCTTGTTTTTTGAAGAACGAGTTCCTCGAATTATATTAGGTTACTTTGTTACACGACGAAGTAATAGCCTGAGATTTTTACTAACTTTCGAATTTTGAGAATTTGAAAAATTACAGATACTTTTGCCTAAGTTGCGCGACGATCGAATAACGTACAGAATATTTGGAAACTACCATACGTACGAACAACGCCAAATATAACACGTACTAAAGACACTGAAATACTACAAGAACAGGATCAATGGTAGTCGGCAGGAATACAATTTAAATACCTCTAAAAGCGTATAACACATACCGGTTTAATATTTAGGTACACGCATTAAAGATTTGAAACACACGTGCCAAATATCCAACACCAAAAACGTCCATAATCACATCAACCGAAACGATATTATTTACACCACAAAATTCGATCGTTGTCGTCGCGATACAAGTATAGCGCTGTCACTCGCAAAACACGAGCGTGCATTTCACTGAATTTAAATACGCGAACGCGGCCAATATCCACACCGTTTCGTTGGTCGTAAAATAGCGAAAGTTAATAATTCCCTAGCCGAAGTCCGAGGAACCGTAATAAGCCGCGAGTTTAACCCCCGATGCACGCATGTAACCTCATCGTGTACATACATGTAAGCGCACTTATGCGACCGTACGTGTATGTTTGCGGTTCTTTCCGGCTGGAAAGGGGATCGCCAGCCGAGGCTCGATGTTTTTAATAAGCGGTCGACACGTAGCACGTACTAGATATTACCACGACAGGCCAGGCGTTGCACCCCCGTCTCCCTCTTCAGGGTGTTCTTCCATCCTGACGACGGTCGTGGCTAGAAAACCGCTAACGGAGACCGTAAGGGGGCGCTCCACTGTACAGTATGGCCTCTAATTAACTCACACCCACCTGACCAAGGTGCACAGTGTCCCTCGTCGAAAGTGGACGAGGTTCACGAACGCAAGGGCGACCTTCTTCGTGGAGGTGGCTGCGCTAGGTCGACTTCTACGGTCGATGCACCACCACCATAGGTCACCGGGTAATAATCCGGGCAAAATTTCATTATACCGGCGCTAATAATTCAACCGTTGAGTTTATAACGTTGAAAAAGAGTTATAACGTTGGGTGGCTATGTTTCAGTTTTCTTCAAGATGCTTCATTTTGCGAGTGATTTGGAATACGATGAGATTGAAGAGGATTCTATCTCCATCGTTCTTAGCATCCTTGATTTTCAATGAATAGTACGGAGAATCGATAATGGCGAAGCTTTTATAAGCTTATTATTAGCTTTGTCTATGGCTGGAGATTTGATTGTGCGACGTATTCCCCTTGACGTTAATCGACTGACACATAGCCGATTCCGCAACATCGACGGATTCTTGAAAACGGAAAAGAGTACAAAAACAAGTATTTAGTACGATAACTTAAAATTAGGATATCTCTAAAATATCCTACGAATCCAACTAATACATATTATTATACGTTATCTTACAAATTACAACGCGATCGCAATATGTACTTTGACTAATAAACAGACTGTGGATATTCATGCAAATGTATATTTTTATCAACTAAAAAGATAACGTGTAGTAAATTACTATTTACTAAAAGTGCTATATTCTGAACATTCTATATACTCTTGCCTATTACGTTACACTATATATACTACAAATTAATAGACACGTAAACATCCGCAGTCTACTAATAAAAAACACGTCAGTTCCGATCAAAATAGCAAAGAAATTTCGTCAAATGTCACGCACCCCACGCATCGTACTACATCGATGAAATAGTACTAATCGTTGGCGATGTACTATAACGTACGCAACACCAATTACGAAAAACATTGATCGATCGTCTCCGGTGCTGATTAATGGCGTTCCGGCAGCATCTCGATGCACGCACAGGTCCTCGTTTCCGGTTGCAATCGCAAGGGCGGGATCACCGACCAGGGTACCATGAGCACACTTGTACGGCCCTGAACTTCAGCCGCGATTAGATCGTCGTAAATTGCAATGTGGTGCACGTCGACCATATCCATTGCCAATGGCCGTAGCATTTCCATTGAATATTCTTTTCATGAATTACATACCTAAGAAACGTCCTCGCGCCTCTGCGGCGATAAAGCGTGACGAGAACGCCAGATATCTACAACAGTGTTAATGCGAGTTGACACTCTAATCACGAGCGGGATGAACGGATAGATAGACGAAAAATATCGGGACGATCTCGATATTCCCAGAGTTATTTTGCTTTTAATGTCGCCGACAGATTTAAATTTTGTTGGGGATGTTATATCGATGTTATCGATGGTAAAAGCGATTAATCGAACTTACTTAGTTTTACTGATAGAGTAATATCGAGATTGAGGCAATTTAGGTTAATAGATCAAAGGTCGATAAACTTTATATTCTCGAAACTTGATTGTTAATTTAAAAGAGTATAGTTACAAGTACGAATGTCCTGTTTGATGCTGACAGAATCAAATTATTCATATGGTTGCTCGCGTTTTATATAAAATACTTTTGTCCCAATCTTAATCGTGATTTGAATCACAAATTCGTTAGAATTAGTAACCAGGAATTTCATCCTATACTTTAAATCAATAAAGATCTGCGAGAGAAAAGCGGATCAGATCTGTTTCAATTTCTACCCCCGAAGAGCCAGCGATTAAAGAAGTGGCCAGGAACCTCTCACCCCAACGGGCGGTGGCTTCATCAACCACTCTCTGCTGTATCACATTAATGATATTGATTTCGAAAAATACAATCAACGCGGTTCTCTTCATCTCCCACCCTCCGCTGTCGTCTTTATACAAACTCACCCTTGTATTATATCCTCACGCTCACGCTTACGCGTACCCTATGGTATTTACTATCGATACAATGTGTTCAACAAATAAACACAGATAAAGGTTCGTACGTGTACCTTCGTTAAGCTAGAAGAAATCAGGATCTCTTATTAATATCAGACTTGTTTTTCATTTTCTGTCTCTCCCATCCCTTCCACTAATCTCCCTCATCTACACACTAATATCCAACCTTACTTAACTCCGATGGATTTATCATTCGATTCGAAATGCGTTGCCCGTGTCAGCACTTTTCACTATAGGATTGCTCAGAGAATTTATAACGGTTATTTTCCGCGGAATAATTCCGCGCCATCGCGTAACGACCGCTCGTCGTCTCGACGAGGAGGAGGAAACGAGGAGGTCGACGACGACGTTCGTTCGAGTTTTGATAAATTACGGGAATCCACGGCGGTTTACAGATTTATGGTAGCCCCACTCGACCCGGAAGCACGATCTACATCGTTAATTAGCGTAACAGTCGCGATCGGTCGCCGTGATACTGTTATGTCTCATAAGAGAAAAATAATATTCGTCGTGCCCTTAACTCTACTCTAACATCGCTTATTATTATTAATTACAACATCGCAATTCTTGTAATGTTGGAATTCCTGTGGATTTAATCAGATAGCAATGGATTTACGATCTCGTGAATTTTACACGACGCGTGGCAAGTAGAATGAAACTCGATAGAGACAAGCGACGTGATGTCACTGTGATTTCGCAGCGGTGACGCTGTTTGATTCGGCAGGATTATATTTTTGATGATGTAATCACTCGAACGTGCTACGAGAAACGTATAATAAGAGACAAAATTGTTGGCGTAATAGGCGAAAGATCGTTAATTGTGGATAATGTGAAATTAAGACACACGAAATTAGTAAATACAAATATATGTGTAAATATTCACAGTACGATATTCTTTAAAATATTTATCGGATGAGATAGATATCAGCTTAGATTCCGTTTCGCGAATCACGTGTATAAGAATATGAAGTCGCAGAAATATTCGCAATCTAATTTATTCGAGCATCTCATCACCATGAGAAATGAGGCATAGATTCCAACAAATACTTTTTCCCCGCAAAGTTCTACTTCTCTTTAAGGGTTTTCTCTTTTCTCTAGCCGTAGCTTGGCATCGCGATCGCGCGTATCCGACGAATCGTCGGGACGAGCGCCACAAAATCGATATCATCTTCCACCTGCAGCGATTAATTACACGGCGTAGTGGCGCGCGGCGTTTCCATGCATCAAGTCGTCGTAATTAATGTTTCTTCGGTCGCGAACGACCGATCGAGGCGTTGCTAAGCTTTCATACCTCGCATCTCTCATACCTGGGTTCCGTCTTTCGCGAAACGCAATCGCGAAGACGGTACGTTTCGTAATGGCGCCTATAAAAATCCGAATCTGCGGACGAGATCGTACGAGGTGCAGCGTTTAAATAACGCCAAGGAAGATAAATGCAACATTTATTGATACAAGACGTATTGTTCGCGCCGGCAGGATAACTCTGATTGATTAGTTTCAGTGGATGTTGCACGGGACGCCGAGTGACGTGGTATTTTATAACGTACGCACGTCGGTAATTAACCTTTCTTCTAATGATCGCGGCCACGACCGAGACTTCGAGAAACGTCTGTCCGTCCTCTTTTTAATAAACGGGATTTGGCTTTCGCTTGGCTTTCTAAAATTCTTACACAGAGTCTTTGCACAAAGACCAGTGCTATTTATCTTTTACTTAAGACGAAAGTTGCATATTTTAATTTACATTTCGCGTGTATTTTGGAACGATTAATTTAGAATTAATTATCATTAATGTCGATTTACATACCATTAGCGATATTTATTAATTCAGAAAAAGCAAAAGAATGTTAGAGATAGAACAGAGAAAGTATAGCAAGGGGATCATCTATACGTGAAATGAGAGAACTACGAAACTAAAGTGAAGAGGTAGTAGTTACGGTAAAACTTTATATAGCACATTGATTCATAAGACGATCAATGGGACAGGTTATAAAACTTGAAAAAATTATTGAAATAAAAGCTGCACGAATTAATTATAACACTGAATGTTAGTATACCCATCGTGTAGTAGCTTGTCACGTAAAATCTTCATTTATCTCTATCAGCTAGTATTGCATGATGCAATTGATTAATTTAGAAAGAAAACTATTACGAGGATTTAGAAAAGATCTTACTCGTTGCTTCAACAAAATATATGTGTACAAATCCTTTCTCTAAGTACAGCACAATTTTTCAAATATAAATACGAAAGGAAAAAGGAAAGAACAAGACGTGTCATTTTTCTAATTACTCGTCTATAGAATCTTATAACGCGTAAATTCAAAGTATTTTATTATACGTAGAAAAATCAGTCATCGGCAGATTTATCGAAATAAATATCGCGATAGAAGAAAAAAGAAACAATTGAAACTAAAGATACAATGCTCGGTCAAAACTCGATTCCTGACAACGGTGCCTCGAACACGCTCGAACAGAACGTTTGCATTCTTTCGCGTATCCCAGCAATCTCGAGCGAGTGGGTCGGAAGATCAAGACGGCCGATTTTAAATTCGAATCTCGAGCCGTTACACTCCCAGCCCGGGCCGACAATTCGCGGAACGATTAATCATATTAATTGCACGCGGCACGGCTCTGGACCGGCTCACGAGGCATCGCGAGCTTAAGCTGCTTAATTATAAATTGTAATTAGCGCTCGCTCGACCACGCAGCTTCGATTAATTAACGGCCCGTCTCCCCACCTAGCTCGCCGGCCGGGGGCTCTTAATTATTAATTGCCGGGACCAGAAGCGCGCATCCGGCTGTTCACCGCGACACTTTGTACCCTCGATCCCTGTCTCTCCTTCTTCCTCTGTCCGTGTTCGTTTGTAAACGCTTTTGCCTTCTCGCTTATATTTCTTCTTCCAATCGTAGAATAAAAATATAATTTCTATCTGTTTTACGCGAAGTAACTTTCATTTACTATTTTATACATTAAACGAAGGTTCTCCTTTTCTGTCTGCATTTAAGAAACGTTCAATCATAATAAATGTTTCATATTGTAGAGCTCGAGTTCGTTCGCAAATAATATTGCATTATATTGTAAGTAGGTTCGCGATGTTTGCGTACGGCAATAAAGAATTTCTTCGTCTATCGGGTTAACTATCAGACGGTGTCTCTTTGTTGGCACGGTGTTGGTTAATAGACCAGCACCTACTCTTCTTCGTCATACTGCCTCAGTTCATATTTCAGATTTGACACTGTGTAAATTCCGCCTGGTTTATCATGCTCGTCAGATTGATCTACCAGCCATTACTATGTTTTTTTTTCTTTTACTATTTAAACAGCTTTTAGATAACGCAACTATAGAAAATACTATTTTGGAATTCATAGAATCGAATAACCTAGATTTCTCTACGCGTGTAAACCCAATTATTTTACTCGCTGTACAGTGGAACGTAACTATATTACTTTGTCGTACTACTTGATCGATAAAAGAAGTTTGAAAGTTTTTAATAAAACTCGCATGTTCTTCGATATCAACAGATTATTCGTATATACCTTGAAAAGAAGTAAGCACCACGTACGGAATATGTGCGATTTTCTTCTTCGACGTATTTTTAATTTAAACGCAAGGGAAAAAGATGGTATAATAATGAAATGCATGCATATATACTTCATTACATCACAATCCAATAATACTTTAAAATCGCGCGGCTTGCAACCAGTTACGTTACTCGTGTTCGGTATCCTATGCTATACGTGCTTCACGAGACGCATTCAACGCGGAATGAATCGCAGACACGCCTTCGGCCGATTTTACCGCGCATTCGACGAACTTTCTCACACGTTGCTCGTGCATGTCTCCTCGCGCCAGATGATTCCCCGAATATTAGTCTAAATATATTGATGACGAGTGACTAACTGACAGTCGTTGATTAGAATTGAAATCACCGAGTTACGGTATCGTCGAGCTCAAATTCAATCATTCCTACTTCTTACGGTAATACGACGTTTGATATATGTAGAACGTAGATAGACTAGAACCTCCTTTTAACGAAAAGAATTTCTCGTAAGATGTAAACTTTTAACCTTTGAAATGAATATCGATGTTTTTCATTCTCTGTGAAGTTTTATTTTCCGATGAAAAAACGAAAGAATACCATTTTCTCGGAATAGATTGCTCAAATTGTTATTCAAGATGCAACTTAAGTGTCGAGACGTTTTTAGAGGTCAGTAACACCTTCTCGTACATTCCGAAATCCAGTAAAGCCGATCAAAAATTATCCCATCGAAGGTAGAAAGCTACGTAAGCTATTTCTGAGTGTTAGAAACCTCCCTTCGTATATACTTAAACCTTATCGAGCTCACTAAAATCATCCAACAAACCTATCATCCCACCTCCGACCGATCTGTAAACCAGCAACCAATCGCATACCACCCAGGCAATTCTCTTTATCCAAAAGCGTCGTAACTCTCGTACTCTCCCTCATTACCCTCCATTATCTTCTCTGCGGTGCAACGACTCGCAACGAAACACTCGCGACGAAGTTAAGATTCTGCTCTCGTGTTCGAGATCGCGATCTGTTGGCGAGATCGAAAACACCGCTCGCGGCGTTTCGTTATATACGTGGCTGACCGGCTGGCGCGGCCGAGGGAGGCTTAATTATCGGCTCGGGGCCGCGGTAACGACAACTCGCGCGACACTCGCCGGACAATTAACTGGCCGAGTGTTTACAATCTAGCGCTTAGCGACGCAAGCAAGTGGCAATCAAGCGGGCCAATTAATGAGCGGCCAGCGTTCGCTTCGAACGTTCCCCGCTTAAATTCCTTAATTTGCGGCAATTATGCGCGGCCCAGTAATTAGCCGTTCTCTGGCTCGTTCGGACCGACGAAGGACGCGACGCGAGTTCGTTCGTACACGGACGTTGACGGACGGTACGTACCGCGTGAACGGACCAACAATTCATCCGGTCGACGTCGTTTTCACCGCTTCCCTCTGTCTACCTGCGGTTTTTCGCCGGGAATCGGTGAGATTCGTGAAAGATAAAGGAAGAGATCGTGGGAAGTAATATCCTCCTCTAAGGGAGGAACAATGGCAATATGCAGAAAAATTGAAACATTTCGGGCAACGTGGTTAATGCTGCTGTGAGAAAAGTTTTACGCTTCCGACGAAGGTTGCTGGAGTATCGTAACAGTTGCTTCAATTCCAACGTATCTTTTTTTTATTTTTTGATTAGCAGACATTGCGGGTGTTGATACGTTTATGGAAAATTTATATGCACGATAAATAGTTGTATGGAAAAATATTCCAGTACACGTTATAATATTAAGAACCTCGAAATGAGACAAAACTCAAGTTCGGTGTCATTTTTTCTGTTGAGTTCGTAAAACATCCGTATAGCTATCGATTACTATTTGGTTGTTTACCACTGGTACTTTATTACCTAATTACTAAAATTGTTTTGTTTTGTCTGGTGAAAGATTATTACTTTTACAGTGTCGTCAAGTGTTCTTCTAAAACGACGATAGATACGTGTACGGTTATCTATGTGTTGAATTTTGTAGAGAATTCGAATCCACGTTTGATAGATCCTATCTATGTGTATAAGATAAAAATAAAACTGGAAAGAGGGAAGTGTAAGCGTGCAGTGCAAGTTCTCACGCCGCCCACATGTTGGCACGATGTGTATATCCTTTTCTAGGATAGCTCGGTGAATTTTTAGCAATGGGCTTTCACTGGCATGACTAGCAGTTTTGTTGTCAAACGAAAGACGAAGATTTCGTATTTACCATTTGAATTGGAAGAATTTACGAAAGAATTAAAGAAATGAGAAAATTCAAAGAAACAATTAAGCGAAATGAAGATATGTAAGATCTTATACGATAATAATGGCATTATCAATTTACGTGAAGTGTAATTGGATCGAGTGTTCAAGGAGAATGTACATCGATAAAATAGAGATTTTGTGACAAAGATTAATTTGGCGTACCGTTAATATGCTAAACAAGCATGCGCAGGATACAAGATAAGAGAGGTAGATACTACAGAAAAGATCTGAAATATGCTAGTAGATTTATCATGAATCGCTTCATTAACGAAATGAATATCAAAGTAGTAGTTACTGTATACGTATACTAGAAATAGATAATATTTTGTGACTAATAGCAGGTTGTACTTAGAGTGTTGATAGAAAACAGGTTTAAAGAAAATGTAGTAAAATTCTGTAGGAAGAAAGGTGGACTAGCAATATTATGTACGAGATAGTACTGTGGGAGGTTTAAGGAGCAAAAAATTGATATCTCAGAAAATTCACGAATCATGCTATCTCATCTTGTAGTCAGAAAATCACAGTGATTATTTCGTTAATAAAAGACCGGTTATTAATAGAAGACCGATCCGTACGAAACGAAAGACGTTTCTTTAGTATGTTTTCTATCTTTAAGTAACAGAAAACTAATAGATACGTAACGAAATCCCAAAATGTAACCGCGTGAATTCCTTCAGTTTATAGTTTTATTATCGTTAGCAGATATCGAAAAAATGTCCACGTGTAATCTAAACCGAGAATACATTAAATATTTCACGAACTGTTGTAAAAGGTGTAAGATCATAGGCATATCTTTTAGAACGTAGTTTTCTGTTCATCCTATCACATGCAATGTGATCGCAAAAATGTTCTATTACTTTGATTTTCTAACGACAGTAATGAATAACTCATTAATCTAAAGTCCATTCTAAAGAATTAATTATTTTGGTGGAATTGACGTCACACATTGTATAAACTACTTTTTTATCTCGCTATATTATACCTTTGAATTGATCTGAATTGAATTCGTTTCTGTTGTAATTATGAAAAGAAATTCCGAAAATTTCAACATTTTTATCGTTTTATTGTTTCTTCTACCATTTAGCTTGTACAATTTTACAAAGTTTAAAGAAATTGTACTATCTTTGATCGCTATAATAAACTATTTTCTTTTCAAATTATTCGCAATTTTTTTTTTCGTTACTATCTCTCCTTCTATGCAGATCCTACAATTTTATAAAGTCCGAAGAAATTGAAATATCTTCGAGCACTGTAATAAACTATTTTCTTTTCATATTATAGAATCTCATTTTCTACCTCCAATTTATACAATGGGTTTCCGTAATGTATCTATTATTCTGGTACCAAGATTTTGTATCTTGACAAAACGGTACGATAACTTACTAACTCTACATATTTTTAATAACGTTGCATTCATCCAACTTCTACGCGTTATTTCGTTGCCTCGTTCTTAATGACATAGTCTTCGTTTAAAAATGACCTTTAGCAACACTTTAATCAAATGTCAAAGAAAGCACAAAAGAAACCCCATCAAACGTGAAAAGTTCACGGAGTGCATATAGCGTGGGTGAGGAAAACGTAGTTAACGGCGTTCATTGCGGCATAGATTTGCTTCGGCGTATGGTAGTCGCGCTGCTGAAAATAGTAGCGCACAATAATAACATGCCCCGCGGAATTACAATGTTTCGCGAACGCATAACTTCTCGCCATCCGTTTTATTGGCTCCTAGATATTGAGCAAGCGTTATGTATTCCTATTTTGTTTGCACGTGCAAGCTTACTAATATCGGTACGCTGTGGATAAACGAATAAAATCGAAGCGGGCGCGAAGTAAAAACGTCGCTGCAATTATCGCTGCTACTTCATTAGCCAATAATCAAATGCGTCCGGCAAAAACCTTCGACACAACGTTCCAGCGTCGTTCGTTATAGCTCGTAAACTATTCCTTTTCCGCTTGCACGTTCTATATATCCACTGCACGGGCTGCCTCGCTTCCAATATCCAGGCAACCTCATTTGATTCTGGCACGAACCTCAAAGTGGCTCATCATAAACTCGTTTAAATGATCGAGGCAAAAGGAAACGGAGGAAAACAAAGAAAATCAAAACCGAGGAAAAAGAGAAAAGTATTAATCACGGAAGCTGGGGATCGTAGCTGGTCGGTTGGTCTTTTAGCGTAACGATTCCAGTAAATTGCGTTAGAACAAAATTTTCTTCCGAGGCCAGAAGCCTCGAGAGTGCTTACGCGGAATAAGCGATACGCTTGTAACGCAAATAAATTGGCCGCGTATAGAGGAAACGGCTTTAGCTAATCTATCGAGCCGATTCGCTTTAAAATCTGCATTCGACGGCTAGTTAGGACGAGGCGCGAGGTTTTTTGCTTCTGCTGATTCGAATTATCCTCGGTTTGAGCGTAACGCGCGCTCAATGATAGTAACATCGAGATTAGTTGATCGTTAAGGGGAAGTTGTTAATAAAGCTGAAGATGACGATTGATACGTGTTGTATTATAACGTCTGAAGTTTCTTTCGGATAAAACATAAACTTCGAATTAAACAGAAATTTCCTTACAAGCTTAGTTACACGTTTGTCGAAACAAAAGAGCGATGTAGAAAGAAGATACTGAAGATTAACAACATCTAACGTGTTTAATGCTATTTGGTATGCCTAATATGTTTAATAAGAAAGCACAAGTAACGACACTTAACGTCTCATATTTCACCGAATCCTAAGAAAAATACGGTCACGTATTTAAAAGATGAAACAAACGTAATTAAACGTAAAAGAAAAAAAATTCACTGTTTAAAAGTCTTATAAAATTATCCGCGAAAAGAAACATGGTTGTTGAAAAGAAAGGTTTAGAAAATTGTTACGAAACCGAGAATTTCACATATTGTAACTTAGAGTATAACGTTTCGTCGACGAGTTAAACAAGACGAGCTTTAAAGGCCGTTCGATGAGCTACTTATTGTTAGAATACATTTAGTCGAAGGACAAATGACTGGACGAGAGGCTGAATTAAAGGTATCGATGATATCGCTGGTAAAATCCTCGCCCACGATTCCTGGTCGATCGATCCACTCGCCAATCGCGCAACCACGTGAATTAAAAGTGCGTGACTTTACTGGCGCGATAATTACCGTACGAAAGTGCCGCTACGAGCCAATTATTGTGAAAGGAACAGAAATACACTGGCAACTCCGTGGCAGGCCACGCACCACCTTTATCACAGAAATATCGACGACGAACAACGTTGCTCGCTTGTCGCGCAACTATTTCGAGTATGCGACTGTATCCTGTGTGTCGATAGTGAAACTGTTCCTGCTCCTGTCGGTCGATGATAATCAACCGTAACTTTCTTCTCCAGCTGGATACAATTAAATTCAAATTTTCAAAGCTTTGCGCGATCATTCATTATCTTTTCTCGGCTCTTTCTCGTAATTAAGAAATCGAAGTATCGTTGATTAAGAAATTAGTATTCGAACACTTACCACGGAGAATTTTTTACGAATATGTTATATGCGTTATACGAAACACTAAATTTTGGAATTTCATCAGAGCTGTAGCGAAAGACGAGTATCGTGATTGTATTGGTAAAATTTGGAACGTAACTAAAAATGTATATAAAAGTTATATTAAAACATTGCATTAAGAGATTAAAGCTGATTTTTAGCATACATTTACATATCGAACTTGATTTCAAGGAAAACCCGTACTGATTGTGTGGTTTTTATCTTAGCTGGAACGCTATTAACTTGAATTTTTTACATGTTTTAAGATAAATTTTAAAAGAGATACGAACGCTTCGCTATATTTCACTTCGTAGAATCTGATGCGTGGGATTCGTTCCTAAATCACGAATATTTGAATTGAACTTGGACTTGAATGTGTTATTGAAGTTCAATGACTTTGTGGCTTATGGTTCCGAAATATATATCGCATATTAAAATATCACTTATTTAACTTACTTATTTAAATACAGTCTACTGAATTACATTCGACACGCTATATTTTTAGGGAGGAGCAGAACGAACAGAAAATAATCCGGAAGTCGATATCCCTAAATGAAGGAGTAAATTAGGAGCTGAAATTGGCAAATATTTCTATCTTCAAGCTACTTAAAATAAAATGGATTCGAATGTATCTAAATATGAAAATTTGAATTTCTAGGCTTTCTCAATTAATTTTATCAAAGTCTGATCGTAAATTTAAACGAAAAACCTAGCTACTTCTGTTTTTATTAATTGATTAATCAAAGTATCTCTGTAAATGTTTTCGGTGGCTCGAGAATGTTTCCAAAATGCAAAGCTCTTAATTTATCTCAATCTTTAATTTCGTATTCCGCGTGGTGTGAAATTAATAATATTCTTATCGGCAATTCGTATGCGTGGTACTTAACGATTCAAAGATTTTTTAGTAATGAATCAGCGACGGTCGTAATGTTTCTACTCAATTCGCATCTTTGATAACTTTATTCTTTTCTCTCTTTTTGCTACAGCTCTTTTTTGGACCAGCTACTATCGATTACACAGGTATTAAAATTCCTCTAAATCTCATTCCATCGTTCCGCGTCTCGTGAGGCAACGATTTCTTTGAATATTCATTTATTCAATCATTTGAAACCTCTTATCGATTCAGAATACCTCTCGCGCGGGTAATTAAATATCCCAACGTGGTTTTTCCACACGAAAATTGCAACATCTCCTCCTTTTTCGAACTTCTCCGTTTAAAAATCGTTCTAACTTAACAGAAACGGAAAAATGTAGGACGAAGAGATGAGAAGAAGAAACTTTGAAAATAGCTAGCGGTGAAAACGAAATTTGCGAACGATTCGCGCGAATTGTGGAGCGAGGTCGAGGCACGAGGATGACACGCTTTTGGATTCCAAAGAAAGAATTAGTCACACGTTGGTCGACCGCGGTATTTCCTACTCTTTTATATGTGTGCATAATTTATAGGTGGCGTAATGAACGCTACGCGTTCGGCACGGTGTTAATTGACGAGGAGACGATTACGGCATATCGTGAACAAGACGCTTCGTTAGTCATGATCTGCGTCATTTGCCGCGGTCGAAGGACGGATACGTTGCCGAAGCGCTGATGAAACGCGACGGCGTGATATATCAAATGGAAATTAATAGATCGTCAGGAAAGTGGAGTATGAAAATCGTTCGGTGAAACAGGCATCGTATTTTTCATTTTAACGTTCTGTTAAATTCGAAACGATTTTTGTAAAGTATACTTTTAATCCAGGCTTACTATAATTAATTAATCGAGGAGTCGAAGTATTTGTAGGCTCTCGCGAATCAGTAATATCGGAAATTTCAAAGCGATTTTAAGTGGCAGGGTATCAAAGATCAAAGGAATTCTCGTATAACTCATTTGTACAGTTTCAAACACTAGTTCCTCGATTTGAATCTTTTTGTGCTTCGATGTGCTTGTATATTTCGTTAAGCATTTTCGTTTGCTTTTAACATTTTCTACATTTCAGTCACAGTAAATTCAGCCCGTTTATTGTCTGTCTAGTATGACTAATACTACATGTAATTAACAATGATGGTATATTAGTCGTTATTTATGTAACTATCATTTCTTGAAAAAGGAAATTGAATAGCTCATCAATAGTAGTTTCGCATAATTAGAATCATTGTTTATTTATATCGCTTTAGAACTTTTAACCTATACATTCTGTATTCTAACGAATCTAATTTCTACGTTCGACCTAGCAACTCAATTCTTGTCGGCTTGACAAATCTCAATTTCTATCAAATTAATAACTTATTCTCTTTCACTGACATTATCCTATATAGAAAAAAGATGTAATTTATATAGAAAACATGTATACACGAAATAAGATCTACACGAAGGAAAAAGATAAGGCATTCGACTCGCATAAATAATCTTCACGCGCCCATAAATATTTCAAAATTGTTAAAAACTAGGAACCCGTATACTCCGCTACGGCTTTCGATTAACGACAGTCGAAGGAAAACAGACTCGTCGGAGGATTCGTGTGCGAAAATGTGGGCAACATCGAAATTTATAGCGTGCATAAATATCGTTCAATAAAAAGTCGTCTATCCGTGTCGGACGTGTCGCGAGGAG